>NC_083408.1:37006635-37308935 GCF_020745735.1 Hemiscyllium ocellatum
GCCATGGAGAGTACCTTCTACAGACTAAGTTCCACCCTAATCACCTTAAACTCCAGAAGTGAAGGGGCTTTCACTTGGATTTTGAGTACGTTCAATCACCAAACCAATGAGTAATACGTTTAATTACTTTTGCACTCTATCCTTCAGTTTAGATTAGATTAGATTAGATTATTTACAGTGTGGAAACAGGCCCTTCGACCCAACAAGCCCACACCGACCCGCCGAAGCGCAACCCACCCATACCCCTAACCTAACACTACGGGCAATTTAACATGGCCAATTCACCTGACCCGCACATCTTTTGGACTGTGGGAAAAAAAACCGGAGCACCCGGAGGAAACCCACGCAGACACGGGGAGAATGTGCAAACTCCACACGGTCAGTTGCCTGAGGTGGGAATTGAACCCGGGTCTCTGGCGCTGTGAGGCAGCAGTGCTAACCACTGTGCCACCGTGCCTCCCAGGCTAACAATCCCGTTTTAGAGTATTACACTTGTAAATATGGATTATAGAAGGTTAGCTTTCATCATCTGATCTTCATACCTGGACCCATTATATCCAAGAACACAGAAACAAATCAACTGAGTCAGGATCAAAGGCAGATGTGTGGTTGGGCAAATGACTTGTAGACATATGGGACAAATATTAGCCTAGGAAGAAACAAAAACAAGAAGGGATGAGGGAGAATAGCTGGAGCTATGGAACTATTCAACAAAAAAGAACAAAAGGGGCAAAATCGGTCAGCTTGCCTCCAGGTTTTTGGCTTGTAGCTCTATTTTCTATCTCACCACACTGCAACCATGTGCTACTTACTTCCTGTTGTACTTGTTCCAGGAGAATGGCTGCAGAGTCAGAGGACCAGTATCTCTCATGCAAGAAAGGTACAATTAATCTTTTTACAATTGGTGGAAATGCTTAAAAACTCTTTAAATATTAAAAAGAATTGCAGATACCACAGACATTTAATTGCAACTTTTACATACTACTGATTCTGGGTCAAAGGTCATTGAGATATCAAAACAACAGTGGTTCCAATACTGACTGCTGGGATACATCACAGTATATTTCCATTTCCATCGAGTCAAACAGCAATGGTTTACTCCTACTCTTTTCTTTGGCTGCATCAATTTCATATCCACTTTGCTAGTACCTCAGTAATCTCATAGATTTCAATTTTGTTAACAACTCTTTAATGTGGCACATTATCAATCAACTTTTGAAAGTGACATAGACAAGAATCAAAATGTGCTACCCTCCCCTTTCTTTATCTGACAATCAAGTCAGACGCAATTAGGCTTGACCATATTGAGCTGTTACATGCCAATTCATGCTATTCAAAGAGACAATTAACTGAGTCTATTCTGGTCTCAAGAATCTTCCTAAGTACTGTTGTTGGACTGACTGGCCTGAGTGGGGTTGAAAACACTTTTAGACATTAGATCTACAAACATTTTAGGCACACTCTCTCTGACCTCCACCCTCCCTCCTTCCCCAAACATTAAATATTAACACACTCTGATTGTGGAGGGGGTTTGGGGGGGGGGGGGGCAATTCATTTCATCAAACTTTGAAAGGAAATCAGAAACATTGCTGCAGGCTTCATCAGACGTTTTATGATTGACAGAGTCTTTGGCTGATAAAATGGTTTGCCATCTATTCAGCATAATGAAAAATAGACTGCCTGTGAACAACTCAGAAATGTCAGTACCTCATACCGGTGACCTTCCATAAAAGTAACCATGGATCTCAATGTCGATTCTGTTGGTTATTTGCATAAAAAGAGAAATAATGAAGCAGCACATTCAGTAAGATGTAGGCCAGATGCAGAAAATATGTTTCGAGCATTCTGCACTTGTATTTGTGCAAAGTCTCACTGATCCAGACCCAAATCTGGGTGACCTACCTCTCCTCAGCGCCCACACAATCTCTTCACAGACTCCTTGAAGAGGAGGAGTCCATGCTTCAGTCTGTGTTCCAGACCTATTGTTGTGATCCCAGTTGATGATAAAACTGGCCAATTCACATCCCAGAGTAAAACTGGATTAACAGATTACAAACTTAACGTTTGTGGTCAATCACCATGGCAGTTAGTTGCTGAAAATCTGCACACATGGCTGCTAATATTCTTTGACACAAGAGAACAGGTTATTCCCAAAAAAACAACTTGTAAAAATGTATACATACAAATAAATATGATCTGCTCATAATCTAGACAACAAAACCACAGATTCAACCTCTTTCCCAGCAATATCCTTTTCAGATCATCAATCCAAGTGAAATACCACTCCCACCTTCAATTTCTGACTTTACTCACTCTTTCCACTTTGCATTAAATGTCTCAATTGTTTCAGCAAGTCCATTGTTCCAGTTCCGAGGCATCAATCTCCTCTAGTTCTGATGGCCAAAATCATTTTTCAGTCCTGACAGTTTGAAAATTTTAATACAAACTCTTATAGGTTGGAGACGTCACATGAAATAATCTACCTTGTTAAAACAGTGAAACTATTCTCTCGAATAGAAAAAAAAATTATTGTGAGAGCAGGAAATTGAAACCAGCTGGTTTTGAACTAAACTCTAACAAAATCACTAATGTTTCCTGACCATTTGTTTTTCTGAACGGCATAGTGTAAATACTTCATCAATTAAAATCAATAGTATCTGGCTGGTCACATGACTACTTGAAAATAATGCATTTAAATCACTTCCCAAATTATTTTCTGACCTCTTTAAAAAAAAATTACCTTCACAGAACTTAAGCCAAAATCCTTCTGCCTCGATTTTAAAAATCCAAATGATAACATATGTTAACACTTCTATCGCAACACATTTGCAATTATAGAGAATAATTGAAAGATTTTGCAGTTGCAACTAGACCTGTCCCTGCTGCGTTTTAATGTGTTTCCAAGACCAGATTAAAGAAAGAAAACCTTGCACTTATATTACCTTAAGCAGTGTACAGCCAATGAAGTAATTTTGGCAGGTTTGTAACGTATGAACTATAGCAACCGCTTAATACACAGCAAACCTCAAGCAATGTTAATTGAAGATCGAGTGAAGGCCAGACAATGATGATATTCTTTAAAATGGTGGGACAGATTGCATCAATCTAAGAGAACAACTAAGGCTTCATTTTAGCATTCAACTCAAAAGACAGCAGTGCAATCATCCTTCAGTACTGTACTGTGTATTTGCCTGGATTATATGCGAGGGAACTTAACTCATAACCTGGTGATTCAGAGGTAAGAGTGTGTCTTGTGAAATACAGATGGCCTATAAAGCTCATATTAGCATCCTACTCAGCTAGTTTACAGAACTGAAAAAATATGCAAATAACAGCAGTACAATGCACTGAAAATTATTGTGCTCTTTGAAATTCTTGCATTTCTGTCCTGATTGTAAGGTGAAATGTTTTGATTTAAAAAAAAACGGAATGTTTTTGTACTGCAGTGTTATATGATTTTATTTCTTATTTTTTTCTAAACACACAATTCAATGTTATTTCCAATTAAAGCAGAAGCTATTTTGTAATCTGTAATGGTTTGCCTTTGCTCATGTCAATAGGGACCTGTTTGAAAATAGATGACAATCTCAAATTCCAAATTACTGCATCATGTTCACACACTAAAACTTATTTAAAGTGATTTAATCAATTTGCATAATTTGCTATTTTAAACAATTTACTAGTTGTAATTATGCTTTTTTAGGTAAGTTAGATAATTACAGCTTTAGATAATAAAATGAACATTGAGAGGATGTGTCAAAAATTCTCAAAATGTGCCTGCATATTAACATTTATAATGACAATTTAAAATTTCCCTTAATTTGCTGACCAATGTGATGATATTTGGAAGTTTCCAGACTGTTTGCTCCAAGATGTCTTTCATAAAAAGACAGTGAGGTATATAGACTATTTGCTGGTATTTTAAAAATATTGGGACTAATTTTTCTCCGGCCTCTGAGAACTCAGTGGCTTGAGCCTGGCTATTGAGGGCAAGATGCACATGAGTTCTCAAGCACTAACATGCATCTTGCCCAATGATAGAGTCACAATTTTCAATCAATCGTTCAAAAAAAACATGGGCAGTAGCTCTTGAAGTGAGGATAGCACAGGATAATGTTGGACCACAGGGAAGTCACCTCAATCATACTCCATCATAGCCCACACAGGCCCGAAGGGTCTATCACAGAAAGCGTGACATTGTATTCCAGACTAAGGAGTACACACATTCTCAGGGCAACTCTGCAGCAAGCATGAAAAACAGGAGATGAAAGGAAGCTCCAGATCAGGAATTAGTCTGATCCCCAGGAAATACCTTCAGAAGAAATTGAGTGATCTTGCACATTTGGCCAAGTATTATTATTTCAGATATTTCCTAACACCTTTTCTACATTACAACTCTAATAGACACAACGTGAATCCTTTAGCTGTTTGTGTAAAGGTAGGTCCAACCCATAGTGTCACAAACTGCATTACAGATAGGGCAAGGTGGCAGGTCCTGAGTCCAACCCAGTTGGAACCGGAATCAAACCCCATGCTGTTGACACCATCCCGATATCCACATTAGCCCTATGGCCAACTAGTTCCCCAAGGAGTCCAATTTGCTGTGTATATATACAGTATATACAGGAACATGGGTGTAGGAATAGACCATTCAGCCCCTTCACCATTTCAGTTCACTTTAAACCATCTACCTCCATGTAATTTTCCAGCATTATCCCCACATCCTTTGATGTACCTGGAAATCTATTGGTTTCTGTCTTGAAAATATACACCCCGACTGAGATTCCTTAGATTGACCAACACGTGCATAAAGAAATTCCTCATCACCTCAGTCTTAACTGACTTGTCCCTTAGTCTGAGACTGTGTCTTCTGCGTTCAGATATACATTACCATTCTGCCACCCCCCGCCAATTCCCCCAACTCATGGAAATGTCTTTTTTTTTGCATTATCTTGTCTATTCCTTTTAGGATTTTGTAAGTTTGGATGAGTTCAGAGCAGAAAAGTTCAGTTTCCTCAATCTCTCCTCACAGAATAGCTCCTCTCTCCCAGGATGCAGTCTGGTGATATCTGCTGCATTCCCTCTGTGGAAGATAAATCCTTCCTTAGGTAAGGGGATTGGAAATGCACACAATACTCCAGGTGCATTCTCATCAGTATGCTATGCAATCAAAACAAGATATCTTATTCCTGCATTCAAATCCTCTTGTAATAAATGCCAGCAGAGGTTAATTTGACCAATTGTTTGGTGTACTTGCATGTTAACTGATTACAATGGGATCTTGATCAAATGAGTCAATATGCTGAGAAATGGCAGATGGGGCTCAATCTGAATAAATGTAAGGTATTGCATTTTGATGCAACGAACAGGGGTAAGGCTTATACAATTAATGGTAGGGCCTTGGGTAGTGTTTCGATTAGAGTGGTGCTGGAAAAGCACAGCAGGTCAGGCAGCATCCAAGGAGCAGGAAAATCGACATTTCGGACAAAAGCCTGATGAAGGGCTTTTGTCCAAAGCGTCGATTTTCCTTGGATGCTGCCTGACCTGCTGTGCTTTTCCAGCACCACTCTAATCTAGATTCTGATTTCCAGCATCTGCAGCCCTCACTTTCACCTTGCGTAGTGTTGCAGAACAAAAGGGACCCAAGGGTGCAAGTACATGATTCTTTGAAGTTTGAATCACATATAGACAGAGTGGTTTAAAAGGCATTTGGCACACATGGTATTTCCTGGGGATCAGATTAATTCCTTATCTGAAATTCCGTTTCATCTCGGGCTCAGACCTTTGAGTATAGGAGTTGGGAAGTCTTGTTGAAGTTATATAGGTCAGTGGTGTGGCCTCTTGCCTTGTTACAGGAAGGATATTATTAAACTGGAGAGTATTCAGAAGAGAGATTTACCAGGACGCTGCTGGGTATGGAAGATTTGAATTATGAAGAAAGACTGGATAGGCTGGGACTTTTTTTCATTGGAGCTTGGGAGGTAGAGAGGTGATCTTATAGAAATTTATAAAATCATGAGGGTTACAGATAGAGTTAAATGTTAGGTGTCTCTCCCAAGGATGGGGGATTTCAAGAGCAGGTGATACACTTTTAAGGAGAGAGGAGGGCGATTTAAAAAAAACACATGGGGGCAATTTGTATTTTTACACGAAGGGTAGTTCGTATGTAGAATGACCTTCCTGAGGAAGCAGTGATGTAGGTACAATTACAACATTTAAAAGACATTTGCATAAATATATGAATAGGAAAGGTTTGGAGAGATATAGGTCAGGAGCAGGTAGGTGGGAATAGTTTAGCTTGGGATTATGTTTGGTATGGACTGGTTGTACTGAAGGGTCTGTTTCCATGCTGTGTGGCTCTGACCCTATGAGAAAGGATCTCCAGGTAACATTCAATATCAACACTTCCCAATCTTTCACCATTTAAGAAGTACTTTGCACCTCCATTCCTTCTATCACACCCAATAACCTCATTCATATATACATTATATCCCATTTATTGTATTCTTAGCCACTCACTTGGTCTTATCAAATCCCCTTGAAGGCTCTTTGTATCATCCTTATTGTATACATTGCAACAATAGATGTTTTCTACCAGCCACGCAGAATCCAGAGACAGCACCATATACAATCCTAGAAAAATAATGGTAAGAGACACTATTGGATAGCTTCTGAATGGAATATCCTTAAGTTGAATTTAATCATGAAAATTAGAC
This sequence comes from Hemiscyllium ocellatum, assembly GCF_020745735.1. Taxonomy (NCBI): domain Eukaryota; kingdom Metazoa; phylum Chordata; class Chondrichthyes; order Orectolobiformes; family Hemiscylliidae; genus Hemiscyllium; species Hemiscyllium ocellatum. The sequence continues at coordinate 37,013,352 of NC_083408.1, forward strand.
CCTCCAGATGGTCAATTAGTGAAGGTTGTGGCTCTTAACAGCTGCATTCATTAAGTCTTCAATATGTAGTGTCATTTGCATATCTCATGCAGTGATTCAATTTGTAAGAATGGTAGAACTATTGTAGAATTTAAGGAAGAATGCTATTCATGGGTTTCTGCATGATATTCTTTTAATTCTCTACCAAATGGCAGATCCCACCTACAGTGCCAAAAAATCCACAATGGGAAGGACAAGGAGGCAGGTCCTGATCCTAATCCAAGAATTAAGCATCATGCACCATTCCGATTTACACTGGCCAACAATGCCAGCCTGTTCTCCGAAAAGTTTGTGTTTTACACTTTTTAATGTGTGTGTTGTACTCTGGAGCTATGGATAGCAATGACAGAATCTGCAGGGTTTTTTTTCCATTACATGGCTGGCGAGGGGAATCTCTCCCACTCTGTGGGAGAGGGTTGACAGGATTAGTAGGTTGACATTCATTGTTATGAACAGACCTTCCTTGGCTATTACTTGGCCATGGAGTTGGACTTCAATCTGGAGATGACATTTTAGAAGCAGGGCCATCATTGTGAGATAAAAGTGCAAGTTCAACACTTTAATTGCATGGCCATATGATACAGTCATAGGCCTGGATTGCTTGGAAGATGATCAAAATAGCAACTAATCAATCCAACATATGATCAAGATGGTGAGTACAGCACTATGAAATTTTCAATATCTGATTAATGAAAAATAACCCCTGTACTTGAAAAAAGAACAATCTCAAGAAATGTGTTGATATTTTTTAATTTATTCAAAGGCTAAGGGCTTCTCTGGCTGTAGTAGCATTTACTGCCCATCCTTAGCTGCCCTTCAGAAGGTGGTGGTGAGCTGCCATATTGGACAGCAGCAGTCCATTTGCTGTAGGTAGATCCACAATGCTGCTAGGGAGGGAAGTCCAAAACGTTGACCTAGTAGCACTGAAGGAATGGAGATTCACTTCCAAGTCAGGATCAGGTGTGGCTTTGAGGGAAAAATGCCAGGGAGCAGCATTCCCATGCATCTGCTACCCTTTTTCTTCTAGATCGTGATGGCCATGGGTTTAGAAAGTGTTCCCTAAGGAGTCTCGGTGAATTTCTGTTGTGCATCAGCATTTGTCAGCTGCTACATTAATTTGTGCAGATGGGGATGTAATTGCTCTTCTGACAACTGTTATACGCCCTTGGCAGAAGAATATTCTATTAAAAAGGACAGCCTGGGCACAGAGCAAATGCAGCTAGACCTGGACAATATCCAAACTGGCCTGACAAGTGGCAAGTGACATTATGCCATATAAATGCCAGGCAACAACCATCTACAACATCTATTCATTGCTCTTTGACATTCAAAAGGTATCACCATCACTGAACCCTGTACTGTCAACATTCTGGGGTTTCCACTGACTTCACTAGCCAGTTTAAGAGCAGGTCAGAGTCTAAGAATCCCACAATGAGTGACTCATCATCTAACTCCCCAAAGTTTGTCGAGCTATAAGACAGAAGTCAATAATTTGAATATTCCCCAATCGCCCGGATGGGTGCAGCTCCAACACCACCACCCAGGACAAAGCAGCCTGCTTGATTAGCACCACATCCACAAACATTCACTCCCTTAACTACCTATGCTCCATAGAAGCAGTGTGTACTGTCTGTAAGATACTCTGCAGAAATTCACTAAGGCTCCTTAGGCTGCACCTTCCGAAATCCTGGCCACTTCCTTCTAGGAGGTCAAGGGCAACAATATGTGAAAATGCTACCATCTGTAAGAACCCACCGAGGCTGAGCACCACCCTGACTTGGAAATAAATCACTGTGACTTCACAATTGCTGGGTCAAATCCTGGAACTCAGTGCTGAGCAGCATTTTGGGTCAATTTACAGCACATGGACATCTCACTGTCACCTTCTCAAGGGAGGTTATAAATGCTGGCCCAGCTGGCAACACTCAGACCCCACGATTACATTTTAAAAATACCTCAGGCTGAGAATTAACTGTAGGCCTTTCATTACTGCAGCAGACCATGTCATACCACATTATACAAGCTGCCTTAAGTGCCATTATAAAGTGTAAAATTGTCTTTTTTTAAAAAATGCAAATACCTTAACTTTTCCAAAGATAATGGCGCAGGAAGACAAACTGCTGAAATAAATTGTAGAGAATGGTTTTACTTTTGTAGGTTGAATTGGAACTAGTAATTACCTTTTGAAGTAGGAATCGCTACTCCACCTGTCTCTGATTACAATGTCTAATTACAGGGTAGAACACAAAGCAGAAAAAGTTGAAATAACTCAGACTAGTCACACACTGTAAAATGTTAGCTTCTGTGACAATTGCATTATGTCTGTGGGTGCTGCAATTTTAAAATGGTTGACACATAAAATACCGCTATCACAACAACTCAAAGCTGTGCTGTGATAATATTACCTCCTTCCCCAACTAGTGGCATTGACTGAAGATTTGCTTCTGGCTGCTGTCAAATTACCTTTGAAGGCTGTTAGTTATTTTATTTTAAAACAAGACTTGCCCAATGTTGATCAAACAAGACACTTGTTAGATCCCAGCTGGAGAACTATATGCAGGTGTGGATGCCACATTATAGGAAAGACATAAATACATTGGAGAGATTGCAATAATGAGTCCAGGAATGAGAAAGTTCAGGATAGACTGAAGAAGTTGGGAATCTTCTCCATCAAGACACGTGCAGTGGAAGCTTTCTATATATATATATATATATATATATATAGAAGTGATGGACAAAAGAAGCAAAGGTCACGTGAGAATTTTTGTAACAAAACAACTAGTTAGGGTGTGGAATGCACTGCCTGGAAACATGGTGGAGGCATGGTCAGTTGAAGCATACAAGAGAACATTGGATGACTATTTGAAGAGAAATAATATGTAGGGGAAAAGATCAACAGGAGGTCAGCAGAAGGCGACGCTGCTAGTTTGCAGAGCTGGTGAAGGCACGATTGGCCAGATGGCCTCCATCTGTGCCATAGACATTTTGTGATAGTACTTCCTGGCATGGAATCGGCAAAGGCCAGAACCTAATCAGGTGTACCCTAGAACTCTGTAGGAAGTGAGGGAAGTGATTGCTGGGCCTCTTGCTGAGATATTTGTATCATTGATAGTCACAGGTAAGGTGCCAGGAGACTGGAGGTTGGCAAACATGGTGTCACTGTTTAAGAAGGGCGGTAAGGACAAGCCAGGGAACCATAGATCAGTGAGCCTGATGTCGGCGGTGGGCAAGTTGTTGGAGGGAATCCTGAGGGACAGGATGTAAATGTATTTGGAAACGCAAGGATTGATTAGGGATAGTCAACATGGCTTTGTGCGTGGAAAATCACGTCCCACAAACTTGATTGAGTTTTTTGAGGGAGCAACAAAGAAGATTGATGAGGGCAGAACGATAGATGCGATTTATATGGAGTTCAGTAAAGCATTTGACAAGGTTCCCCATGGGAGACTGATTAGCAAGGTTAGATCTCACGGAATGTAGGGAGAACTAGCCATTTGGATACAGAACTAGCTCAAAGGTAGAAGACAGAGGGTGGTGGTGGAGGGTTGTTTTTCACACTGGAGGCCTGTGACCAATGGAGTACCACAAGGATCGGTGCTGGGTCCTCTACTTTTTGTCATTTACATAAATGATTTGGATGCAAGCATAAGAGGGACAGTTAGTAAGTTTGCAGATGACACCAATATTGGAGGGGTAGTGGACAGCAAAGATTACAACAGGATCTTGACCAGATGGGTCAATGGACTGAGAAGTGGGAGATGGAGTTTAATTCAGATAAATGCAAGGTGCTGCACTTTGGGAAAATAAATCTTAGCAGGACTTATACACTTAATGGTAAAGTCCTAGGGAGTGTTGCTGAACAAAGAGACCTAGGAGTGCAGGTTCATAGCTCCTTGAAAGTGGAGTCGCAGGTAGACAGGATAGTGAAGGCGGCGTTTGGTATGCTGTCCTTATTGGTCAAAATATTGAATACAGGAGTTGGGAGGTCATGTTGCGGCTGTACAGGACATTGGTTAGGCCACTGTTAGAATATTGTGTGCAATCTTGGTCTCCTTCCCATCGGAAAGATGTTGTGAAACTTGAAAGAGTTCAGAAAAGACTGACAAGGATGTTGCCAGGGTTGGAGGATTTGAGCTTAGGGAGAGGCTGAACAGGCTGGGGTTGTTTTCACTGGGTGTCAGAGACTGAGGGGTGGCCTTATAGAGGTTTACAAAATTATGAGGGGCATGGATAGAGTAAATAGGCAAAGTCATTTCCCTGGGGTCAGGGAGTCCAGAACTAGAAGTCATAGGTTTAGGGTTAGAGGGGAAAGATATAAAAGAGATCTGAGGGGCAACATTTTCACACAGAGGGTGTTTTGTGGATGGAATGAGCTACCAAAGGAAATGGTGGAGGGGGGTACAATTGCAACATTTAAGGATGGGTATATGAATAGGAAGGGTTTGGAGGGATATGGGCCAGTGGGACTAGATTGGGTTGGGATATCTGTTTGGCATGGATGGGTTGGGGCGAAGGGTCTGTTTCCATGCTGTACATCTCTGTGACTCTATGAATTGATGCCCCAATGCTAAACAAACAAAGCCGAACTCAAGCAAAATTGAGGCTTTACTTGCTGCAGAAGGACAGCAAACACCAATGATCCCTCCCACCCTGGTTACACTCTCTTCCAAACTCTTCCGTCAGGAGGAAGGTACATAACCTTAAAACACACTACCAACAGATTCAAGAACAGCTTCTTCCCCCCCCCCCCCCCCCCCCCCCCCCTGCTGTTATTACACTGCTAAATGGACATCTCTATTTTCAAATGTAAAGTTGATCTTGCTTTTGTGTACCCTCTGTGTACCTTAACCTCATATACCTCGATCTGTCTAAATACCCTATGATCTATTTGTCCTTGTATGTTATGATCTACCTGTACTGCACACAAAACAAAACTTTTCACTGTACTTAGGTTTGAGTTACAAAAATAAATCAAATCAAAGAGACTCTGGGGCATTGATGGGCTCAGTGAGGGTCCACAGCCTGTGCATGTAAAAGCACAATAGGCTCAGGAATCCTGCCAGTGACAGCCTCCTGGTTAGCTGCCTTCATATATTTTACCTTGCACACCAAAATAGCTGGGTACTCAATGTTGCTGGTTCAGTAGTCGGCAGTTCTCTACTTGCAGTCGAGAAACAGAAACAGAATTCACATTTCAAACCATTATGACTTTTCTTTGGTCATATCTCATGAGTTTCCCCAGCACTTTGATTAATTTTTAATTATGGATCCCCAGCCTCCGCAGTTCTTTACTTTCAGCTTCCAACTAATGGAGCTGTCTGCATTCCTGCAGTAAAAATTGGGTGCAATGAAAAGATGGCAATTCATCACAGAACTAGCAGCATATATGAGCAGTTGTCAGCAGTAACACACTTTTCATGACAAATGCAAAGCATGGGACCAGGCATCAGCTTTGCTGGTCTATCATTTCCTCTGGACATTGGCTACAAATTGACCAGCTTATTGTTTCTCGATATTATTTCTGTTTGCAGTCTAGGAAGACGCATGGAGTGTGGACAAAGAATTGCAGATAGAAACAATGTGAGAAAGCGTGACGCTGTGCATCTTGCTGAGAAGAATCGAGCATAGACTATTTTCTAAATGGGGAAAGGCTTCAGATATCTGAAGCACAAAGGCTCTTGGGAATCCTAGTTCATGATTCTCTTAAAGTCAACATTCGGGTTCAGTGGGCAGTTAGGAAGGCAAATGCAATGTCAGCATTCATTTCAATAGGGCTAGAACACACGAGTAGAGATGTACTGCTGAAGCTATATAAGGCTCTCATCATACAATATTTGGTATTTTATGTGCAGTTTTGGGTCCCATATTTAAGGATGGAAGTGCTGGTCTAGAAGGGGGCCCAGAGAAGGTTTATGAGAATGACCCCAAGGATAAAGGACTTTTCATATAAGGAATGGTTGATGTCTCTGGGTGTGTACGTGATGAATAAGTTGGGGGTGGGGGGTGGGGAGGGGGATCTGATTGAAACTTTGAGGATACTGAGACACCTGGACAGAGTAATCATGGAGAAGATGCTTCCACTCTGAGGACAGTCTAGGACCTGAGGGCACAGCCTCAGAGTGAAGGAACTATTCTTCGGAACCGAGGTGAGGAGGAGTTTCTTCAGCCAGGTGGTGGTGAATCTGTGGAACTCATTACCACAGAAGGCTATGGAGGCCAAGTCATTGAGTGGATTTAAGGTAGAGATGGATAGATTCTTGATCAGTAAGGGATTTAAAGATTACAGGGAGAAGGTAGGTAGGAGATTGATATTGTGAAACACATCAGCCATGATTGAATGGTAGAGCAGATTTGATGGGTCAAATAGCACTAACTCTGCTCCTGCATTTTCTGACGTTATATGCGAGATCATCCTTGTGAACCTTGTACACTTGCAAAAAGTGCACCCATCTCCAGCTCCTCCAAGCCCGTGTTAGGGAACTGGAGCTGGAGTTGGATGAACTGCGGATCATTCGGGAGGCAGAGGAGGTCATAGATCGGAGCTATAGGCAAGTAGTTACTCCGAAAGTTCAAGATAGATGGGTGACAGTGAGGGGGAGTGGGAGGAGGAAGACAGTGCAGGGACCCCCTGCGGTCATTCCCCTCAAGAACAAGTATACCGTTTTGGATACTTGTGGGGGGGATGACTTACCAGGGGTAAGCAACGAGGTTCAGGCCTCTGGCACGGAGCCTGGCCCCGTTGCTCAGAAGGGTAGGGTGGAGAAAGGTAGAGCAATTGTTCTTGGGGACTCGATAGTGAGGGGTACAGACAGACGGTTTTGTGGGGGCGACAGGGACTCACGTTTGGTATGTTGCCTCCCAGGTGCAAGGGTACGTGATGTCGCTGATCGTGTTTTCCGGGTCCTTAAGGGGAGGGGGAGCAGCCCCAGATCGTGGTCCACGTTGGCACCAACGATATAGGTAGGAAGAAGGGTGAGGATGTAAGGCAGGCTTTCAGGGAGCTAGGTTGGAAGCTCAGAGTTAGAACAAACAGAGTTGTAGTCTCTGGTTTGTTACCCGTGCCACGTGATAGAGAGTCGAGGAACAGGGAGAGAGAGCAGTTAAATGCGTGGCTACAGGGATGGTGCAGGAGGGAGGGATTCCGGTTTCTGGATAACTGGGGTCCTTTCTGGGGAAGGTGGGACCTCTATAAAAAGGATGGTCTACACTTGAACCTGAGGGGCACCAGTATCCTTGGGGGGAGGTTTGCTAGTGCTCTTTGGGAGGGTTTAAACTAACTCCGCGGGGGCATGGGAACCAGGACTGTAGCTTTAGGGTACAGGACCTTGAGTGTAGGGAGGTTAGGAATAATGCAGCGATCTCTAAGGAGGGTGCCTGTAACCAGAAAGGTGGATTGAAGTGTGTATACTTCAATGCCAGAAGTATAAGGAATAAGGTAGGTGAACTTGCAGCGTGGGTTGGTACCTGGGACTTCGATGTTGTGGCCATTACAGAGACGTGGGTAGAACAGGGACAAGAATGGCTGTTGCACGTTCCAGGGTTCAAATGTTTTAGTAGGATCAGACATGGGGGTAAAAAAGGGGGAGGCGTGGCATTACTTGTCAAAGACAGTATCACAGCAGTGGAATGGACGATGGAAGAGGACTTGCCATCTGAGGTAGTTTGGGCTGAGGTTAGAAATAGGAAAGGTGAGGTCACCCTGTTAGGTGTTTTCTACAGGCCTCCTAATAGTCCTAGAGAAGTAGAGGATAATATTGCGAGGATGATTCAGGAAAAGAGTGAAGGTAGCAGGGTGGTTGTTATGGGGGACTTTAACTTCCCAGATATTGACTGGGAGAGCTATAGCTCGAGTTCATTAGATGGGTCGGTGTTTGTACAATGTGTGCAGGAGGGTTTCCTGGCACAATATGTCGACAGGCCAACAAGAGGGGAGGCTATATTGGATTTGGTTCTAGGTAATGAACCAGGCCAGGTGTTAGACTTGGAGGTAGGTGAGCACTTCGGGGACAGTGACCACAACTCGGTGACTTTTACTTTAGTGATGGAGAGGGATAATCGTGTGCCGCAGGGCAAGAGCTATAGCTGGGGGCAGGGAAATTATGATGCAGTGAGGCATGACTTAGGATGCGTGGATTGGAAAAACAGGCTTCAAGAGAAGAACACTAATGAGATGTGGGGAGTGTTCAAGGAGCAGCTACTGCGTGTCCTCGATAGGTATGTACCAGTCAGGCATGGTGTAAAGGGCCTTGTGAGGCAGCCGTGGTTTAGTAAGGAATTGGAGTCCCTTGTGAAAGGGAAGAAGGCGGCATATGTAAAGATGAGGCGTGAAGGTTCAGTAGGGGCGATTGAGTGTTATAAGGTAGCCAGGAAGGAGCTAAAGAGGGAGCTAAGAGAAGCGAGAAGGGGACATGAAAAGTCTTTAGCTGATAGGATTAGGGAAAACCCAAAGGCTTTCTATAGGTATGTCAAGAATAAAAGGATGACTAGGGTAGGTATCGGTCCAGTCAAGGATAGTAGTGGGAAGTTGTGCGTGGAGGCGGAGGAGATTGGAGAGACATTAAATCAGTACTTTTCCTCAGTATTCACTCAGGAACAGGACACTGTTGCTGATGTGAATATGGAATCACAAATAATTAGAATGGATGCCCTGGAAATATGCAGGGAAGAGGTTTTGGGAATATTGGAAAGGATGAATATAGATAAGTCTCCTGGGCCTGATGGCATTTACCCCAGGATCCTATGGGAAGCTATGGAGGAGATAGCAGAGCCATTGGCCTGGATTTTTATGTCGTCGTTGTCAACAGGAATAGTACCAGAGGACTGGAGGATAGCGAATGTGGTCCCATTGTTCAAGAAAGGGAGTAGGGATAGCCCTAGCAACTATAGGCCAGTGAGTCTGACTTCAGTGGTGGGCAAAGTCTTAGAGAGAATGGTAAGGGATAAGATTTATGAACATCTGGGTAGGAATAACGTGATCAGGGATAGCCAGCATGGTTTTGTGAAGGGCAGGTCGTGCCTCACAAACCTTATTGAGTTCTTTGAGAAGGTGACCAAGGAAGTGGATGAGGGTAAAGCAGTAGATGTTGTGTATATGGATTTTAGTAAGGCGTTCGATAAGGTTCCCCATGGTAGGCTAATGCTAAAACTTCGGAGGTATGGCATTGAGGATACATTAGAGGTTTGGATTAGGAATTGGCTGGCTGGAAGGAGACAGAGGGTAGTAGTTGATGGATTATGTTCATCTTGGAGCGCAGTTACTAGCGGTGTACCACAAGGATCTGTTTTGGGACCATTGCTTTTTGTTATCTTTATAAATGATCTAGAGGAAGGACTTGAAAGCTGGGTAAGCAAGTTTGCGGATGACACAAAAGTCGGTGGAGTTGTGGATAGTGAGGAAGGAAGTGGTAGGTTACAGCGGGATATAGATAAGTTGCAGAGCTGGGCGGAAATGTGGCAAATGGAATTCAATGTAGCTAAGTGCGAAGTCGTTCACTTTGGTAGGAATAACAAGATGATGGATTACTGGGCTAATGGTAGGCTACTTGGTAGTGTGAATGAGCAGAGGGATCTTGGTGTCCATGTACACAGATCTCTGAAAGTTGCCACCCAGGTAAATAGTGCTGTGAGGAAGGCATATGGTGTACTGGGCTTTATTGGCAGAGGAATTGAGTTCCGGAGTCCTGAGGTCATGTTGCAGTTGTATAAGACTCTGGTGCGGCCTCATCTGGAGTATTGTGTGCAGTTTTGGTCGCCATACTATAGGAAGGATGTGGAAGCTTTAGAACGAGTGCAGAGGAGGTTTACCAGGATGTTGCCTGGAATGGTAGGAAAATCTTATGAGGAAAGGCTGAGGCACTTGGGGCTGTTCTCATTGGAGAAGAGAAGGTTTAGGGGAGATCTGATAGAAGTGTATAAGATGATTAGGGGTTTAGATAGGGTAGATACTAAGAACCTTTTACCGCTAATGGAGTCAGGGGTTACTAGGGGACATAGCTTTAAATTAAGGGGTGGTAGGTATAGGACAGATGTTAGGGGTAGATTCTTCACACAGCGGGTTGTGAGTTCATGGAATGCCCTGCCCGTATCAGTGGTGAACTCTCCTTCTTTATGGTCATTTAAGCGGGCATTGGATAGGCATTTGGAAGTTATTGGGCTAGTATAGGTTAGGTAGGATTCGGTCGGCGCAACATCGAGGGCCGAAGGGCCTGTACTGCGCTGTATCCTTCTATGTTCTATGTTCTATAACCTCCTCTGGACTCCCTTCAATGCCAATATATCCTTCATTTGATATTCCCCACAATATTGCAGCAGCTCAGCATGGTGGTCTTGCAGCAGTACTGTCTTTTCCTAAACCCAGGAGCCATGAATTTAGCTGATTGACATTGTCTTAACTTTTATAACAACTTTTCTTATCAATGCCTTTTGTTACTAATATAGGTGCCATGGTATAGCAACAAACACTTCTCATTTTTTGTAAATAAAATACGAGTGACAATAATAGATTATTCTATTCTTATAAAAAAATGCAGTCCAATGTGTGCATTATACAGCCTCAGCAATACATCCCTGCTCTTGTATTCTAGGCCTCTTAACCTTAAGGAGAATTCTGAACTAGCACTCCCCAGGCCATATGCCAAATTATGGTCCTGTCCCTCAACAGACCTTACTGAGTTGTTTCGAGATACTGTTGCCAAAATATAGTGTCATCACTTTTATGACAGGAGTTCAAATTTACAGATCAAAATCCGGTTTAGGTTCCCAGAGTTTGAAGAGTCTCATCATAATTGCGGTGAATCAGATCCATAATAGAAATCTCAACAGAAGAATATAAATAAGAGTAAACCATTTGGCCCCTCAAGCTTCATTTGTCATTAAATAATATTAAAGTTGATCTGGCTGTTGTCTCCTTCCCACTTTCCTGTAAGCCCTCTATAGCTCTGGACCATTTGCATCAGCCCTGAGTATATTTAATGACACAGTCTTCACTGCTCTCTAGCAAAGAGAATTTCACAACCTAACATCATTCTGAGAACATAACTGTTAAGAGAATTAGACCATTCAACTCTTCAAGACTGCTTAGTATTCAAGAACATTACAGTTAATTGGTTTGCGTTAAAAATTCCACATTCCCATCTATACCTGGTAACATTTGACTGCCTTACCCAACAGAGACCCATTTACCTCCTCCTCAAAAATAATCAAAGACCTTACCCTCCACCATCTTCTGAGGTGGAAAGTTGGAGGTTCCAGGAGCAATACATTCCCCTCACCACTGTCCTGAACGACAACCCCTAATTTTAAAACATTGCCCGCTGGTTTTGGAATCACCTACAAATGGATACATTTCCTTTCTACTTGCATCTAAAGGACATACAGGATCTTTTAAACTTCATTCAAATCAGTCTTTTTCTTCTGAATTCTCGTAAAAACAAACCCAGCCTATCCTAAGACAATCTGCCTTTTCCAGGTATCAATCTAGTAAACCTCCTCTGAACCACCTCCAATGTATTTACATCTTTCTATCAATAAGCATATGAAAACTGTCCACAGTGCTTAAAATATAGTCACAGCAACGCCCTGTAAAAATGTTTTTGTATGCTTTACAGTGAAGGCATAAGCAAATTGTTGAGACGGATCCCATAGCAACCTATAAAATTCTAACACAGGCTAAACAGAGGGATGATGTTGGCTGAAAATGTGTTGCTGGAAAAGCGCAGCAGGTCAGGCAGCATCCAAAGAACAGGAGATTCGACGTTTCGGGCATAAGCCCTTCTTCAAGAAGGGCTTATGCCCGAAACGTCGAATCTCCTGTTCCTTGGAAGCTGCCTGACCTGCTGCGCTTTTCAAGCAACACATTTTCAGCTCTGATCTCCAGCATCTGCAGACCTCACTTTTTCCTTCCCAGAGGGATGATGTTTCCAATGACAGGGGAGTCTAGAACCAGGGTCACAGTCTAAAAGGATATCAGATTGGCTATGTAGGACTGAAATGAGGCGAAACTTCCTCACCCAGAAAGAGTAGTGAGTCTATGGTTTTCTCTGCCACAGATGAGGCCAAAACATTGAATGCTTTCAAGGAGTCAGAAATAGTTCTTAGGTCTAAAGGTATTAAAAAAAGAGAAAATGGGAATAGGGTACTGAGTTCAGTGATCAGCCATGGGATAGTCAGGCTCGAAAGGCCAAAAGACTTACTCCTGCTCCCTTTTTCTGTTTATTTATTCATTACATCTGCAACTTTTTATATTATCTATTGTTTACCCACATACCTTTTCCCCTTTACAATGCCTAGAGAAACTTGGTCTTTGTTTTTATGTTTCTTGTTAGCTTCTCTCAAGTTTTAAGTTATTAGTTCTAATTAACCTTTTAGTCATTCTTTGCATTCTGTCCAATCAAAGGGTGGCATGGTGGCTCAGTGGTTAGCATTGATGCCTCACATTCTCCCAATGTCTGCATGGGCTTCCTCCGGGTGCTCTGGTATCCTCCCACAGTGCAAAGATGTGCAGGTTAGGTGGATTGGCCATCCTAAATTGCCCCATAATGTCCACAAATATGCATGCTAGGTGGATTTGCCATGGAAAATGCAGGTCTAGATGGATAAGGCAGGGCCTGGGTGGGATGTTCTTTGGAGGGGCAGTGTGGATTCAATGGGCCAAATAGCCTGCTTTCACACTGTAGGGATTCCATGATCTGACTTGTCACTCACCTTTGCACAAGTTTATTCTTTTTCCTCAAGATTGATCTTCTCCTGATCTTCTTCAGCAAAGCACAGGTCATGGTCTTCTCTTTGGAATTATTATAACAGAAGGCACTTATTCAAGGAAACACAAAATGTCTTCTTAAATGTCTGCCATTATTTCTCTACGTTTCTCTGTCTGTCTACTATCCCAATTCACTTCAACTAACTCAGCTTTCATGCCTACACAGTTGTCCTTTATCAAATCTAAAATAACAATCTTAGACCAACACTCCCCCTTTTTAAACTGGATGTAAAATTCAATTACATTTTGATTACTGCCACCTATGGATGCCCTTACCTCGGAGACCATTAATTATTCATGTTATATTACACACTTGAAAATGTGTTGCTGGTCAAAGCACAGCAGGTCAGGCAGCATCCAAGGAACAGGAAATTCGACGTTTCGGGCCAGAGCCCTTCATCAGGAATCCAAATTCCAAATCTAGTATAGCCAGCAGTTCCAGAACATGCTGCTGTAAGAAATCTGGAAAAGTGTTCTATGAATTCATCAATGCTACTATAAACAATTTAATTTTCCAGTTCATACTCAAAATCATCCATAATTATTGCCCCTCTATTACAAGAATCCAATATTTCTTTTTGTACAATTCTTCCACTATCATAGCTACAACTGGGGGTCCTGCAGGTTACTCGTAAAAGTCATTTGTTTTCCCTACTATTCCTCTTGTCTAAAGAGACAGATTCGACAGCCTGACCTCCTGAACCAATATCACTATTGGACTGACACAATCCTCAATTAGGAGTTCTACCCCTCTGCCTTACATCACTCACTATACTTCTGAATGTCACATAGCCCTGAATATTCACAGCTAAATCCTGCTTCATCCTGCAGTCATATCTCCATAAAGATAATATGATCATATTTATTCACTTCAATGTGTGCCATCATTGATAACATTGTGTGCTAACAATTCACTGATTTTCTTATGAGTGCTATGCACATTCAGATACAAAGCTTTTAGCTTTTTGTCATCATGGTAGCATCTAGTCTTGACTGTTCAGATATTCTTGGGTTTACTTTCTCTCTCCACCATTCTCTGACCTTCATTTGCCACATTAGCATTTCGTTCTTCTGCCTTGATCAAGTTTTAAAATGTGAATCCCCTAATTTTAATGAGTTCCCTACTTGTTGGCTGCTCCTCAAGGGAAGGCCTCCTTCCATCATCTATTTCATGAGAACAAGAGGGAGAAGGTGTACAGCTTGGATTGGTGCAGTATGGTGGAAAAATGCCACATTAGGGAGTCATCTTAAAAACCACATCACTGGACGATCTAAAATTTTAATCTGCCCATTCTTCCTCAGACTTTGTAGTTGCTAATGCTTACAATGCAAACAAAAAAGCAACAAAAATTATTTTTGAAAATTGGTATCTATTACTTTTAAATGTCAATTGCTTAGTTCCATCAATAACATTCAAATGGCATCTTGGCTTTTGCAGATAATGGCTTCACTGACTTGAACAGCAAAGATTCTACTTGATGAAAATAATTGTTCCACTCTTAAACCCTACATTTGATACAGACGAGTGGAGTGTTCATATATCACTGACAACCTTCTGTTAATGAAGTCTTGAATTTTGCAAGATAGGTCGTCTTAATTGTATTTACGCAGAAGTACTGTTTGAATTGCAGCGAGCTATTGATGAGAAAACAGCATGTGGTATTACATGATTGGATTTACAAACCAAAGCATGGGAAACATCTCAAGTTGCATTGATATTTACATCTTCCAATTAATCATTGAAATTTCAAATCCAATGGAAACACCATCTGCAGAGTTTTGGACAAACAGGCAGTTATCTATTCTTCGACAGGAAGCTGGTCAGAAAATGGAATTCATGAAATAATGCAGACAAATATTATTTTAGCAAATAATCTTGGTTAGTTCAGATGGTTGAACGGTAAGGTTGCAATGCAGAGAGCTCTCAATGGTGTGGGTTCAATTTCCACCAGAGGTCCCTTCTCATCCTCAACTCTTGCCTGAACAGTGCTGACCCTCAGGTGAAGTTCACCAACAATTGACTCTCACTACTGAGTGAGCAGCCTCTGCTAACATTCATGAATAGCCAAGCTCTTTTACCCCCAAGATAGATGAATCCAAAACTAGATGGCATAGGTTTAAGTTGTGATGAGAAGGATATAAAAAGAGGTACCCAAAGCGCAATTTTTTCCACAGAGAGGATGGTGTGTGTATGGAATGAGTTACCAAAGGAAGTGGTGGCTGGTAATAATGACATTTAGATTAGATTAGATTCCCTACGGTGTGGAAACAGGCCGCTCGGCCCAACAAGTCCACACCGACTCTCCGAAGAGTAACCCACCCAGACCCATTTCCCACTGACTAAGCACCTAACAATATGGGCAAATTGAGCATGGCCAATTCACCTGACCTGCACATCTTTGGACTGTGGGAGGAAACCAGAGCACCCGGAGGAAACCCACGCAGACATGTAAAATCTGATTTGAAACAGACCTTTTGGTGTACAATGGGTACCAATGGGTACACGGATAGGAAGGTTTAGATGAGTATGGGCTGAAAATGTGTTGCTGGAAAGGCGCAGCTGGTCAGGCAGCATCCAAGGAGCAGAAGAATTGACATTTCGGGCATGAGCCCTTCTTCAGGAATGAGGAGAGTGTGCCAAGCAGGCTAAGATAAAAGGTAGGGAGGAGGGACTGGAGAGGGGCATTGGAAATGCAATAGGTGGAAGGAGGTTAAGGTGAGGGTGATAGGCTGGAGTGGGGGTGAGGGAGGAGAGGACAGGAAGAAAATTGCAGGTTAGGATGGTGGTGCTGAGTTCAAGGGTTGGGACTGAGACAAGGTGGGGGAAGGGGAAATGAGGAAACTGGAGAAATCTGAGTTCATCCCTTGTGGTTGGAGGGTTCCTAGGCAGAAGATGAAACGCTCTTCCTCCAGGCGTCGTGTTGCTATGTTCTGGCGATGGAGGAGTCCAAGGACCTGCATGTCCTTGGTTGAGTGGGAGAGGGAGTTGACGTGTTGAGCCACGGGTGGTTGGGTTGGTTGGTCTGGGTGTCCCAGAGGTGTTCTCTGAAACGTTCCACAAGTAGGCGGCCTGTCTCCCCAATATAGAGGAGGCCACATTGATGAACTCAGATTTCTCCAGTTTCCTCATTTCCCCTCCCCCCACCTTGTCTCAGTCCCAACCTTCGAACTCAGCACCACCCTCCTAACCTGCAATCTTCTTCCTGACCTCTCCGCCCCCACTCCCACTCCGGCCTATCACCCTCACCTTAACTTCCTTCCACCTATCACATTTCCAACACCCCTCCCCCCAGTCCCTCCTCCCTACCTTTTATCTTAGCCTGCTTGGCACACTCTCCTCATTCCTGAAGAAGGGCTCATGCCCGAAAAGTCGATTCTCCTGCTCCTTGGATGCTGCCTGACCTGCTGCGCTTTTCCAGCAACACGTTTTCAGCTCTGATCTCCAGCATCTGCAGTCCTCACTTTCTCCTTTAGATGAGTATGGACCAAGTTCTTGCAATGGGACGAAATTCATTTAGGATACCTGGTCAGCATGGATGAGTTAGACCAAAAGGTCTGTTTCAAATCAGATTATGGGGATGGGTGGGGGGAAGAAGAAGGGAGGGATGGGGGATGGGTTGTGGTGGCAAGGAAGCCAATTCAAAATGGATCCAGGGAGATTTGTACCTATTCTTTTTGTGGGCAGACACCAAAGACATTGAAGTTGACTCAGGTGATCAGTGGTAACTTTCTATTCCAAACATTCTGATCCTACGATTGCAAGACAGTGGTACTGACCCACCATTCCTCCCAAGCCAGTGGCTTAAAACTGGTTAAAGAAATTTTCCAGACATCCTCTGCAGGGGCAACTAGCATTCTCATGTTCATTGGCAAAACAAAGTTAGTTCTTTTTTTAAATGAAGACAGAGCTGAGCACTATTAGCCGAAGAAAACTTGCTGCTCCAAATTAACAAGTGATAAGCTGATGCTTGAAAGAGGGTTTCTTTTTAAAAGATGATCACCACGGCAATGCAATCCACGTCACTGATGGAGGTTACCTGCACAAAGAGGACAAGCTTTCTAAAATAAAAGGAATCACCTCACTGATAACATACTTCTATTTTCTGCCAGAGCTGTGGAAATATTTGCGCAGGCAATGAAGTTGCTGTCCTACTGTACCCACATTCCCAAGACAATACTAATGGATCTCATACAGCCTTGAGGAGAGCCCAGAATGCTGTGGGAAGGTTAATGCCTCAAGTGAAAGAAACCTGTTGGTGGGTAGGGGCAGGGGTGGGGGGGGGGGGTTGGAGGGAACAGGGGGAAGAGGTGGGAAGACAATATTCACAGATAAATGTTAATGGTGAACACTAAGATATGGAGTTACAACAAGCACTAAGAGCAGTCACTGAGCATGTGCATAAGTACTTATTCCATCATGACATCAGGATATATGGAACTGGAGCCCAGGTCTGTGGGAATACTGAATATTTCCTGTTACCATTCTCCCTCCCCCAGAATAGATACATTTAATAAAGTCTAATAATGTTCACTTAGAAGAACGCAGACTTGATCTTACTATATTTTACAGAAAACTTCACACAGGCTCATTTCTGTGTCCTCTCTACATCCTTTGGTATTCATTTATGTCTAAGAAATTGCAAAGCTAATTAAGGAGCTAACATGCTGTGTTCCAAAGAACAGTGTCATTAATTAAACAAAGCAAATGACATCAGCTCATGAGAAATCCTTCTCCCACTTTTGTGGATGTCATCAACATGTTATGGGTCACTTTATTATAGACATTGCTGATGGATTTTCTCATCATCTGGATGTCGATAACACCCCTATGGTTGGGATGGATATTAGAAGACTGGGATATGATTTTTCCTAATCTTTCTTTTCCCTATGGATGACTGGGGCAGTGGGAGGGAGGTGGGATTTAATTTAATTCAACAAATGCTATTTCGATCCAAGTTTATTTGGTTGGCAGTTCCTGGGTGAGAAAACCAACATTTACAGACAGACAGACAGACAGACAGACAGACAGACAGTCTTGAGTTCCCATTTGCCAATTCCCCTACTCTCCTGAGCTTGAGCGGAGGTATACACAGTCTTTGACAGTTAGGCCTGACCTCACTCCACAGTTCCTTAGACTCTGTTTTTATGTAAAAGTGACAACACTCAATAGGGAACCTCAGACAATCGGTCTTTGAACTTTCCTGCCTTGAAACCAGCTGGCATAGAGCCAGTCCAATTCCCAACCAGTCGCTGATCCAGAACCTGGAACAAAGCTCTACAGAGGGTGCAGGGTGGAGGCTGTGTGCTGAACCGGAGAAATTAAAATTGCCAACCTTCTCTCATGCACAGCTTATGTGAGATAGTCTGCTTTGGGCTTTCAGCTCCCACTGAAATATAAAAGGTACTTTCGTACCTGATGTGTAGATTCTGGACCTTCATGCTTAAGTTAGTTAATTCTTGTTTACACCACAAACTATGTTTTTATATTAAACGAGTTCAGTTATGATAGTTGATATGACCAATTTAGGAAGCTAATTCCTTTCCCATTTCTCCACCATAAGTTTGAACTAAGATTGCAGGCAGCATTGCAATGCTATATATTGGACTATATGTAGCTCAGGGTCAGAAACAAGTCAGTCAGGTTCCTGAAGTTAATAAACAAACAAAAAAGTAGCTTTATAGCAAAATAAAAGGCTCAAGCAATAGTGTTAATATTTACTAATGAAAGATTTAAAAGTAGGCAAATATGTCCAAAGTTTGAAAAATATATAAAACGCTGTAGAATATCATAAGAACTTTGGCCAAATAATTTCAAATTCAAAAAAATAAAATCAGAGACTGTCCAAACGTTGAAGTAATTTTCTACATAAGATATCGGTACTGGATATTTTCCCTGGGCTAGTCATGGTTGGTTGAATTCTCTCTTTTCACAGACAATGGTAGATTTAGATCTCCTCTCTAAAGAACCCTCTACATGGGGCAATTTGGTTTTCCAATGGGCTACTGACTCAGAGTTAGACAAGGGGAGCTCAGAGAAAAGCAGAGGATAGAGGTTAAGTTCCTCTGAGCAGTTTCTCTTTGACTGCTTGTGTTCAAAACTAAGGTTTTATAACTCCAATTTGGATTACCTTACCCCTCTGTGAAAGTGTTGCAGCCTTAGTGACTCTATTCAACCCTTTTGTTCTTTGTAAATACAATCACTTTTGCTTCTGTAGCCAGGGCTCTGTACTGTGAAATGTGCTCTCTTCAAAAAGCTCAAGATCCACACATATCCACCTCACGACCTCATAAGTTAATATTTTAGATAACACATCTGAGATAGTCAACAGAAAAATGGACTGAATCGTCGACTAAGGGAGTCACATCAAGTTTGTCGAAGAGATGCTTGTGTAATGCCAAATGAATTTTCTTGTACTGCATTAATCAGCAATTGTCCCCCAATGGAGTGCATCATGGGAAATTTCCACCCTATCGTCCCGCTCACCAGATATTAGCCCGAAGACCAACATCCATCACAAATACGCCGTCTTTGAATGCCTGTTGCTCACTTGAAGCTGCCTACTTGGTTCTTAAAAGTAGGTGGAGAAGGGAAGGCTGGTATTGCAGTTCACCAGAAGGGACCTCGAGGTCCTGCCAGATGGATTGGTGTAGAAGAGAGGTGTTCTATTTCTGGAGGACTATGTCAGAGCAGGTCATGCATTGGAATGCCACCTGCCTGGTCAGAGATTACCTTGCCACTCCAGGGTGCAGAGGATTGGGCTGCAGTATCAGAAGGTGGTCAATAAACTCTGCTCCACCAGGGTAAGTGCCACGTTTGGCTTAATCTGGTAAGTTCTACTTCACACTCACTCCATCTCTGCCACTGCACCAACCTTTCATAAGTGCCATGCCCTGAAAACTGCTCTGTTGTATGCAACACCCACCCTCCACTCCCCTTCTGCCACACCAATAACCCTGTGTGCCCCCTCACTCCCTGGGTACCTGAGGGGATGGAGGAACCCAGCCAGATGTGGAGCCATGCCCAGGCCCCAGAACAGATGCTACTCCAGAGGTGGCTGGGCCCTTCACCTTCAGCCAGCATCCAACCCTCTGAGCCCTGGAGGTTCAGGCCAAGGAGGGCCAACACGTTTCTGCCAGGATGACCATCAGCATTTCTGGGCTGTCCACAGACAAATACCCCTAAAAGATACTCAAACAAATGTCACGGGCCAAGGGGGCCCCACTACGTAGTACATTCCCTCCAGCCCTGGTGCAGAACAGAGAAGCTCAGTATGGCAGAGGGGGAGGAGAGGAAAGGGAAAATGTACGAAGGGTAAGTGGAGACCTCAGCTGACAATGTTGTGTTGATAGTTCATACTTACTTCACAAATGATTCATGTGGCTGTTCAAGTCTCTGCAGGATGGCCATGAACTAGGCAGCTCGGTTGGCTAAGTTGCCAATATATACATGATCTGTTTGTAGCCATTTTTCGCTGACGAGTTGCAGCCCCCCCCTCACTTCACCCATCCACTTGGAATGCATTCACAGCCATTCTCCTGAATATTGTGCACTTTCCACATGCTTCACCACCGAAGTAAGCTGCCTTCGGCCTCTGACAGGAAAAGTTACACTGAAGCCCTAAACATCACCCCCTTGTTTCCAAGGTTGGGCTTGGCCCAAGATGGCAGCACTGGGGTAAGCAGCATCCAAACTTCTGAGCCTGGGGCTCATCTATTCTGTCTGCTTTTCTTTATTTTTCCTTTAAAAAAAAAGTCTTTTCAGGCAGATGGTGAACTGGGTGGGGTTGATGGTGAGGGACCGAGTAAAAAATGAGGTCTGCAGATGCTGGAGATCACAGCTGAAAATGTGTTGCTGGTTAAAGCACAGCAGGCCAGGCAGCATCTCAGGAATAGAGAATTCGACGTTTCGAGCATAAGCCCTTCATCAGGAATGAGAGAGAGTAGCCAAGCAGGCTAAGATAAAAGGGAGGGAGGAGGGACTTGGGGGAGGGGCGATGGAGGTGGGATAGGTGGAAGGAGGTCAAGGTGAGGGTGATAGGCCGGAGTGGGGTGGGGGCGGAGAGGTCAGGAAGGAGATTGCAGGTTAGGAGGGCGGTGCTGAGTTGAGGGAACCGACTGAGACAAGGTGGGGGGAGGGGAAATGAGGAAACTGGAGAAACCTGAATTCATACCTTGTGGTTGGAGGGTTCCCAGGCGGAAGATGAGGCGCTCCTCCTCCAGCCGTCGTGTTGTTATGTTCTGCCGGTGGAGGAGTCCAAGGACCTGCATGTCCTCGGTGGAGTGGGAGGGAGAGTTAAAGTGTTGAGCCACGGGATGGTTGGGTTGGTTGGTCCGGGCGGCCCAGAAGTGTTCTCTGAAGCGTTCCGCAAGTAAGCGGCCCGTCTCCCCAATATAGAGGAGGCCACATCGGGTGCAGCGGATGCAATAGATGATGTGTGTGGAGGTACAGGTGAACTTTTGGCGGATATAGAAGGATCCCTTGGGGCCTTGGAGGGAAGTGAGTGTGGAGGTGTGGGCGCAAGTTTTACATTTCCTGTGGTTGCAGGGGAAAGTGCCGGGGGTGGAGGTTGGGTTGGTGGGGGGTGTGGACCTGACGAGGGAGTCACGAAGGGAGTGGTCCTTGCGGAACGCTGATAGGGGAGGGGAGGGAAATATATCCTTGGTGGTGGGGTCCGTTTGGAGGTGGCGGAAATGACGGCGGATGATACGTTGTATGCGGAGGTTGGTGGGGTGGTAGGTGAGAACCAGTGGGGTTCTGTCTTGGTGGCGGTTGGAGGAGCGGGGCTCAAGGGCGGAGGAGCGGGAAGTGGAGGAGATGCGGTGGAGGGCATCGTCGATCACGTCTGGGGGGAATCTGCGGTCCTTGAAGAAGGAGGCCATCTGGGCTGTGCGGTGTTGGAACTGGTCCTCCTGGGAGCAGATGCGGCAGAGACGAAGGAATTGGGAATATGGGATGGAGTTTTTGCAGGGGGCAGGGTGGGAGGAGGTGTAGTCCAGGTAGCTGTGGGAATCAGTCGGTTTATAGTAGATGTCTGTGTTGAGTCGGTCGCCCGAGATAGAGATGGAAAGGTCTAGGAAGGGGAGGGAGGAGTCTGAGACAGTCCAGGTGAATTTAAGGTCGGGATGGAAGGTGTTGGTAAAGTTGATGAACTGTTCAACTTCCTCGTGGGAGCATGAGGCAGCGCCGATACAGTCATCGATGTAGCGGAGGAAAAGGTGGGGGGTGGTGCCAGTGGCTACTCTCTCTCATTCCTGATGAAGGGCTTACGCTCGAAACGTCGAATTCCCTATTCCTGAGATGCTGCCTGGCCTGCTATGCTTTGACCAGCAACACATTTTCAGCGGTGAGGGACCGAGCCCAGTATGGCAGGTGGTGAGGTGGAGAATGCCCTCGTGGGGATGCGGGCCCAGTGCAGGGTAGAGCAAGCCCTCGTGGGGAAAGTCCAGTGTGAAGCGACTGCAGGACTGTGTCTAAAGGACTGCAAATGCCGAAATTTCAACTGTATTGCTTTAGTCTACTTTGTAACTAAGATGTTGTACTTTGTACCTAAAACAGCGTCAGGAATGTCGACTTTGTACACTTTTCACTGTACTCCTGTATTTGAGCACACCTGACAATAAAACATAATTCTAATGTGACCATTCCATAAACCTATAGGCTTCACATGCCCCTGGGTCTTCACCCAAGCCATGCACCAGCACCAAGCTACTATCTCCTTCCCTTCCCCTGCCCAAAAACCCATCACTTTCAGCCTTAATTTCTAAGGACAGGGGACAACAGGATGATGAATGACAAATCATCTCAAGGGGCCTCAACTGGCAGCACCAGCTCAGATCTGCCCAGACCCCTGACTGATGGCCACAATGTCCCCAACAACAGCAAACCTCTCACCTCCGCCACATCCCTCTACCCCCACCCCAATATTAACCTGACACGACTCTGCAGCACGGACTCACGGACTCCCTGTGCAAATCCACCCCTGACCGGCTGCATGACTGTGGCCAAAGCCTGGTACAGGTCTGGGTAGCTACTTTTGACCAGCTGTATTTGGCTCACTGACCGATAGACTGGGAGAGAACCCCGTCAGGGGCACTGACTGCTTGCAACAGATGTCAACATTGGTGCAAACAGTACTGCCAGGCGCAACACTGACAGGGCACACTAACGTATGACAAGAGGTGCATATGTCCTTGACTGAGACTGCTGCACAACACGGCCATCTGCCTGGCGGTGTGACTGTGCCAACTGCTACTGCAAGGCACAGTAAGGCATATATGCTGCAGGGATACCAGTAGGCACCAGGTGAATGAACACTGAGACAGAATGTGGGAGCAGCCCTAGTTGTCAGGCTGACCTACACCATGGACTGGGCACCTGGCCCTGTGTGGTAACTGTGCCCAATGCAGTTGTTCATTGCAGGTTGCCAATGTGCCCTGGTAGGTAAGTCTGGGCTTGCAGTGCAGATAGGTGCCAGGATGGCATTGATGTCAGATGCCAATATCAATGGTGGAAGGCTGGTGCTCATGGATTGTGTTGTGCAGTTTGATCAATGGTAGGGCAGACATATTGTTAAAGACCCAATGAGCTGAACCCATCATGTACCCACTCTGGCTTCCATGCTGGATATTCCCAATGTTAGGAGAGTTTGGCAAGATCATAAATGGAATACCAGTGAAGAGAGAGTTGGGCCATCAACAAGTCATCATAAATTGGAACCTTTCCACTGTCTGGTGAAAATCTCACCCCATCTCCCATGAAAAGCAGAAAAGATGGACAAGGTGATCATGATGTCAATATTGGTCCCAGCAGCTGTATTGTCTAATTCTGGCCAAACCCCTAAGACTCCACCCAATGACTGCTAAAAACATAACAGCCAAAAGCAAAACAGCACCTCTATGTATGTCATTCCCAGTCTTATAATGTTAGCTTACAGAGCCACACATCCATGCTCCCATCAGCGTATACTGTTCATTTCCTTCCTTTGTGATTGTTGCCAAACTATTAGATTGTAACGTCTTTGGAAAAGCATACCTGGGAGTCACCTAGAAAACAGTAGCTGCCTATGAAATTGCAAGTACAAAACCTCTCACAATCTTCAGAGTTTCGCAGCCCTGACCATACCCTTAGGCACCAATTACTTTGAAGAATATGAACATTGGATTTTGATTTTCTCACAATTTATATCTTACAGTTGCTAATTTTACCTGACACTTTGACCACAGAGCGTTTAGCACCACACAACAGATCAGTGGTAATTTATTACAGGATAATCAACAATACACTTAAATGGAAAGGTCCTGGGGAGTGTTGCTGAACAAAGAGACCTTGGAGAGCAGGTTCATAGCTCCTTGAAAGCAGAGTCGCAGGCAGATAGGATAGTGAAGGCAGTATTTTGTATGCTTTCCTTTACTGGTCAGAGCATCGAGTATAGGAGTTGAGAGGTCACGTTGCAGCTGTACAGGACAAAGGTTAGGCCACTTTTGGAATATTGTGTGCAATTTTGGTCTCCTTCCTATTGGAAGGATGTTTTGAAACTTGAAAGGGATCAGAAAAGATTTATGGATATTGCCAGGGTTGAAGGATTTGAGCTGTAGGGCTGGTAGGATATCTTGATTGACCATTTCAGATCCTAATAACATCAGCCAACTGCATTTACATACTGCCTTCAAATTAAATATGCTACATTAGGCCATTTTAAAAGCAAAAGCTTACAGAAAGCCACGAAAATAGAGGCTTCCATTTAAGTAACATCATTTGTAACTACTGGATTCCTCAAAATACCTTGAAACACTACTTTGAATGAATCTGCCCCTGCAACCGAAAAAGATGCAAAACCTACCAGTACACCACCCCCTTCATCCTCATCCAGAGCCCCAAACAGTCCTTCCAGGTGAGACAGAGGTTCACCTGCCTCTCCTCCAACCAAGTTTACTGCATCTGGTGCTCCCGATGTGGTCTTCTCTACATTGGGGAGACTGAAAATAATCTTAAGGAGCGGTTCACCGAGCATCTCAGCCAGGTCCACCAGGGTCAACCGCCCATTTTAATTCACCTCCCAGTCACCGTCCATTTTAATTCACCTCCCAGACATGACCATCCTTGGCCTCCTCCATTGCCACAACAAATCAAACCACAAATTGGAGGAACAACACCTCATCTTCCGCCTGGGCAACCTATAGCCCAGTGGATTCAACACGGAGTTCGCCAATTTCAAATAATCTCCTTTCCCAGCCCATCCCCCTCCCTTCCACTCCCTGTTTGGTGGTTCCCTGCCACCAAGCAGATTCATTCCTCCCATTGACCAACCAGGTCATAGCTTCGGACTGTCTTCACCTATCCCATTTCACCACCCTGTCCCCACCACCCCCCTTTACCTCCAGCTCCCCCCCTCCCCCACACCCACACCCGGTCCTGAAGAAGGGTTCCAACTGAACTGTTGACTTCACCTCCTGATGCTGCCTGGCTGACTGTGTTTTTCTAGTCTTCTACCTGCCTATTTTGGATTCTAGCATCTGCAGTCTTTTTGTCTCTAACCAAGTACTTTGAAGACAGAATGTGGGCACTGTAGTGGCAGCCAATTTGCAAACAGCCAGCTCCGCCATCAAATAGCAATATAATAAGTGAATGGATCACATGGATTTTCTTTTGTGATATTTGGGCTCATGGGCAAAAGGTTGATCAAAGAGGTTGGTTTTAAATTAATCTTAAAGAGGGAGAGGCAGGAGGCAGAGAGATTTAGGAAGGGAGATTGGAGCTTTAGCAGCTGAAAACACAACAGCCAAGTGCAAAGCAAGAAAACTCAGATGCCCAAGAGGCGAAAGAGAGAGCAGAGCAGATATTTCAGTAGTGGGAGTGCAAGGTAGGGAATTATGGGTCTGGAGCAGATTGTAGAGGTATAGACGGATGAAGTCATACATGATATTCCTTGCAAAAGAAACCAAGGAATCAGAAACAAAAAGAAAAATGAACTTGCTGGAAAAACTCAGCAGGTTCGGCACATCTATGTAAGACGCTCACTGGACCAGAAAGGTTCACTTTGCTTTCTCTCCACATTTGCTGCCACGCCTGCTGAGTTTTTCCAGCAATTTCCATTTTTGATTGTGCAGGATATTCTTTGCATTGGTTCCTACTTCAGTGACACCCTAATGAAATTCAGTAAGGAGAGGGGTGATGAGTGAAGAGGTTTTGTTGCCAGTCAAGACGTGGGTAAAGTGACATGGATAATATCAAACTTTGGAAAGGAACATGAGAAACTGGCCAGGTACGTGTGAAAATTATCCTCCAGACTTCAATACAAGGATAAGGTAGATGAGCCAAGACTGGTGCAGACTTTGCAAGGATGCCAACAGGTAGTTTTAGAGTCAGTGTTGGTATGTAGTGGAAAGTCCATTGATAACCTGGTCATCAATACTCAGTAACAGAAAAGAAAGTTGACTAAAATGGAGAAAAGCAATCTCACAGCTACCCGAACAGCACAGAGCTCCAGAGTAGAGTCGAATATTCCGAAAGATTCGGGAAGAGCTCAGACCCAGTAAGGGGTCTCAATTGATTTGAAAAGGCATCACGAGGAAAGTGGCCATCATGGAATGATGAAGTAAAGCTCTGTCATAGTCATCCACCAGAGAAACGGATGGAGGCTTGAACCATAGTTATCTCCACAAAATGTCCTATTACTGCTCTCAAAAATTTAATCTGCATTTTGTCTTGCTTCACACTTTTCTAGTCAGTTCTTTAATTGCCGAATCCTGCTGAAAATGTGAGTTAATTACAACAAATAGCCTGCCTCAATTGCAAGTGATGAATTATGGTCACGGACAGTAGCATAGTGATTATGGTACTAGACCACAGAATCCTGGACTAATGGTCCAGGATATAAGGAAGAAAATCTGTTCTCATTAAGCAGTCTGGTCTGTACTGGACTTCTGACCCACAGTGATGCGTTTAGCTTGTGACAACTTCCAAAATGGCCTGTTCAGCAATTTTGCTTTATCAAAAACTCCACAAAAAATGATAAGACAAAAACTGGAAGGATTACATTATAGCATTGTCCCAGCCACTGCATTTGCACACAACATGGCATACCCTGGTAACATCTGGGGATTTGTCCTAAAATTTGTGGGTCAGCTCTCCTAATGTCCCACAGCCTAATATTGTCATACTCAGTGTTATACTTTTCAGCCAACAACGCAACTCCTCAATCACCAACCGTGGGTATGCGTTGTTTCATCAGCAGAACAGTCCCACCAGAGATGGTAGCATAGTCACATGATTTTTTAAAAACGTATTCACGGGATGAGGGCATCGCTGGATAACCAGCATTTATTGTCCATCCCAGTGGGCAGTTAAGAGGCAACCACAATGGTGTGGGTCTAGAGTCACATATAGGCCAGACAAAGAAAGAACATTAGGGAACCAAAAGGGTTTTTCCAATAATTGACAATGGATTCCTGGTCATCACAGGCTCTTGATTCCAGATATTTATTGAATTCAAATACCACCATCTGCCATGGCAGGATTTGAACCTGGGTCCGCAGCACATTACCTAAGTGATAACACCGCTAGGCCATTGCCTCCCCATTGAGAGGGAGTGGCCCTGGAAGCTGTTAAAATTGCCTCCATGACCATAAAGCTGAATATGTGTTGCTGGAAAAGCACAGCAGGTCAGGCAGCATCCAAGGAACAGGAAATTTGATGTTTCGGGCATAAGCCCTTCCTGATGAAGGGCTTATGCCCGAAATGTCGAATTTCCTGTACCTTGGATGCTGCCTGACCTGCTGCGCTTTTCCAGCAACAAATATTTTCAGCTCTGATCTCCAGCATCTGCAGACCTCACTTTCTCCTCCATAACCATGAAGTCTTATGACAGGTAAAACATGGGTAAGAAAGTCTGATTACTATCCACCATCCTGTCTCAGTGTTGACTCAATACTCCAACACAATTTAAATGGGATCCTGAGTATAAGGGCCCAGATATACTCTACTGATTGATTGTAATGTCTATCACAACATTCACTTGGTAACATCACTACTAACTAAGCAGATCAGGCCCTGAGGAACGAGGTTTACACACTAGATTTGTGAAAGGTAGTGGAAGAACTGAGGTGAAGGGAACGAGCTACATTACCCTGTCCTCAGTAATTTCCCCACCAAAGCAACATTAATGTGTGATTGTACCAATACAAGAGGCTCATACAATCTCTCTGAAGTTGTCCCATTTTCATACAGAGAACAACTTTGATTGTGCTGTTTGATATTATCACCATATTAAGTGCAATAAATAGTAGGACACAAACAGCCCAATACACGCATTCATAAGGCCCATGCACCAACAGCAGTCACAGAATTGTATTCCATCCCAATCTAGAATGTCAAGCCCAACGTATCCCCATTATCCTCAAGCCAGTGGACAAACCCCAATCCAATGGAGATGCAGGAGGACATGCGAGGATACCAGCGGGCATCAGTAAAAACAAAGTGCCAACCTGGCAAAGTTTAAACACTACATAAGGATTGGATGGGTGTTTAACAGCAGAAGCAGCACGCTGTAGAGAGAGCTGATTAAATTCCACAACCAACAGATCACATCTAAGCTCGACAGTTGCTCCAGATCTAGTTGCGGTTAATGATGGGCAATTAAACAATGGAGATCTACTCCAAAATGTGGGATTTTGGTCAACAACAACTGACTGTAAAAATAGGATGCAACCTGTCTGGTCAATGAGGATATCATTAGCCTACGTTCAATCCTCAGCAAGGTGAAGGAAGTGGTCATCTATCAAGCAGCTTTTAATTAACAATAACTCGCTCGCTAATGCTCAGATTGGGTTGCACCAGGGCCACTCAGCTAATGATCCAAATTGTAGCTTTGGCCCAAACATGGACAAAAGTATGAATTCCTGAGGTGAGCTGAGAGTGATGACTCTTGACATCAAGGGAGCATTTGACCCAGTGTAAATTCAAGTTAAATTGAAGTCAATGGGAATCAAGTGGAAACCTCCCTATTAGCTCAGGTCCTACCTCGGACAAAAGGAAAATGATCATATTTGTTGTAGACCAAATCAAATCCCACAGCATCCCTGCAGGGGTTCCTCAGTGATGGAACCTAGACCTAAAGATGTTCAGCTGCTTCATCAATACCCTTCCTTCCAATAAATAGTCAATAACATGGATGTTCTTGATAGTTCTCAATGATGCAGTGGCAGCATGACACAAGACCTGGATGGTAATCAATATTAAAGTTATTAGTGGCAAATAACATTCACGCTATTCAAGACCACCCCTAACACGAGAATTTAAGCATGTCCCTTTGTCATTAAAACAACATTACCTGATGAAGGAGGAGTGCTCTGAAAGCTAGTGCTTTCAATTAAGCCTATTAGACTATAACCCAGTGTTCTGTGAATTTTAACTGTGACTAAAAGAGTAAGACAAAGGCCAGGTACTCTGCAGTGAATGAAGACCCATTACCTTTCCACTATGTACAAGGCATAACTCAGGAGGTGTGATAGAACAATCTTGGTTTGCCTGGATGAGTGGTCACCTCTGTAGCACTCCGTTCACCATCGGCCCATAGTAACAGCAATGTGCAGCATTGAGGAGGTACACTGCAGAAGCGTTAAGATTTCTTCAACAATACCTTCCAAACCCCGTGGCTTGCTCTCACCATTCTGAATTGGTAACATATCTCACCACCTTCACTGACTCTGGGTCTAAATCCTGGAACCTAACAGTATACGGGAGTATTCTCACGACATGGACTGCAAGGTTTCAAGATGATGGATCACCGAAATCTAAAGGAGTCCAACCCTCAAGAACCAGCAACAAACAAACAACTTTGAATTTTTTTCCCACATCCTTCTGGTACATTTTAAAAACATGATCAAAATGAGCATGACAAATGTGACTGACGTTCTGAATTTTTAGATCAATATTCTTCTCCTACTCCAGGATTAAAACGGTGTAGAAGGTATTTACTCTAAGACAATGGAATGGTCATCAGAAGGCAGACATCTGTAGCAGACTGCTTGGCTGCCATCAAACCACATGCCTGTAATGAAAAGTTGTTACAGCATTAGATTTCCAATTACAGACCACATCAATGACCAGAAGATTATTGTCCTTACATAATACCTGGAAATAGTTAAAAATAATTACAAAACGAAATCTACAACTAAATATTTTCCCAGATAGATCAGAGTCAGACTCTATTTCCAATTTTAATTGGTTTCAAAGTTATCCATTTACTTTAGAGGACTTCTGTAAATACCTGGACAGTCCCCTGTGTTACAAATCTGCCCTGGTATCCACAAATCCAACAAAGCTTTAGATCGCTATGGAAACCATATCCCTTTAGAGCAGTGAGCTGTACTCTGACTTAAATGTCCAACTACCCAGCCATCCATCTATGCTACAAGAGCCAAAGTGAATGTAGAGTTCAGGTGCCAGGTGAGTGAGGTATGCAGGGTGCCATGTGGGTCAGGTGCTAGGTGGATAGAGAGGGTGGGTATTAGATTGAATTGGGCACGGGTGGGTCAGGGGTGATCAGTTATTGGGCTAGGCTGGGTAGAGTTTGCATGAGGAGTGGGGTCGGTATATCATGTCAGGTCAGGGTGTGGGGGGTGTAGGATGTGGATGTGGGGGCTTCATCTGACAAAGGTGGCATCAAGGTTAGTGTTATGTCAGGGTTGGTTTCCTACCCATCAAACAGTTAGAGCAGGTTTGAAATCCTCTAGCTTGTCTTGCATTACTAAAATAGTGTCAGAACAGCATGAAATTTCTGACTTTAAAGGGGCTTTTTCGGACACAAGAGAATTCCCCCTTGCAAGTTTCAAGTTTATGGCCAATTCCCATAGAGTCAGCTGTTTTGGGAATTCTACACAACCTAAGCTACTCCAAAAGATAACTGGCCAATGGAATATCATCGGAATCACTCTAAAAATGAATAGTTATCACGGTTCGAGTTTTTTTTTAATTAGCAAAATGAAGTAATAATGGCTCTACCACTTAAATGAGGAGATAATTTATAATTTACAGAGTCAGTAATGGGAATAAATTAAGAATCTTAATTCAGAATTCGGCACAGCTCTGTATTAACCATTACTAAAAGCCAAGGTTTTAAAATAGCAGAGCAAGACGGTGTTAATTAATTCTATAAAGGTCTTCAACATATTTCCTGAAATGAAAGTTATAATCCTCATTTAAATTGAATGTGGAATCTAGAAACAAAACCTTTCCACCCACAGAATGGTGAGAATATGGAACTCATTACCAAAGATGCCAGTTAAAGTAAATTATTTTGATGTATTTAATGATGTGGACATGCCAATGTTGGACTGGGGTGGAAAAAGTTAAAATTCACACAACACTAGGTTATAGTCCAATGGGTTTATTTGGAAGCATGAGCTTTCGGAACACTGCTTCTTCATTAGGCCAGCCGCCTGATGAAGGAGCAGCGCTCTGAAAGCTAGAGCTTCAAAATAAACCTGTTGGATTATAATCTGGGATTGGGAGATTTTTAACCATGTATTTAATGAAACAGTAGACAAATATTTGAGGGAGAAAGGAATAGATGGGTATAATTGTAGATCTAGAGGAGAAAAGATTGAAGGCATCTTGAAAGGAACATAACATGGAAGGCACAGTGGTTAGCATTGCTAACTCACAGCACTGGGGACTCTGGTTCAACTCCACTCTTGGATAACTGTATGGAATTTGCACAATCTCCCTGTGTCTGGGAGGTCCAGTTTCCTCCCACAGTCCAAAGATGTGAAGGTTAGGTGGATTGGCCATGCTAAATTGCCCACAGTGTCCTGGGATGTGCAGGCTAGGTGGGAAATGCAGTGTTACAGAGATGGGCTGGGTCTGGGTGGACTCAATGGACCAAAGGGCCTGCTTCCACACTGTAGGGATTCTGTGATTTTTTTTCTCTTTTTATGTTGTGTGTGTGTGCAGGTGTGAGACACAGCGAGAGACACAAAGTGCACGAATCTTTATTCAGTATCCACCACAGGAAGAAAGGAAACACCCAAGTGGCCAGTGACGAGCAGTGCCCTTCACATCAACGGGCAAGCTGTGTGATCAAACAGTGAAGGGAGGGCAGGGATTAAATCACAATAGAGTTGGAGGGGGAAATAATGCACTCCACTCCCTGTGGCGCCCACCTCTCCCTGAACAACTCCAGGGGTGTTGGTGGAGACCGCGTGCTCCTTCTCCAAGGACACCCGCGCTCTGACATAACCGCAGAAGAGGGGCAGGCAGTCAGCCCTAACGACCACCTCCACGGCCCTCTGCCTGGACCTGTTTATGGCCAGTTTGGCTAGGCCCAGGAGCAGACCCACAAGGAGGTCTTCAGACCTGCCCTCCCTCCTCCATACCGGGAGGGATTCTGTAATAACTGACATGAACTGGTTGGGCTGAATTGCCCATTTCTGTAACGTATACCTTCAGCAAATACTTGCCCTGGATAGCTTCCCATATCACTGTTGAGTCATACTGTATTTGGAAGAAGAAACAGAAGTCTAATTGTCAATGTTGAGAAATTATTTGTAATGATCACATATAGACAGAAACATAGAAAAATACAGCGCAGTAACAGGCCCTTTGGCCCTCGATGTTGCGCCGATCCAAGCCCACCTAACCTACACTAGTCCACTATCCTCCATATGCCTATCCAATGCCCGTTTAAATGCCCATAAAGAGGGAGAGTCCACCACTGCTACTGGCAGGGCATTCCATGAACTCACGACTCGCTGAGTAAAGAATCTACCCCTAACATTTGTCCTATACCAACCACCCCTTAATTTAAAGCTATGCCCCCTCATAATAGCTGACTCCATACGTGGAAAAACATTTTCATGGTCAACTCTATCTAAACCCCTAATCACCTTGTACATCTCTATCAAGTCACCCCTAAACCTTCTTTTCTCCAATGAAAACAGCCCCAAGTGCCTCAGCCTTTCCTCATACGATCTTCCTACCATACCAGGCAACATCCTGGTAAAACGTCCTCTGCATCCGTTCCAGTGACTCCACATCCTTCCTATAGTATGGTGACCAAAACTGCACACAATACTCCAAATGCGGCCGCACCAGAGTCTTATACAACTGCAACATGACCTCAGGACTCCGGAACTCAATTCCTCTAGCAATAAAAGCCAGTATGCCATATGTCTTCTTCACAGCACTATTTACCTGGGTGGCAAATTAAATGATTGCCACCCAGGTAAATAGATTATACCCAGGTAAATATAAATAATACAGATTAAATGATTGAGTATAAAACACAGGTAACATCTATCCCCTAACATGTCATGATTAGCTGATGTTTTAGTGTCTACTGTATTTCACATAGTTTTCAATAATGCCATTCAAAATTGACTCCAAAGTTTTAAACCTAATTATCAGCCTTCAACAGCAGCTTATAGGCTGATACAAGACACTTTTTAGTGCTTTTGCTAGAGGGAGGTGATAAAAAAAAAATGTAATTGTAAAATCTTTTCTCCTTCACAGACAAAAATCAGCTATGGGTTAGTGTCATAATTAATTTATTCATCCAGTTAATTATATCAGAATTCAAAATTTCCGTAATACAATGCCAGGCAGTTATGTTGATATCCATCTTGAGTAGATAGGGACACATTCAGCTGGACAAATTACCATCAAAACCTGTTGATATTTAATGTCATTCTCATCAACCACAACAGCAACTTTTGTTTGTCTTTGATGAATGAAATATCCAAGAGAGTTCACAGGAATGTACAGTCTGATGCAGAGCCACATAAGGCTATCTTACACAGATACTCAAAAGTGCAGTTGAACAGATAGGTTTGAAAGTTTTGTCATAAAAGACTGTAGTGGGAGTTCCAGAGCATGGAATCAACACTACAGAAGGCATACCCACCAAAGGTGCATGGAGTAAAATGGGGATGATCACGAGGTCTGAATTAAATTCCTTGGTAGCAGATTTTCAAACTGGAGTTCAATTAGCAGCCTGGGTACAAGTCATACTTGAAATTGCACCCATTTTGTTTTGGATAAATTTTCCACTCAAACCCATTGTGCAATCACTAAATGAAAATTGTCAAGCTCTTGAGCAATCAAGCAGTAGAGTATAACTGTTTACCTTTTATCCCCCCTTACAATGACAGTATTCATTTAAGTTTTTGAGCATGGTAATCTGATGCAATTTTATTAAGATACTTTTAACCTCATTTTGCCATTAAAGAATATTTACACTTTGATGCAAGGAAAGCATTTTATTTAAGAAACATTTTATTGTGTCTTCATCTTGTCTCAAGGCTGCAAGAGAGAGCAAGATAATTTAATCTTGCAACAGTTCTATGACAGTGTACACTTTGTCCCATCAGTATATCAGACAGCAACCCCCTTATAATACATGAACAATTTAATAGTTTCATTTGAGTAAACCAGCCAGTTTCTTCGCAAAATAAATATTTTACAAGTGTAAGAGACGCCGGGGGAAGTACCTGTCAGCAACAGGTTGAATCTCTTGGAAACTGTAGAGACAGACGTCACTGCCAGTCCGAGGGGCGGTCAGGTCTGCCGATCAGAAATTGGCTTGGAGGCAGAGCCGAGGAGTCAGACATCACACAGAGCCGTGGGAATAGGAGACTCCATAGTGAGAGGGACTGAAGGGGGTTTCTGCAGCAACAGGCGGGATTTGGAAGATGGTGTGTTGCCTTCCTGGTGCCAGGACTAAGAACAGCGCAGAGTGCAGGAAATCCTCAAGGGCAAAGGTGAAAAGCCAGAGGTGGTGGGACGTGTTGGCACAAATGACGTCGGGAAGAAGAGGAGGGACATTCTACAGCGGGACTTTGGAAAACTCAGAAGGCGGTTGAAAAGCAGGACTGGTTATTGCCGGTTTGCTTCCAATTCCTAGGGCTGGAGAGGACAGGAACAGGGAAATAATGGACTTGAACGTGTGGCTGGGGAACTGGTGCAGGAAGCAAGGATTTAAATTCTTGGATCACTGGGGTACGTTTCGCGGTAAGGATAAATTATACAAGAGGGACGGTTTGCACCTTAATAGGTGGGGGAACCAGCATTAAAAATATTATATATTAATGCACGAAGCATTAGAAATAAGGTGGATGAGCTTGAGGCTCATTTGGAAATTGGCAGTTACGATGTTGTGGGGATAACTGAGATGTGGCTTCAAGTGGACAGGGCCTGGGAAATGAATATTCAAGGCTACACATGCTATCGTCAGGACAGACTGACTGGCAGAGGGGGTGAGGTGGCCCTGTTGGTAAGGGATGATATTCAGTCCCTTGCATGGGGCGACCTAGAATCAGGGGATGTAGAGTCAGTATGGATGGAGCTGAGAAATTCTAAGGGTAGAAAGACACTAACGGGAGTTATCTACAGGCCCCCAAAAAGTAGCCTGGATGTAGTGCATAAGTTGAATAAGAAGCTGAAATTGGCTTGTCGCAAAGATATTACTATAGTTGTTATGGGGGATTTCAACATGCAGATAGACTGGGAGAATCAGGATGGTACTGGACTCCAAGAAAGGGAGCTTGAGGAGTGCCTCTGAGATGGAATCTTAGAACAGCTTGTGCTGGAGCCTACCAGGGAGAAGGCAATTCTGGATCTAGTGTTGTGCAACGAACTGGATTTGATCAAGGACCTCGAAGTGAAGGAGCCATTAGGTGGGAGAGACCACAATACAATAAGCTTTAATCTGCCGTTTGAAAGAGAGAGGGTAGAATCGGAAGTGACAATATTTCAGTTGAATAAGGGGAACTATGGAGCTATGAGGGAGGAGCTGGCCAAAGTTCAAATGGTGCAATACCTTGAGTAAAAAATGAGGTCTGCAGATGCTGGAGATCACAGCTGCAAATGTGTTGCTGGTCGAAGCACAGCAGGCCAGGCAGCATCTCAGGAATAGAGAATTCGACGTTTCGAGCATAAGCCCTTCATCAGGAATAAGAGAGAGAGAGCCAAGCAGGCTGAGATAAAAGGTAGGGAGGAGGGACTAGGGGGAGGGGCGATGGAGGTGGGATAGGTGGAAGGAGGTCAAGGTGAGGGTGATAGGCCGGAGTGGGGTGGGGGCGGAGAGGTCAGGAAGAGGATTCCAGATTAGGAGGGCAGTGCTGAGTTAGAGGAAACCGACTGAGACAAGGTGGGGGGAGGGGAGATGAGGAAACTGGAGAAATCTGAATTCATACCTTGTGGTTGGAGGGTTCCCAGGCGGAAGATGAGGCGCTCCTCCTCCAGCCGTCGTGTTGTTGTGTTCTGCCGGTGGAGGAGTCCAAGGACCTGCATGTCCTCGGTGGAGTGGGAGGGAGAGTTAAAGTGTTGAGCCACGGGGTGATTGGGTTGGTTGGTTCGGGCGGCCCGGAGGTGTTCTCTGAAGCGTTCAGCAAGTAAACGGCCCTTCTCCCCAATATAGAGGAGGCCACATCGGGTGCAGCGGATGCAATAGATGATGTGTGTGGAGGTACAGGTGAACTTGTGGCGGATATGGAAGGATCCCTTGGGGCCTTGGAGGGAAGTGAGTGTGGAGGTGTGGGCGCAAGTTTTACATTTCCTGCGGTTGCAGGGGAAGGTGCCGGGGGTGGAGGTTGGGTTGGTGGGGGGTGTGGATCTGACGAGGGAGTCACGAAGGGAGTGGTCCTTGCGGAACGCTGATAGGGGAGGGGAGGGAAATATATCCTTGGTGGTGGGGTCCGTTTGGAGGTGGCGGAAATGGCGGCGGATGATACGTTGTATGCGGAGGTTGGTGGGGTGGTAGGTGAGAACCAGTGGGGTTCTGTCTTGGTGGCGGTTGGAGGAGCGGGGCTCAAGGGCGGAGGAGCGGGAAGTGGAGGAGATGCGGTGGAGGGCATCGTCGATCACGTCTGGGGGGAATCTGCGGTCCTTGAAGAAGGAGGCCATCTGGGCTGTGCGGTGTTGGAATTGGTCCTCCTGGGAGCAGATGCGGCGGAGACGAAGGAATTGGGAATATGGGATGGCGTTTTTACAGGGGGCAGGGTGGGAGGAGGTGTAGTCCAGGTAGCTGTGGGAGTCAGTCGGTTTATAATAGATATCTGTGTTGAGTCGGTCGCCCGAGATAGAAATGGAAAGGTCTAGGAAGGGGAGGGAGGAGTCTGAGACAGTCCAGGTGAATTTCAGGTCAGGATGGAAGGTGTTAGTAAAGTTGATGAACTGTTCAACCTCCTCGTGGGAGCACGAGGCAGCGCCGATACAGTCATCGATGTAGCGGAGGAAAAGGTGGGGGGTGGTGCCAGTGTAGTTGCGGAAGATGGACTGTTCCACATATCCTACGAAGAGGCAGGCATAGCTGGGGCCCATGCGGGTGCCCATGGCAACTCCTTTAGTTTGGAGGAAGTGGGAGGATTGAAAAGAGAATTTATTCAGGGTGAGGACCAGTTCAGTCAGTCGAAGGAGGGTGTCAGTGGAAGGGTACTGGTTGGTGCGGCGGGAAAGGAAGAAGCGGAGGGCTTTGAGTCCTTCGTGATGGGGGATGGAGGTGTACAGGGACTGGATGTCCATAGTGAAAATAAGGCGTTGGGGACCGAGGAAGCGAAAATCCTGGAGGAGGTGGAGGGCGTGGGTGGTGTCCCGAACGTAGGTGGGGAGTTCTTGGACTAAAGGGGACAGGACCGTGTCGAGGTATTGGGAGAGGAGTTCGGTGGGGCAGGAGCAGGCTGAGACAATGGGTCGGCCGGGGCAGGCAGGTTTGTGGATTTTGGGCAGGAGGTAGAAACGGGCGGTGCGGGGTTGTGGGACTATGAGGTTGGAGGCGGTGGATGGGAGATCCCCTGAGGTGATGAGGTCCTGGATGGTCTGGGAGATGATGGTTTGGTGGTGGGAGGTGGGGTCGTGGTCAAGGGGGCGATAAGAGGAGGCATCCGCGAGCTGGCGTTTGGCTTCAGCGGTATACAGGTCAGTGCGCCAAACTACCACCGCGCCTCCCTTGTCTGCGGGTTTGATGGTGAGGTTGGGATTGGAGCGGAGGGCTGCACGTTCTGAGGGTGAGAGGTTGGAGTGGGTGAGAGGGGTGGACAGGTTGAGTCGGTTGATGTCACGGCGGCAGTTGGCTATAAAGAGGTCGAGGGCGGGTAGGAGGCCAGCACGGGGTGTCCAGGTGGATGGGGTGTGTTGGAGGCGGGAGAAGGGGTCATCAGAGGGTGGGCGGGAGTCTTGGTTGTGAAAGTAGGCATGGAGGCGAAGGCGGCGGAAGAATTGTTCGATATCTCGCCGCGTGTTGAACTCATTAATCCGAGGGCGTTGGGGAACGAAGGTGAGGCCCCTGCTGAGGACTGATCTTTCATCCTCAGAGAGGGGGAGATCTGGAGGGATGGTGAAAATCCGGCAAGGCTGGGAGCTAGGACCTGCTGTGGGACTGGAGCTGGGGCTGGGGGCGGGGTTAGGGGCGGGGACAGAGATCGAAGTAGGGGCGGAGTTAGACGTGGTGACGTTGCTCGATGTGGGGACGGGGTCATGCGTCGTGACGGAAATAAGCGTGGGGGCGGGGTTATGTGAAGCGACGAAAGACGGCGTGGGGGCGGGGTTATGTGTGGTGACGAAGGTTTGCGTGGGGGCGGGGTTACGCGTAGTGACGAAAGACGGCGTGGGGCGGGGAAACCTGAGGATTTGTGCTCCTGCAGGTTAGTGATGTCAGTGGGGGCGGAAGTGGCTGCGCCGACGGCAACCGGAGGGGCGGAAATGGTTGCGGCGACGGAGGAGTGGTGGTCATTCCCGGTGGCCGCGTGGGTCGCGGGTCCGTCGGCGATCGTGGAAGCGGTTGTGTGTGTGGTGGTCACCGGGGCAGTTGTTGGGGCGGCGATCGCGGGGGCTCCGAGGTCGGGGGGGGGTGCGGAAGTGACATCACGGTCGGCGGCGGCAATACCTTAGCAGGGATGGCAGTGCAGCAACAATGGACAGGCTAGGTGAGTGGACAGATGCATGGCAGATGCAGTTTAATATGGATAAATGTATGGTTATGCACTTTAGTGGCAAGAACAGGAAGGCAGATTACTACCTAAATGGAGTCAAGTTAGGTAAAGGGGCAGTACAACGAGATCTAGGTGTTCTTGTACATCATTCAAATGAAAGCAAGCATGCAGGTACAGCAGGCAGTGAAGAAAGCTAATAGCATGCTGGCCTTCATAACAAGATGAATTGAGTTTAGAAGCAAAGAGGTCCTTCTGCAGCTGTACAGGGCCCTGGTGAGACCACACCTGGAATAGTATGTGCAGTTTTGGTCTCCAAATTTGAGGAAAGACATTCTGACTATTGAGGGAGTGCAGCGGAGGTTCACAAGGTCAGTTCCTGGAATGGCGGGACTATCTTATGTTGAAAGATTGGAGCGACTGGGCTTGTATACCCTTGAGTTTAGAAGGCTTAGAGGGGATCTGATTGAGACGTATAAGATTATTAAAGGATTGGACACTCTGGAGGCAGGAAGCATGTTTCCACTGATGGGTGAATGCCGAACCAGAGGACACAGTTTAAAAATAAGGGGTAGGCCACTTAGAACAGAGTTGAGGAGAAACGTCTTCACCCAGAGAGTGGTGGGTGTATGGAATGCCCAGAGGGCAGTGGAGGCCAAATCTCTGGATACATTCAAGAACGAGTTGGA
Source organism: Hemiscyllium ocellatum (assembly GCF_020745735.1). Classification (NCBI taxonomy): domain Eukaryota; kingdom Metazoa; phylum Chordata; class Chondrichthyes; order Orectolobiformes; family Hemiscylliidae; genus Hemiscyllium; species Hemiscyllium ocellatum. The sequence continues at coordinate 37,052,757 of NC_083408.1, forward strand.
TAGAGCTCTTAAGGATTGGGCAATCAAGGGTTATGGGGATAAGGCAGGAACAGGATACTGATTGAGGATGATCAGCTATGATCATAATGAATGGTGGTGCTGGCTCAAAGGGCAGAATGGCCTACTCCTGCGTCTACTGTCTATAATGTTTAAAAACTGAGGAAAAATATTAAAAACTGCTTCATTTGAGGAATATCAAATGTCATCAAGAAATCAAAATCTTTCAAATTAAAAATGTCTGCTGGATGTCCAAAATTATTTCGAAGGCATATAATGAAACTGCTAGCCAACAAAATTTGGATTTGCACGGAAATAAAAAACAATAATGCAGCTGGACTACTGCTATTAGAAAACAAGCTACAAACACAGAAAATCTTAAATAAAAACAGAAAATGCAGATCCAATCACTTCTAAAATGGGAACAACACATTTTTAAACCTCTTCATTATATGCACAAGTTTAATCTTGTATTCCTCAAATGCTGGCAGATCTTCTGTCCATTTCCCATGTTAGACAAGTACAAGTGGACAGGGCAAGTTCTTGGAAAAATATCATTAATAAATACGAATGAAGGTCCAAAGATGACGTCATAATTGAGTGGATATCACTTGTACCAACAGAAACTTTACATTTTTGATTTTATTTTATTTATTATTGTCACGTGTACCTAGGTAGAGCAAAACCTTTATTTTGCAGGCAGTCCAAGCATATCATACAATACAGAGTCAATTAGGATAACAGAACAGTGAGGAATACAATGTTACAGCTGCAGGGAAGGTGCACAAAAAAGCAAGACCAAAATTACGTTTAAAATTTGAAAGGTTCATTCAGAAGTCTAATAACAGTGGGGAAGAAGCTGTTCTTGAATCTGTTGGTACGTGTGTTAAGATTTTGAATCTTACGCCTGACGGAAGAGGTTGATAGAGATTATAATCAGGGTGGGAGGGATCTTTGATGATGTTGGCTGCCTTCCTGAGGCAGTGAGAAGTGTGATGGAGTCAATGGATGGAAGGGATGTCAATTGAGTCATTAGATAGACTGGGTTGCATTCTGAACTCTGTAGTGACTTACAGTTCTGGGTAGAGCGGTTGCCATACCAAACTGTGATGCATACAATGGAGTCCTTTCTATGGGGCATCTATAAAAATTGTTAAGGGTCTTTATGGACATAGTGAATTTCTAGGCTACATGGCAGCCAGCAAAGGATAGAGTTCTAGCTGCAATGGAATCAAGCTTGCTAAAAAGCTCCTGATGTTAAAAAAAAGAGATTCATGTTCCATGTCCCCAGCACACTGACTGACAATGTTTGAGCTTAGTTTAAGTAGATTTAACCTCAAGTAGTGATTGTTTGGGATATATCCTGTAGCTGAACGATGATGAGGTCTAAGCTGAAGCATGCCTCAAAAATCAGGCTCTAGGATTGCAATGTGTGATTAGCTCACACCCATTCATGGGGACGTAGGTATTGGGGCAATTTTATGTTGCTGCGCATTGAGCTGATTGCTGCATGTAGCCATGTTACCTGTTGGCTATTTGAATCAGTGAAGCACCCACAACTGTCAAACCATGACTTACAAGCATCATTTAAAACTAGCCTGCAGCTCTCCTTTGAGAGGTGCAATGTGACTGAATGGGCATTGGCACTCATTCAGGAAGTGAACCTAACCTTAGAAATAATGAAGCATGATGCAATATGGCAGTAAACAGATGACATGGCTTGTAAACTTGCATGGAAAGCCTTGATGGGGATGGTTGACGGAGGAAAGTGTTAATCTGCACTTGAGGCAACAATACCCTCCAGGCACGTTAAAAAAAGTGTGAGCAAATTACCAGAGGGCAACATTAGCAGTCTAAGCCCCAAGGAATGCAATACCATAAGTAGTTCAATGGCCTCATACGAGCGGTGACAGTCGGTGTTTACAGCTGCAAATGCTGTATCATATCAACTGCATCACTGGCCTTAGGTGCTGCCGAATTCACCGCACATCTACCCAAAGCCTCTATCAAGTCCCCTAGCTAACATTTCTTTGCTTCACCTCACCCTCTCACATTTCGTGCTGCTACAAGTTCCACCACGCTTGTCCTCAATGATAGCTATTCAACAGTGACAGCCACATCAGCCCATCAGATTGTATGGGATTCAGTAGACACATCAACCTGTTTCTACCGAGCTATTCAGAAGGTCTAGAAACTGACTAGAGCGGGGACTCGTGCAAGTTTTGGTCTTAAAATGTTCCTCATGAAGATAGTCACCCAATGATGAGGCGGGGTTAAAACAGTAGGAAATGTCTTCATTCTTAATTCTCCTTTCCCATTGCATCTACCTCTCAGTCCACACTCAAACCAAAGGTGATGCATGCACTTCTCACTGTTCCTTTGTCCCTGTGGCCCAAGTTATCCTAATGCATTTTTCCTCTTGCCTACCCAAGCAGTGCAACCTGGCCAGGCAAGATGCTAAGACCAGCAAGAGAGCAATGAAGACGACAAAGCAAGGTACCTGCTTAGATACTGAAATTCCATGTGTGTTGGAGCTGGGACCTACAAGTGGTGAAACATTGAGCAAGAGCATGCTGCAGGTAAGGCACAAGGCTAGGACAACATCAGCGTAAACTTGTTGGAAGGCAAGGCTGTTGTGGACTCTCCTGCAGAACACTCGAAGGACACGTTGATGAGAACGCCAACACGTAGCAAGTATCTGGCACATTGGCTGTAGGTTTTCTAACAGACTTCCAATGTTAATGGAGGACTCCAACACCAACTTTCCACTTGAAGCTTGTCCTTGCCAGCATACAGTAATGGTCAACTTCATTTGCACATTATAAATAAGGAAAACACCAAGTTCTTGCAGACTCACAGCAGTCAACTAATTTAGAGTCAGAGCAGTACAGCATGGAAACAGGCCCTTTGGTCCAACTCATCAAATATCCTAAATAAATCTAGTCCCATTTATCAGCACTTGGCCCATATTCCTCTAAGCCTTTCCTATTCATATACCCATCCAAATGCCTTTTAAATTGTTGTAATTGTACCAGTGTCCACCGTTTACTCTGACAGCTCATTCCATATACAGATCACTCTCTGCATGAAAAGGTTGCTCTTTAGATCCATTTTAAATCTTCCCCCTCTCACCCTAAACCTCTGCCCTCTAGTTCTGGACTCCCTCACCCCAGGAGGAAGACCTTGTCTATTCATCCTTTCCATGCCCTTTATGATTTTACAAACCTTTAAATGAGGTCACCCCTCAGCCTCTGACGCTCCAGAGAAAACAAGCCCTTGCCCATTCAGCCTCTCCCAACAGTTCAAACTCTCCAACCCTGGCAATGTCCTTGTAAATCTTTTCTGAACTCTTTCAGATTTCACAACATCCTTTTGATAGCAAGGAGACCAGAACTGCTCACATTATTCCAAAAGTCATCTAACCAATGTCCTGTTCAGCTGCAACATGACCTCCTAACTCGTATACTCAATGCTCTGACCAATAAAGAACAGCATATCAAATGCCTTCTTCACTACCCTGTCAACCCGAGACTCCACTTTCAAGGAACTGTGAACCAGCACTCCAAGATCTCTGTTCAGCAACACTCCCCAGGACCTTACCATTAAGGTGTATAAGTCCTGTCATGATTTACCTTTCCAAAATGCAATACTTTGCGTATATCTAAATTAAACTCCAGCTGCTACTCCTTGGCCCACTGGCCCATCTGATCAAGATCTCATTGTAATCAGAGGTAACCTTCTTGGCTGTCACTACACCTCCAATTTTGGTGTCATCTGCAAACTTACTAACTATACCTCCTATGCTCACATAAAACCTATCTTTATAGACTTTAGTAATGTGTTCAACAAGGTTCTGCATGGTAGACGAGTTAGCAAGGTTAGATCACATGGAATCTAGGGAGAGCTAGCCATTTGGATACAGCACTGGCTCAAAGGTAGAAGGCGGAGGGTGGTGGTGGAGGGTTGCTTTTCTGACTGGAGGCCTGTGACTAGCAGTGTGCCAAAGATCGGTGCTGGGTCCACTGCTTGTCATTTATTTAAATGGTTTGCAATACTTTTCAGTCATTTTCAATAATTATAGTGTCCCTCTACCTGCTGAACATGTGCTAGATTAAAAGGGAGCAACAATTTAAGTGTCAATTTCAAACCTGTTACTAGCATTGTAACAGGATTTATGTAATGATATGTCCTCTATGTACTTTCCACTGACATTCACAACACACATGCTCAGGCCCTTGTTAATACAGTGTTAAATGCTCTTCACTGAACAAGCGTGTCATTCCTAGTGACCAGATGTGCAATTTGGAGATTTCATGGCAATTGACGTACCCAGAAAACAAACATAAACTATCCAAACATCTCGCTTTATTCGTCATAGTCCTAATAAAAGCCATTTCATGTAAAGATGATTTTTCTGGATTAATTTAGAGTTTTTTTTTGAATTAGAACATTTTTCCCCTGAATAGTAATATGTTACTGCCAGTGACAAATCCATCTGCCAAATGAATTCATAATACAGTTTCCTGTTCTACTAGTAATTGTCAGATTAAATTACATTAATGGTCATCGGGGGAGCCCCCTGAAATGAAAGGACAGTTATTGCCACTCAGCAAATAAACTAATAGTGAGTTGGTATAAAAATAAAGCTCCTTAGATTAAACCTCTGATGGTCATCACTTGATCAAGTAGAAAGAAAAAGGTCCCATCTGACTGAACACATGGCTTAGTGAATACTGGAGAGGAAACCAACCAACGTAAAGTCAAATCTTAGTAGTAATGGAGAAATGTTGAAAAAAATGAATTTACAGAGTTCCTTTCATTCACAACCCAATGCCATTTTTGTAATGCAATACTGCCGTTGTGCAGGCAAATACATTTAGTTGCCATTGTATCACTTTTGGGTAAAAACAATGACTGCAGATGCTGGAAACCAGATTCTGGATCAGTGGTGCTGGAAGAGCACAGTAGTTCAGGCAGCATCCGTGGAGCAGCACCAGTTTTGCCAGGTATTGCTCATTCTTTTAAAACGGTTCCCATCTACCTCCCTTTTAAAAATCCTCCTGTAATCTCAGTCCTTCTGAATATTCAGACAACTCTTACTTCCAAGTAATTTTCACCATCTCCAGCCTCTCTCCTGTAATTTCTGCTCCAATGCCTCCAATCCAATTTCAGCGTGACCACACCAAATTAAAAATCCCTCACCAAAGTGACAATCCATGAATGCGGCATAGCCAGGATCTCCTCTTCAGTCTGGTGTGACAGAGGGGCAAATAAACGGCAGAGATGTTACGGATGGAATTTAAAAAAAAGATTTAAAATGTAATCCAAACTGCCTGGTAGCAGCTACATAATACAAATTGTATAACTGCCGAGATTAGACAAGCGTGTCGCAAAGGTAGCGGCTTTAATGGGAGTTTTATAGAGCTTGTGAAAAGCAGAATTGCACATATTAGAAAAATAGTAGAATTTCTGGCAAATACCAAAGATGCTTTCCTACAGCAAAATGTCCTCGCTGAATAAAGTGATGGTTTCTTTACCAAATTTTAAAGTAAAGTGTCTCAGGTTTAATAATGAGTAACGAGACAGATTTAGTTAGATGCCTAAAAATGCACAACATCTAATTAACAATGTTCATTAGATTAGATTTTATTAGATTCCAGACAGCATGGAAACAGGCCGTTCGGCCCACCAAGTGCACAAGTACCCTCCGAAGAGTAACCCACCCAGACCCATTTCCCTCTGACTAATGCACCTAACACGATAGGCAACTTAGCGTGGCCAATTTACCTGGCCTGCACATCAATGGACTGTGGGAGGAAACCTACACAGACACGGGGGGAATGTGCAAACTTCACACAGACAGTCCTCAGAGGCTGGAATCGAACTCAGGTCCCTGGCGCTGTGAGGCAGCAGTGCTAACCACTGAGCCACCCTGACCAGAATACTATCGCGTTCAACATTAATGTTCAATACGTGGGAAATGCAAAACAGCTGTTAGAATTCTGGATTTAGGCAAGACTTACTTCAGTAGGATGCTATAGAAAATGTCGACAGCAAACTGTGCAAATTTCTCACATTCTTGAAGTTTCTTTGGAAATGGGTACATTAGAAAAATCAGTGAAAGATGTTAAAAAAAATTGATGCTTTATACCTGAAGAATTAATTGTTCTATTTTAGAAAACATAAACAAACTAGGTAACAGAAACATTAATGTAAAGAAAAAAGCATTATATAAATGTAGAACAAGGGCACACATGCAGGTGAGTAGGAAAAATACAAGAAACAGTACCTGAAATACAACAGTACCTGAAAATACAAGAAACAGCAACAAGACAGAGAGAAGGAAATACAAACAGGAAATATAGACAGAAACTTGCAAGGGATATCAAAATCAATACTTCCCTTTCATTACGCAAAGCAGGAAGGATCAGGACAAAATGAACTCTCTTTTAAAAAAGAGCTGAGTTCTGAAATGGGAAATGAAAATAAAGAAATGGCAGACGGTGCTAAATAATTACTTGTATCAGTATGGAGAGTAAAAGGTCTCCTGGCTAGACATTGCAAGGAAGCTAACACTAAATGGAGGTCAGAGGTTCAAAATGTAAAAAAAAAGTTATGAATAAAATAAGGCTCTAAACAGTGACAATACCTCAGGTCTTGATGGTTTCTTTACCAAATTTTAAAGGACATAGGTGTTAATTCAAATTGGAAAGCTATTCTGGTTCATTCCCCTATGTGAGAAATGTGTGAAATAGAACCATGAGTTATAGACCAGTTAGCCTAACAGCTATTGCCTGGAAATCATTAGAGCTGCTAATTACACAGACTGACCGAACACCTTAAATTTCCAACTGATCAGAGAGCAGCAGCATGGAGTTAAAGAAGGGTAGGTCATGTCTGACAAATGACAAAAAAAAAGTTTTAAAAAGATGTTTAAAGTAATAGACACCAGGGCTTCTGTTCATATCACTTACATGAACATTCAGAAGGCATTTGATAACTTCTGAGGAATGTGCCAGATAAAGTTGGTGGTTATGGAATTGGAGGTAAGTTATTGACCCTTGATAGAAAGTTAGCTGAGCATCAGAAGACAGAATATAGCAATAACAGGCAGGCACTCTAATATGATTAGTGGTGTCCTGCACAGATGTGTTGCAGTCACAAATATTCGCTTTGATGGTAGGATAAAAATCTACATATCTATATTTGCCATTGTAGCCTGAGTAGATTGAAGCATAACATTATCAAGTGTTAATAAGGGAATGGAAAAAGCTGTAGCAAATGGATTTCAATGTAGGCATAAAAATGTAATTGTTTTAGATGAAATTTTCAGGGAATTTTCCAGATAAAAAATCCTGAGTGTTCATGGTGGCAATGTGTTAGAAAGGCAATTTTCAAACATCCAGCAGGAAAAGGACCCCTCAATTGCCTCCAACTATTTGGTTGAAGCCCTATCTAGACTACCTAGCTTCTGCAGCATGAGGGGCTCTTTTGATGCAGTAGTAGCATTCCTACCTTTCAGCCAGAAGGTTCAAGTGTCCCCTGCTCCCAAAGGGAATAATAGCAGCTCTGGACAGGTTGATTAGAAAATCTCCCAAAAGCTATCGGAGGAAAATGACCCCTGGGAATTTAGCCAAATATTTTCACCAATGTTGTGGATCAGGCAGTCTGATGTATGCCTACTGCTGAGGACCCCAACATATTAGTGTATACTATGTATCATTTTGTGGAGTACAAAGTAGCATCTTACTCAAAGAGAAATTTAAATAAGGAAGGCAAAACGAACACTACATATTTGCTTTGAAGGGACATAAAAATACTTTAAAGGAAAAATCTGGCAGAACAGAACATAGTGGAAACAGAGAACGAATCAATTAGCATATGTTTTTTTTTAGATTAGACTTACAGTGTGGAAACAGGCCCTTCGGCCCAACAAGTCCACACCGACCCTCTGAACAGCAACCCACCCAGACCCATTCCCCTACATTTACCTCTTCACCCAACACTACGGGCATATGGGCCTAAGGGCCTCTTTCTATGCTATATACATCTCTATAATGTTTTAGGTTTACCTTTAAGACTAGAACATAGAAGAGACAGCTAAAACATATTAATAAAACCAGGGGAAAAATGGGAATGAAGTGATACAACATTTAGTAAACCCCAGTGAGAAATAGTGAGTTAAATGATATGATGTGATCTCAGATGGGTATCTTAATTGAGCAGAGATTAGAGTGGTGCTGGAAAAGCACAGCAGGTCAGGCAGCATCTGAGGAGCAGGAAAAATCAACGTTTCGGGCAGGAGCCCTTCATCAGGAATCTTAAGGAAGCAGCAGGGAGAAGGATGTGCTGGAGTAGCTAAAGATACAGCTGGAAATAGTGGGAAAGGGATAACACAGAAGAAGCCAGCAACAGAGGAGCAGTAGGCATGAACAATTCAGGATAGTGGGAACAGGCAGCAGTGTTGGAAAAAGTTTCAAACACTAGGAAACCAGGGCAGATTTAAACACAAAGCTGAAAATTATAAATTTATGACAATTGGGAGAACATTAAAAGAATGAAATGATCAGCAATACTTTGGATGAGCTGACGTTTAAACAGACTGGATGATGAGAAGCTGGCCAACAGAACTCTGGAATTATTGAGTTGAGAGATGCAAATGCATGGATGAACATTTCATCAGCAGATATTTTCAGGCAAGGATAGAGGCAGCTAAAATTAAATCGATGGACACTGTAACCTCATGGCTGAATAACGTGCCAAGATAGTAAACAGGGTGGTTTAGCCTGAGACAGTATCCAGAGGAGAGGAGGGAATCAATAGCAAGGTTTGTGGCAGGGATCGAATACACAGATGTTTCAACATTGATCCCTTACAGCAGGGACATTGGAATGAAGAGTGGTGGTGGTGGATGGTGATATATGGAGATAGAAACACTGATAATACAAAACTGAGTACAGCATCATGAAGCCACTCCATAATCTATGACCCCCATTCCCAATTGTGTTACTCCACTTTATTAGACCCCGACAAGGATGACCAAGAGAAAAGGTGCCTTTGCTCAGCAGCATTTTGACAGGGACCAGTCTGCTTGGTCTGGAGGTGGACATGAAGGCAGGGAGGGCAGCAGGAGCTGCCTTTCCGAGGTATGGGTATCCATCTCCCTCACAACGCCCTCCACCAGGACCTGCAGTGTTGTGCAAAGTCCGTGCGCCTTCTCAGTCCCTTACCCCGAAACCTGTGGTAGAGAGTCAACCAACGGATTCCAGATCTTCAGTGAATGTAGGGAATTGCTTTCATCACGATGTACAGGAAGTTTTTTTTAAATTGAGAACTGGATGTGACAAACCCGTATGTGCTGGTGAACCAGATGTGTGTTTAACCTTTTAAGCTACTTCAGGCAAGTTTGCATCCGTGTAAAATCAATGATTATAAACAGAACTGTTACTAACACCAGACTTTCAAACAGACATGGGGCGGCACGGTGGCACAGTGGTTAGCACTGCTGCCTCACAGCGCCAGAGAATTGGGTTCAATTCCCACCTCGGGCAACTGTCTGTGTGGAGTTTGCACGTTCTCCCCGTGTCTGCGAGGGTTTCCTCCAAGTGCTCCAATTTCCTTCCACAGTCCAAAGATTTGCAGGTTAAGTGAACTGGCCATGCTAAATTGCCCGTAGTGTTAGTTGTAGGGGAATGAGTCTGGGTGGATTGCTCTTCGGAGGGTCGGTGTGGACTTGTTGGGCCAAAGGCCCTGTTTCCACACTGTGTAACCTAATCTAAAAAAAAAACTGGGCTCCAGACTCTTTCTGGATGTTTCCATAAGACATAAGAGCAGAATTAGGCCATTCAGTCTATCAAGTGAGCTCTACCATTTGGTCATAACTGATATGTTTCTTTATCCAATTCTCCTTCTTTCACCTCCTAACGCTTGATCCTCTTACCAATCAAAAACCTGTCTATCTCTGTCTTAAATTAGTTAGCACTGCTGACTCACAGCGCCAGGGTCCAGGGCGACTGTGTGGATAGGTTTCATCTGGGTGCTCCGGTTTCCTCCCACAGTCACAGAGATGTGCAGGTCAGGTGAATTGGCCATGCTAAATTGCCCGTAGTGTTGGGTGAAGAGGTAAATGTAGGGGAATGGGTCTGGGTGGGTTGCTGTTCAGAGGGTCGGTGTGGACTTGTTGGGCTGAAGGGCCTGTTTCCACTCTGTAAATAATCTAATCTATTAGCATGGACCCTACTGAGCATGTATTCACTCTCGCACCGAATTAACTCCACAGGCTTTACTACTACAAGAAACACAATCTCTGAAGTATGAACTAAACTGGAAACATTCTCCATATATTAGGATTAATTATACTGTTTATTAATAAATAGGCTGAAGTTCACACTGATACCATTAGAAACAGGAACATTGTGGTTATTCTGAAGGATGAACTAAACCAAAAGCCTGGACTATCGATCCTGAGGCAAATTCAAATCCCACCATGGCAACTGAGAAATTTACAATCAGTTAATTGAATAAATCTGATTTTTAAAAAAAAATGAATGTAGTTTTGATCAAGGCAATCATGTAAGTCATTAAAAAAATACTACATTCACTGATGTCCCCCATGAGTGAGAATCCACCATCATTATCCAGCTATGTGGAACTCCAGCATGTAAATCACTGTAGCAGTGTGATTGGTACTAAATTACCATCTGAATTGGCAACTCAAGTCACTTAATTACAAAGTAGACCGCTCAATATCCCCGTCCATGGGCAATTTCAGCATGAGCAACAAATACTGACTTTGCCAGCAATGTCCACATTCCAAGACAGGATTAAAACAAAAGTAATTTGATGCCATCCATCGGAACAAAGTTCAAACCACTAGAGCAGAAGGCAGGCTATAAAAAATAGTATTTGCACAGATCATTTTCTGTCCTCAGACAATCCGAGCAGATGTCCCTCTTCCCAGACAGCCAGAGTTTTGCTACAGGTAAGCTGCAGATGATTTAGTCGAGGTAGAGACACATCTCCCTGCTTTGACACCTTAAGTGCTCATTTTTAGCATTATGGTAATTGCAAAAGTCAAGTTGACTTTTCCATATTACGTTGGCTATTGGAATGTGGTTTTAAAATTACATTTAAGCACTCTCTGCTGTTTCATGCCTTCATTCTTGATTTAACTGCATCTTATAATTCTGATACTCCGCTAAATATCAAAACTGCAATGAATAGAGATTTAATGGTGGTAATACTCAACATAAGGGGATTTACTGACCCAAAAGCATTCCATTCTACCATCAAATCTTTGCACAAATGCAAATCTAAAACCTGTACCATACAGGCCTGTACACAAAGTGCTCCCTTTCTACCTTGTGGTGATCTCAAGAAACAAAGATGATAAGTTGATCTCTCCAACAGGCACTCAGCTAAAATCAAATATTTTTACTACTTCAAATGGTGCTGTGCACTGCGGGATAAGACAACTGGAATGGTTGAGCTCTGCTATAGGTTAGTAATCTGGAGAGGGTGCAAAAAAAAATGATTTACAAGGATGTTACTGTAATTGGAAGGTTTGAATTACATGGAGAGACTACTTTAAGCCTCGGTCCTAACTTTTTTTCTTATTTTAAAGTCAAATATAATGTGCTGTGTTCTAGATGCAATTCGATTGGTCAGACAACACGACTTTAAGCAAAATACAAACACTAAAGTTAAATACAAAAGAAAGAAGAACTTAGGCTCACCTCTATCGGAAAACTTGGAATAACAGATACAGTAACTGTTACTAGCTAACTGTTCCAATACAGTAACGTCTCATAAACAAACACTTGGCAAAAAAGCAAATTCAGAAACATGTATTTGACTCACAGATAACCCAGGAGCAGAGATAAACCCAAACTTCTAGCTGTAACTGAGAGGAGGAAAAGATAGTGTCTATTTCTCCAAAACTCCAGCAGCTTCTACCCTGATGAGACTCCTACAGTAACCGTTTAAAGCTAAACCTAAAAAGTAAAAAGCTAGAAATCCTGGTCAGTGAGAGCTGGCCACACCAATCCAGACCAATTCTACTGCCCCAACTTCTTTTTTAAAAAAAAGGCCCAAGGCCTCACAAGCTGTTTACTCACTTTCCAAGTAGTCAGCTCGACTCCTGTTTTAGCACCTCTATTTTTTTTTAAAGAAAGGACAAAATAACCTCTTAAAGCCACAGCATCAAAACAAATTGCAATATTTAAAATGTTGACACTCTGACAGGTACACGGATAAGAAAATTTTAGCGGGTTACAGGCTAAACACAAGCAAATGGCACTAGTTCAGTTTGAGAGACCTGGTCGCCATGGGGACGAGTTGAGCTGAAGGACCTGTTTCAGTGTTGTACATGATTATGACTCTATTCTCGCTAAATTACTGACCACCAAATTTCTCTTCCTAACTCCCGTACTAGTTAATATTGTTCATGATTCTCTCTCCTCAGGTTCTACCCCCTTCCTCCTCTTTCAAATCCATATTCATCACCTTCTCCTCAAAATTCCCATCCTTGACTCTTATTTCTCTGCAAACCATTATACTTTTCTATCTTCCCTTTCCTTGATCACGTTGTCACTTGCCAAATCCACTTTTCTAGAAATTCAATTTTTGAATCCCGGTATTCAAGCTTCCACCCCAGTTGCAGTATGAAAGTAGCTCTTATTCAAGGTCACAAATGATGCCCTCCATCACAGAGAAATCATTCCTTTACTTTGGAAACCTATCTTCAGCCTTTGAACACAGTTTACCATCCTCCAACCAGGGCTCAAAGTACATGGAGATAGTGACAAATTAATCCCCCTTAAATCCCCAATATATCCAGAAGAATTCAATAAGAAGACTGAGAAACACATCACCCATAAGCACTCAGTAAAGAGTTGCCCTTCCCATCACAGGCTGGTTCTCTTCCAGTCAACCCTACTGACACAGACTGGCAGCAGTTAACACTCTATATACGATGCACTGGAGTAACTCAGCAAGGCTCCTTCAACGGCATCTTCTAAATTCAGAACTGTCCGGAACAAAAAGGGCTCCATACACTTAGGAACACCACATGTTTTTCCCAAGTTCTCTCCCACAAGCCACATACTATCCTGACTTGGAATTAGATCACTGTTCCTTCATTGCCACAGGGTCAAAATCCTGAAACTCCTTAACAGCACAATAATTTTGTATCCATATCACTTGGACTGCAGTGAGTCCAGAGACAGTTCATGATCACCTCAAAGATAGTTATGAATGGACAACAAAAACAGTAATGTTCATATCATGTGAATGCTCAATTTATGTTATCCAGGCAGAATCGCCGTCTGATAAACCTGTAGCATTTGATTGCACCTTTTTCTCAAACACAGCACTTCATCTAAAAACTATTTAGAGAGTGGTTGTAATCTAGACAACTGCAGCAAAACATGTTTCTAAAAGAATAACTGCGTAAAAATGACTAATTGATGTTAATGAGTATTTGATGTTTATGTAAAACATTTCAAACATAATGCAGCCGATACTGTCAAATTTTGACTCAGAAGTGGATTCTGTCAGTTTTCATGGTGAGCTCAGTGACTCATTTTTCCTTTGCTTTTATGCCAGTCTGCAGTGTATATGTCAAAATGTTAATAACATCTCCTCCCACCTTTCCCCTATCCAATGCTTTGATCTGCATAACAGCAAAAGAATAAAACTAAGTGCATTGAGAGACTCTCAAGCGTATTCCACTTTTAAATTGAAACACACTTTATTCATAAAAATATTTTTGCATACATAGTCACTGAAGCAATTTGGTTCTGTCCAATGAAACAAACGTTAGTTTGACTGTATGAAGAAAACAAACCCAAGGCTTTCCTTTCTTGTACAAGACTATATTTACATATATTTGAGGTATTGCTGGGAGTTGCAATAACTGAAATGGAGCCCATTTCATGTCAGTAGAAAGACCTTACATGGTGGTCTTTCCCCACTGTGCCTTGGCGGCAGCTGCCCCGTGCTTTAGTGCATTCCTCAGCAAGTCGTCCTAGAGCTTGGAATGCAACACTGTCAAAATCATTGCCATCTCAGTGTTTGAGAATTGATCTTCAGTATCCACTGAATTTGTCATTTCCTCCACGCCTTCCCCCCCCCCATTCCCATCCTTTCTTCCTTCCCCTTCCTGTCCCCCAACATCTGAGTTCAGTGCATTCCAAATCAGTTGGGAATTGACAGGTTGGAGACAGGCTAGGGAAATGGTCATTCAGATATGTTTAGAATATGGATTGAAAACCTGTGCAAAAAATAGGAAAGATGACTGTTAAAAGCTGTTTTAAAGACAATTTGGAAATGAGTATTCTACATAGTTAGAACACAGAACATTACAGCATCCCACTGTTTAACTGAGTAGTTTGTTTTCCTGCCTCCGTCTAATCTAAAATCTTTTCCAGGCATTAACAACAATGTCACATTACAATGTCATTTTAATTAATGCAGAATTTAAAAATTCATTTGTGGAATGTGGGCATTACTGGCTGGGCCAGCATTTATTAGCCATCTCTCGTTGTCCTTGTGGTGGTGGTGGTGGTGGTGGTAGTAGTATGGTGCCTTCTTAAACCACTGCAGTCCACGTGTTGTAGGTTGACCAAAATACCTACAGGGAGGGTATTATGGGATTTTGACCCAGTGGCAGTGAAGTAACAGCACTATATTTCCAAGTCAGGATGGTGAGTGGGTTGGAGTGGAACTTGCAGGTGGTGGTGATTCCATGTCTCTGCTGCCCTTGTCCTTCTAGGTGGAAGTAGCCGTGGGTCTGAAAAGGTGCTGTCTGAGGAGCTTTTACCAATTTCCACAGTGCACCTTGTAGATATTTCGCACTGCTGCTACTGAGCATCACTGGTGGAAGGAGTGGATGTGGTGATAACCTAGTAGGCTACTTTGTCCTGAACAATATCAAGCTTCTCCAGTCTTGTTGGACTGAATTCATCCAGTGACTGGGGAGTATTCCATCTCTTTCATGACTCGTGCTCTGTATTTGGTGGGCAGGCCTTTCAGGAGTCAGAAGATGAATTACTTGTCTCAGTTTTCAGAGTCCTGCTCTTGTGGCCAGTGTTTGTGTGGAGCGTCCAGTTAAGTTCTTGGTCAATGATAAGCCCCAGGGTGATGGCAGCGGGGGAATTCAGGGACTGTAACACCATTGAATGTCAAGGAGCGGTGGTTAGCTTGTTTATTATTGGAGACGTTCATTGCCTGGTATGTGTGTGATGCAAATGTTCTCTCGTCTTGCACTACCTCAGGGTTGCTACTGAGCCTTTAGTGCTGAATTAAGCTTTCAGTGTTATTTCCTGGTGGAATTTTACACTCCATCCTGGTTTTTCAGGCTGGCCAATTAAGTGCCAATTGGTTCCCAGCATGATGGAAAATAGAGTCATAATGTTGCAGCAACATTCTTGTAACTAAAGGAACTGTAGAGAGTGTCAGGATAGGTACAGCCTTCCCGTATTATCCATTGACCCTCCTCACTATTTACAGATTCCTTTGAGAGTGTTGCTATCATACCGTAAACCCGCAGAATAGCCCTCATCAGAGTTTTTAAAAAAATCACAACACCAGGTTATAGTCCAACAGGTTTATTTGGAAGTACTAGCTTTCAGAGCACTGCTCCTTCATCAGATAGCTAGAGGGGCAGGATCATAGGACACAGAATATATTGTAAAAGATGGAACTGATGTGATGTATTGAACAAATCCAGATTGTTACATCTTTTGCTATAAATTTTGTGTCCTGTGGTCCTGTCCCACTAGCTATTTGATGAAGGGGCACTGCTCTGAAAGCTAGTGCTTCCAAATAAACGTGTTGGACGATAGCCTGCAGCTGTGTGATTTTTAACTTTGCCCAGCCCAGTCCAACACCGGCACTTCTACATCACGGCCTTCATCTGAAGCATTAAACTTCTGTTCTTTTTCACTGTCTTATTTAGAAACACCCTTAATAAGGGATCTCTGTCTCCTTGTTTTAAAAAAAAGGAAATAGACTGGTCAGACAAGAGAACCTATGCTGAACATTATCGCAAACTAAACTAGTTCCACCTGCCTGCTCCTGGCCCATATGCCTCCAATCTTTTCCTATTCGTGATATGGAAGGGCTGGTGTTGGACTGGGGTGAACAAAAGTTAAATATCATACATCACCAGGTTACAGTCCAACAGGTTTATGTGGAAGTACTAGCTTTTGGAACGCTGCTCTTTCATCGAGTGGTTGTCAAGTATAATCTACCAAAATGCCTGGAACCCGGACTGTGGGGATTAGGCTAAGAAAGAGTGGCTTTTTCCCCAGTGTATTTCTTTTCCATAGCCAGGATACCTCGATGGACAGCTGAGGTACCACAGTACATAACAGGATGTGAGTTAGGCATCTATTTGATGTGTGGAGTGGTGGGAGCAGCATTTGTCATGCTTTGAAGTAGGGGTCAAGGATCCTTAGGGAGGGTCAGGACCCCTTTAGCACTATTGTGTGGAGAAGACTGCATGTAAAAATATCTTGGAACTGTCCAATTGTCAAGACATGCAAAAAAATGTGTTGCTAAGAGTTGGCCTTTCAAGAAGTGTCAAAATATGAATTGAGCAATGAGATTACTTTTCTCAAATGCGTGTAGTCTGCAAATATATAATTAAGTAATAGAACCCATACATTTTTTCTCCAATGAATGGGTACTGGTGAATACAAATGGTTTGGTAGATGAAGGGAAAAGGGTAGGTAATAAGTTGACATAATAGAGTGGGGCTGAAAATGTGTTGCTGGTTAAAGCACAGCAGGTTAGGCAGCATCCAAGGAACAGGAAATTCGACGTTTCGGGCATAAGCCCTTCCTGTTCCTTGGATGCTGCCTAACCTGCTGTGCTTTAACCAGCAACACATTTTCATCTGTGATCTCCAGCATCTGCAGACCTCATTTTTTACCCCATAATAGAGTGGGGGCCATATGGGATGAATAGAGGGCATCATGTCTCATGCAGGCAAGAGGGCCTGTGAGCAAGGGAATGCGAGAGAAAAGTTAGAGGAATGCTTACATTTCTCCACCTTTGGAGAGGCAAGGTATCCCCCTTTAGATTTACACATGGGAAACCTTTGGTCGATTAAGATGCCCCGTTGGTGGAGATGATTCCTTTGGGACTGTGAAAAGTCAGGCTTGCATGCATACGATGTGAAGCAACAGTCCAAAATCATTTTAATTTTAAAAATTTAAACAAAAAAACAGTGAATTTCACACTGGTTGCTGATGTAAAATCATTACAGGATTTGCACTGCAGAACTGAATCTATCACGTTCACAATGGGGTGTTTGTTGACAGACCACTATAATTGCTTACTTTACGAAAGTGTTTGTTGACATAAGAGATTAAACGTTTAAGTGGTATTTTATTTTCATAAAGGATTATGTGAAGCAATTTCAATGTTTTGGATGTTTATTGTATCAACAAGAATTTGTTTTTTAAAAAAAAGTCAATACAGACCTCTTCAATAGACTTAAAATTTAGTTTCTGCTAAGACCCCTCCTAGGTAACAAGGAAGTTGGCAAGAAACAAAGAGCAAAGAGAGATCAGTTGTAGAGGGTGGCGTTTCTTTTTGAAAAAGGTATGGTATGCAGGGCCCAGGTTTCTCCCAACTCTGCATGCCTGACATGGGAATGAAAATCTGAGCCATTACGAACGAGAAGCTGCATTATACCACGATCCAATCCCTCTGGAATCACTGCTGGGCCAATGGATTTTCAAAACCTGACATTCTATGTTAGGTCAAACTTAGATGAACAACAACATAGATATTCAAATTCTGACCTTCAAATTCTTTATGCACATAATAGATGATGTTCTTGGCTTGATGCAAATTCCTGGATGCGTGACAATACTTCCATTTATATTTAACTACCAGCTCTTTACACATACTACTTAACGCCATTGTTTATATATTCAGACTGCAAATAAAAATCGCTGCTTACTAAAAATGCATTGTTAACATTTTGCATTGGGACTACTTTTATATATCTGTGTTTTAAGGAGGTGAGCATGTACAGCAATACTATGAGAAAGCTCTTTAGAGACCACAACATACAGCAGATGCTAGGGTGAAGTTTAATGAGTGCAATGCAGAATTAACAAAAGCTAATGGAAGCTACACATTTCTCTTTTGTCCAGGGGAAGGTCCAATTAGCAGGAAATCAAACACTTACCTGGATAGCATTGGTGCTCCCACCAGCACATGGAAACACCAGCCCCTTGTGCCATTGGCCAAACTACGGTTGCCCATTTTCCAGGACTCAGAGGTAGTCATAGTCAGTATTATACTGGGGCCTGCAGGATAGATTGGCAGTTGGTCCTGAGGTAGAGGTGGGTGAGAGGTCACTGAGATTGCAGTCACCAGCGAGGAGATTGAGTGGGAGGGATGGGAAGGGAAGAGGCATGTCAATAGGGATAATCCACACAGCGTAGGTCCTTTGCCAACTTCATAGGGCTTGCTGGGCATCCTCCCTGGATGTTCTGTGTTCTACCTGCTGCCATTCCAAGACCAGAGATAGCACAGTGAGACCCTATGTGGCTACTTGAGGGTAGGTACACAGGAAGGTCAATATCAGTGCATCCTACCTTCAGCTCGATCAGCATGCAGTGCCCACCTGGCACCACGCAGCCCAAACAAATTGCTGCCCCACTCCTGAACTGGCTTTGGGGGAGTGGGACATTAGGGGCCAGAGAGTGAGGCAGGAGTGAGTGTATCAAATTCCACTGTTAGTTCAAACAAAACTTTGTGGCTGTATCTGAAAACCAACACAGTATTACAGAATGCTTGATGTACAAGAATCTATCCAACTTCATTGCCAGGACCCCTTTTTTTTTTAAGCTCAGCGATCATCCCAAAAGTCAAACAAATTGACAGCTTCAGCAGAGAAAACCAGTTGGAATGGGCCCCAGTGCAATCAGGATGTGAGCCAGACTGACCACCAATGGGCCAGGCGGAGAGTTAAAAACCACCAACCAGTAAAAACCATGAAACCAGTCCAAAAGCAAACTTGTACATATATGGGACCCAAATGTGATCCAGCACCATTGATTTTCCTTCTGCGAGGGATAATGTTTGAGGCCTGGGGGAGAACTCGTCTGCCTGATCTAGCTATTTGAAACCTACTTAGCATTCAAAGCCACAAACTTTACCCCCCCCACCCCCACTTTTTAATTAATTCACTGACTGAGCCAGCATTTATTGCCCACCCCTAGACGCCTTTGAGAAGGTGTCGCCGAGCTGCCATCTTGAATTGCTGAAGACCTTTTGGTTTAGGTCGACACAAAGGTATTGGCAGGGGTCGTCCAGAATTTTGACCCAGCGACATTGATGGAACAGGGACACATTTCCAAGTCAGGGTGGTGAGTGACTTAAATGTAACTTGAAATGGTGGTGTTCCCACATGCCCTGGTCCATTTGAGTTACACAGCAGGAGAGAAATGTAGAAGACATTGGATGCTGTGTTAAACATGCGAATTAAGTGGCCACCTCTCTATGGCAAAAACACACAAAAAAACCATTTTTATTCTGCTACCATAACTAAAAGGCTGTGGGGCCACATGCAGCTTATCAAAGCCCCTGACTTTGGAGAGTTTACGATCAAGGCCAACTTTCAAAGTTTACCAACATGTATTAATACAGCAAAAAACCATTGCATGGCAGATGATTGCTCCCTCTGTTCTTTGTCTATCCTGTACGCAGACTTGGCAATAAAGCCCTAAACAAGCTGTGACATGAGACTGGTAGTTAGAAAATACTCTTCAGGTTGGCTTCAAAATAATCCAATCTCCACTTCAATTTTCTGATAATCACCAATCCTCTGTAGCCTATTATTTCTTTTTTTCCTTCTTAAAAGACCACTTAGAAATCAGTGGCAGCTTCAATGTGATTCTAACTGTGAGCAAGGTCAGGATCATCTCAATGAAAATTTGATTTTCTCACATATTCTTCCAGCTCAGTTAACAGTGAGGGATTGCATCCCTGAGCACTTGAGAAAGCAGACTCAGCATTGTTAGAACTGCTTTATTCCTGGAGGTGAGCTGTACTGGAGAACCTCGTCGAATCATTGAATCCCTACCGTGCGGAAACAGGCCATTTGGCCCAAAAAGCCTCCACTGACCCTCCGAAGAATAACCCAGCCAGACCCATTCCCCTTGACTAATGCAACTGGCCTACACATCCGTGAACACTATGGACAGTTTCCCATGGTCAATTCACCTAACCTGCACATCTTCGGACTGTGGGAGGAAACCGGAGCACCCGGAGGAAACCCACACAGACACGGAGAACGTGCAAACTCCACACAGATAGTTGCCAGAGGCTGGAATCGAACCCGGGTCTTTTGATTAGATTATATTAGATTACTTACAGTATGGAAACAGACCCTTCGATCTAACAAGTCCACACCGACCCATTCCCCTACATTTACCCCTGCAGCTAACACTACAGGCAATTTAGCATGGCCAATTCACCTAACCTGCACATCTTTGGACTGTGGGAGGAAACCGGAGCACCCGGAGGAAACTCACGCAGACACGGGGAGAATGTGCAAACTCCACACAGTCGTCTGAGGCGAGAATTGAACCCTGGTCTCTGGCACTGTGAGGTAACAGTGCTAACCACTGAGTCAACGTGCTGTCCCTAATCAGGTTATTCTGGCTATTTCTCAGTTGCTGTTAGGCGTTGGCTGGGGGGAACCATGTGCCTTTATCTTCCTTTAAATTTGGACTGCAGACCTGTTAATTTACTGAAGATGGATGCAAACATTTCAGGCTTTGCGAGAAAAGCCTGTGACTGGGGGCCATGAATCTCGCTTGACAAAACATTACTTGAAAATGGGGACAATTCAGCCCTATATCCAAGGCCAAACATATTGAAGAAGTGCTGAGTGAAGGGACCGAATGAGCTGCCCACCACACCAGGAGGTTTCCTCATCAGACATGCTGTGTTTCCGATATCAGCGAAGCAACACAAATATGCATTCTCTATACCTGAACCTGTAAAAGAAAGACAACCAGGGAACTCTCTCGCCTGCAAGTTCCCCTCTAACACAATTGCCATTCTGGCTTGGAAATATCTCACTGTCATTGGGTCAAAATCCTGGAATTCCCTCCCTAATGACATTGGAGGTCAACAGGTGGATGGCAGTGGTTCAAGAAGGCAGCTCACCACCACCTTCTCAAGGAGCAACTAGGGATGGGCAATAAATGCTGGCTCAGAGATGCCCACATCCCACAAAGCATCAGAAGCTTTCACTTAACACCACACGGACTGCAGCAGTTCAGGAAGACAGTCCATCACCATCACTTTCAAAAAGGCAACGAAGGAGAAGCAACAAGTGAAAATGTGGTAAACATAAGGATGGCTGTAATAAACACCATGAGCATTTGGGTCAAGATTAGAGTGGTGCTGGAAAAGCACAGCAGGTCAGGCAGCATCCGAGAAGCAGGAAAATCAACATTTCAGGCAAAATCCCTTCATCAGGAATGGCTTTTGCCCGAAACATCGATTTTCCTGCTCCTCAGATGCTGCCTGATCTGCTGCGCTTTTCCAGCACCACTCTAATCTTGACCCTAATCTCCAGCATCTGCAGTACTCGCTTCTGCCACCATGAGAATTTGGACAGGGTGGTGGGTGAAAAATAGCAGAAATGTAGTAGCAATTGGTCAGAGGAATAAAGGACAGACAAATACATGATAAATGGCACAATCTTAAAAAGGTGATGCAAGAACTGAGAAACCGGAGGTGCTTAGAGTCTTTGGAGGGGCTAGGACAGTTAAAAAAAAAAGGTAAATAATAACACTTCTAGGATGTGGAGGTGCCAGTGTCGGGCTGGGGTGGGCAAAGTTAAAAATTGCATCACCAGGTTATAGTCAACAGGTCTATTTGGAAGTACTAGCTTTTGAAACACTGCTCCTTCATCAGGTGGTTGTGAAGCCTATGAAGAAGCAGCACTTCAAAAGCTAGTGATTTCAAATAAACCTGTCGCATTATAACCTGGTGTGGTGTGATTTTTAACTTTATAGGATCCATGGCATTCAAACTAAAGAAAGTACAACAGGCTGGACATTATGCTTAAACTGTTTAAAATGCTTGCTCAGATCTTGCTAGACTAACTTGTCGAAGATCATGCTTTTGGATGGATGTGAACACAGTACAGAATCTAAAGGAAGAGATTAATTTGAACGGATTCCAATTATGTGACTAGGCTGGAAAGATTGCTATTGTCCTTTTTAAGAGTAGAGAAGTTTAACAGAAGTTTGGATGCAGGTGTGTAGAATGGTGAAGAGTTTAAACAGAGTGAAATGGTTAGATATGCTTTCAAAATGATTGAAACATCAAAAAAAAATACTGTACAAATTTCTGATGATTTGTCATAGATCCACAAGGCAAAAAACAACAAACTGAGCAACATGTTGTAAGTAATTAAAAGAAAGAAATGGTCTGATAGAGCAGTACACACAGATTCAATTGTACCCTTTAAGGTTGATTGAATAACCTAATAATTGAAAGTGTAGTTTTTCAGTATTGCTTTCACTGCATCATAGCTTCTGACCTGAATATATAAAGATCTCATACTCCATTTTATTTTCAATTACTTGAAGCATGGTCCTCCTGATGGAAACTATTGCTTAATTTTTTTTCTCAGATACTTATGTGCCTAGGGAATGTAATATTTGTACATAATAATTAGTTATAATAGATGTCTGTTGGATTCTCCAATACCAGAATAGCCACATTGAATTTCTCATGCAAGTGGATACAATATAAGTATTGCTGTATTAGATAGAACACTGTGCTGAAGGCGGACTGACATCAGGAGGAAAATGTACGAGAAAAACATGGAGAAAGGGCGTGAGTTAGGTTTAACTGACTACTCTTAGAAAGAGCTACACAGACTCGATGGGTCAACTAGTCTACTATGTTACGTTATTTCTTTCATCCTGATGCTATTGTGACAGAAACCAAAACACAATAATGACTGAGGGACAACTGAAGAACACAAGTGGGCCATTCAGCCCCTCAAGCCTGTTCCATCATTCAATGAGATCATGGCCTATCGACAGTCTAACTCCTTACATCTGCCTTGGCCCATGTCCATCAATACCTTTGATTAGCATCTGATCTAGCAACCACTGTCAATTGTGGAAGTGAATGCCAAACATCTACCATCCTTTGTGTGTAGAACAACTTCCTCACATCTCCCCTGAATGGTTAGGCCCTAATTCTCAGACTCTAACCATTAGTTCTATAATCTCTAACCAGTGGAATAGTTTATTCTTTATCTACCATGTCTTTTTCTGTTAATACCTTGAAAACTTTGATCAGGTCACCCTTTAACCTTTGAAACATGAAACAACAGGTCTAATTTGAATAATCTCTGCTCATAACTTAACCTCTGAAGTCCAGGTATTATTCTTTTAAATCTACATTACACTCCTTCCAAGGCCACTGTAACCTTCTTCAGATGTAGTGCACAGATCTGCTCATTGTACTCCCATGGGGTCTAACCAGGATTTTGTAATAACTGCAGCAAAACTCCTATATCCTTATATTCCAATCATTCACATCGAAAGGCCAGTATCCCATTAGCTTTATTGATTAAATTTAAACAGGTACACAAAATAAAGATCTTTGAACCTCAAGCCTCTTTGGACTGAGAGCACAGAATCCCTACAGTGTGGAAGCAGGCCATTCAGCCCATTGAGTCCACACTGTTCCTATGAAGAGCATTCCACTTCTTATCCTATTCCTGTAACCCTGCATATCCGATGGCTAATCCACCTAACCTGCACTTCCCTGAAGACTTTGGGCAATTTAGCACAGCCAATCTACTGAATCTGCATAGCTTTGGACTGTGGGAGGAAACACACACAGAGACTGGAAGAACGTGCAAACTCCGCAAAGACAGGTGCCCCAGGGTGAAATCAAACGCAGGTCCTTGGCGCTGTGAGGCAGCAGTGCTAACTGCTGGGCCACCGTGCCAACTCACATTCACACAGGTGAGTAACTTCAGATCATTTTCAATGTACCCTGATGTATCCCTTCTCAGTCCACAATGCGTAGTCTCACACTTAGTTACACTGAAATCCATGTGTTAGAGTTTTGTGCATTCACCTAGTATCCCCTAATTTAAAACTTAATACTAAGTAATGTAGCAGGGGTGATTAGGAATATCATGGTTATAGATTGCCTGGGGGAAAAAAAATCTAATTTGATGATGGAATTCAACATTTTCACAATTCACTGGGGTACTGCAGTGGAAATCCAACCCTGCCATCCCATAGAAATCACAAAAGGTAAAGCTTTTACAAGTAAAGAACAAGTTGCCTGACCCTTTTTCTGTACCCAAAATCCAAGCCCCTCATGATTTCATAAACCTCTATAAGGTTCCCCCCCTCAGCCTCCGACGGTCCAGAGAAAACAGCCCCAGCCTATTCAATCTCTCCCTATAGCTCAAATCCTCCAACTCTGGCAACATCCTTGTAAATCTTTTCTGAACCCTTTCAGGTTGCGCAACATCCTCCCAATTGGAGGGAGACCAGAACTGCACGTACATTTTCCAACAGTGGTCTAACCAATGTCCTGTACAGCTGCAACACGACCTCCCAACTCCTGTACTCAATACTCTGACCAATAAAGGAAAGCATACCAAACGCCTTCTTCACTATCCTATCTATCTGCAACTCCACTTTTAAGGAGCTATGAACCTGCACTCCAAGGTCTCTTTGTTCAGCAACACTCCCGTTAAGTGTATAAGTCCTGCTCTGATTAGCCTTTTCAGAATGCAGCACTTGCATTTATCAGAATTAAACTCCATCTGCCACTCCTTGGCCCATTGGCCCATCTAATCAAGATACTGTTGTACTTTGGAGATAACCTTTTCACTATCCACTACACTTGCAATTTTGGTGTCATCTGAAATTTATTAACCATACCTCTTATCTAAATCATTGATATAAATGATAAAATGCAGTGGATCCAGCACCAATCCTTGTGTCATTCCACTGGTCACAGGCCTCCAGTCTGAAAAGCAACCTTCCACCACCATCCTCTGTCTTCTACCTTCAAGCCAGTTGTATCCAAATGGTTAGTTCTCCCTGTATTCCAGGAGATCGAACCTAGCTAACCATGAGGAACCTTGTCAAATGCCTCACTGAAGCCCATACAGATCATGTCCACCACTCTGGCCCATCAGTCTTCTGTGTTACTTCTTCAAAAACTCACTCAACTTTGTGAGACATGATTTCCCATGCACGAAGCCATGTTGACTATCCCTAATCAGTCCTTGCCTTTCCAAATACATGTACATCCTGTCCCTCAGGATTCCCTCCAACAACTTGCCTAACACCAACGGTGCGCAATCTCTAATCTTTTGGCACTTCATCTGTGACTATTGATAATACAAATCTCTCAGCAAGGGGCCCAGCAATCACTTCCCTAGCTTCCCACAGAGTTTCACGGTACACCTGATCAGATTCTGGGGATTTATCCACCTTTATGCATTTTAAGACAACCAGCACTGCCTCCTCTGTAATATGGACATTTTTCAAGATGCCACCATCTATGTCCCCCATTCTATATCACCCATGTACTTCCCCTCAGTAAACACAGATGCAAAATACTCATTTAGTATTGTCACAAAGCTGCTCCTTTTCTTGAAGAGATTACATTCCCTACAGTATGGAAACAGGCCAATTGGCCCAGCAAGTCCAGTGACCCTCTGAAGAGTAACCCACCCAGACACATTCCTCTACCTTGTACTTACTAGTGATGAATGCACCCAACGCTATGGGCAATTTAACATGGCCAATTCACCTGACATGCATATCTTTGGATTGTGGGAGGAAACCAGAGCACCTGGAGAATACCCATGCAGACATAAGGAAAATGTGCAAACTCAACACAAACAAACAGTCACCCGAGGCTTGAATGAGAATCTCTGGCGCTGTGAGGCAGCAGGGCTAATCACTGAGCCACCATGCCACCCACAAAGATTTCAAATTTCACCACGTGTCATGGTGGAATATGAACATATGCTTCGAGTGCATTAACAGAGTTCTAAATCACTTGTCCAGTGACATTACCATTACACCACTGTCTCCCCTGGTATTCTCAAGGATACTGTGTCCTTGGTTTTTTGCCCCCAGAGGGGTCGTAAATAGACCAGGCTCCGAAACAGCTGGGTTTGGTCCACAGATAAAATGCCTTTTTGTTTAAAAGTAAACAGATGAGTCCTTAGGCCAAAGCTTTTATTTTTTTAGAAGTAACCTGTATAAGTCAAGGGGGCCTGGCCTGCTCTCTAGCTGAGCAGTTCAGTCCAGAACTAGTTGGAGAGTTTAGCAGTGGACTGTGTGAAGAAAGGCTGCTAAACTCTTTCTCCTTCTGCCCTTCTAACTTCAACCTGTAAGCTTTTGTTTCATTTTTACTGTGTTTAAGGGGTTTTGCTTATTGGGACGGTTGTGTATATGCTGAACAGCATAATTTAGTCTGGTTTGGATAGCTGAGCTCTGTAGGGGCTCTTTATTCTGTTCTTTGTGTTTTATTGTATTAATTTGTGAATAAGTGTGTGTTTGGTAGTCATCCTCATTAACTTACTCTGGGTAATTTTCACTGTACACTTACCAAAACAAATTGCAATGTTATGGTCTGGGCTGCCTGCTTAAGAATGCTTTGAGAGGTATGGCCTAGTCCACAACCATATCTTCCCCCATCTCCTGTGGCTCCACACATAGGCTGCTTTGCTGATCTTTGAGGGGCCCTATTCTCTCCTCAGTTACCCTTTTGTCCTTAAAATGTATTTATAACATCCATTTGGATTCTACTTAACCCTATTTGTCAAAGCAATCTGAAGTTCCCTTTTTACCCTCCTGATTTCCCTCCTACTGCCTTTATACTCTTAAGAATTCACTCGATCTCTGTTGTCTATACCCGACATATGCTTCCTTCTGTTTCTTAATTAAAACCTCTATTTCTCTTGTCATCCATCATTCCCTACACCTACCAGCCTCACCTTTCTCCCCAACAGGAACACACTATCTCATTTTTGAAGGTATCCCATTTTCTAGCCATCCCTTTACCTGCAAACATCTCTCCCAATCAACTTTTGAAAGTTCTTGCCTAATACCACCAAAATTAGCCTTCCTCCAATTTGGAATGTTAACTTTTAGATCTGGTCTATCCTTTTCCATCACTATTTTAAATCTAATAGGATTATGGTCGCTGGTCCCAAAGTGCTCCCCCACTGACAGCTCAGTCACCTGTTCTGCCTTATTTCCCAAGAGTAGGTCAAGTTTTGCACCTTCTCTCATAGGTACATCCACATACTGAATCAGAAAATTTTCTTGTACACACTTAAATTCCTCTCCATCTAAACCCTTAACGCTATGGGAGTCCCAGTCTATGTTTGGAAAGTTAAAATCCCCTTCAATAACTACCCTATTATTCTTACAGGTAACTGACATCTCCTTACAAGTTTGCTTCTCAATTTCCCACTGACCACTGGGGAGTCTATAATACAATCCCAATAAGATTTTGGATTAGTGGTGCTGGAAGAGCACAGCAGTTCAGGCAGCATCCGAGGAGCAGCAAAATCGATGTTTCGGGCAAAAGCCCTTTCCTGATGAAGGGCTTTTGCCCGAAACGTCGATTTTGCTGCTCCTCGAATGCTGCCTGAACTGTTGTGCTCTCCCAGCACCACTAATCCAAAATCTTGTTTCCAGCATCTGCAGTCATTGTTTTTACCTAGTTGATTTTAATTCCAATAAGGTGATCATTCCTTTCTTATATCTCAGTACCATCCAATTAACTTCCCTGGACGTATTCCCAGAAATATCAAGTATACTTGTAATGTTTTCCCTGATCAAAAATGCCACTCCTCCTCTTCTCTTGCCTCCCTTTCGATCCTTCCTATAGCATCTACACCCTGGAACACTGAGCTGCCAAGTCCTGTCCATTCCTGAGCCACATCTCTGGAATTACTATGATATCCCACTCCCACGTTCCTAACCATACCCTGCCTTCATCTGCCTTCCCTATTCGGCCTCTTGCATTGAAATAAATGCAGTTCAATTTATCAGTTCACTGCTTTGTTCTTGTCTGCCCTGACTATTTGACTTAGTGAGGAATGATCAGTTAGGAAAAAGGACTATCTCCCTGGGTCCACCCTCTCACTTAGTTTAAATCCTCCCAAACAGCTCTCGGAAATCTGCCTGGCAGCATAGTTAGTCCCCTTCCAATTCAAGTACAATCTGTCCTTCTTTTACAGGTCACTTCTACCCCAAAAAAGAGATCCAAAAATGTGAACCATTCTCTCCTGTACTAGCTCCTCAGCCACACGTTCATCTGCTCTATCCTCCTATTCCTACCCTCACAATCTCATGGCACCAGGAATAATCCAGATATTACTACCCTCGAGGACTTTCTTTTTAAATTCCTGCATAACTTCCTACATTCTCCCTTTAGAATCTCATCCTTTTTCCTCTCTCAGTCGCTATTTCAAATGTGTACAATGACCTCCTGCTGGTCCCTCTCCCCTTGGTGAATATTCTGCACCCTGAGATATCCTTGATTCTGGCACCAGGGAGGCAACACACCATTCTGATTTCTCATTGCCAGCTGCAGAAATGTCTGTCTCTGTCTCTGACTATAGAGAGTCGCCTATCACAATCAATCGCTTGGAACCAGACATACCACTTGTTACATTAGAGCCAGAAACTTGGCTGTTGTTGCTATATTCCCCTGAGTGTCCAACACCCCCTATGTTTCCAAAACAGCATATTTGTTTGAGATGAGGACAACACAGGAGACTCCTGCACAACTTGCCTCCCTCTCTTACCTTTCCTGGAAGTAACCCCTCTACTTGACTGTATCTGCATTTTTCCCCCTTCCTATAAACTGCCATCCAGTGCACCACCTCACTCCTATATATTCCTCATTGCCTCTAACTACCACTCCAACTGATCCATGCGATCAGACAGGATATGCAACCAAACACTTGCTCCAGACATGATCATCAGTAACATGGAAACTCTCCCTAAACTCCCACATCCAACAGGAAGAGCACTAAGGGCTATCTTTACACCTGAATCAATACAGCCAGAAAATAGCATAAACTACTAAAAAAAACATTGCTTCAAGCTGACATAGTATTTATGTTTTATAGCTTTAAGTTTTCAGAGACAGATCAATAAAACACATAACCAAAAAAAAAGAACCCACTCTATTCACTGTTATAGATTTACAAACAAAATTCAAGATTAAACTTAAACTATGCACTTATCTGCTCCCGTGCTAAGAGATCTCCCACACAGGTTACTCCAAAATCAGGTGTGATTTTCACTGTTTATTAATTTTTCTTACATGCACCCAAATGTCCACAAATACTTGAACTCAAACAGCAAAGGCAATAGCTGGACAGCTCCACTGCTCTGTCAGAAAGCAGAGTTGCTTTCTTTGTCTCTCCCTGACCATAGGATCTCTGCCTTTGTCTCTCTCCCTCCTTTTTAAAAATGCCGTTGTTTCGAATTTCTTTTCGCCCTCAAAGTTCCAAAATGATGCAACAGCTTATAAAACAGCAATTACTCTCCCGGCATTTGAGAAATTCAGCTCCAACACTTGAAATACCTCAAAAAGAAGCATCTCTTATAGCCACAATGTTTTCCCCATCCTCCATCTCTGATTACCCAGAATCTATATTAGTGTGGAAGAAGATTGAGTCTCGAACATGAAGGACAGAATTTGGTTAAAACAGTGTATTTTGAAAGGACCAGTCAAATTTGTAAGAATCAAAGCTAGAGCCACAGTTATTTAGAATCTGTGCCAGTTATATTGATAAGTTCTAGCACAAAGTGCCCATGATGATGCAAAGGTATCTGAGAAGGGCATGCAAAGAAGCTGCAGAAAACACAGACCCATTAGGTGGACAAGGTACCAGATGGAGTAAAATACAAGGCAATGTGACATTATTTATTTTGCTAATATGTGCAGTTTTGCAAATAGATTATAAATTGACATAAAAATGGAATGGCAGACAGAAGGTTGTAGAAGAGTGTGGCTGTTTGGACTGGAGGCCTGTGACCAGCAATGTTCCAAAAGGAATGATGTTGAATCCACTGCTTCTTGTGGATCATTTATATAAGTAGTATGGTTAGTAAATTTACAGATGACACCAAAATTGGCAGTTAGTAGACAATGATGGTTACCTCAGAGTACAGCGTAATCTTGATCAGATGGGCCAATGGACCAATGAGTGGCAGATTGAATTTAATTTAGATAAATGTGAGGTGCTGCATTTTGGAAAGGCAAATCATGGAAGGACTCCTACACTTACTGGTAATGTCCTGGGGAATGTTGCTGAACAAAGAGACCTTTGAGTGCAGGCTCATAGCTCCTTGAAAGTGGTGTTGCAGGTTGAGAGGATAGTGGAGGTGGCATTTGGTATGCTTTCCTTTATTGGTCAGAGCATCAAGTTTAGGAGTTGGGAGGTCATTTGCGGCTGTACAGGATATTGGTTAGGCCACTGTTGGAATTTGCGTGCAGTTCAGGTATGCCTCCTATCAAAAGAATGTTACAAAACTTGAAAGGGTATGGAATGAGCTGCCAGAAGCAGTGGTGGAGGCTAGTAAATTACAACATTTAAAAGGCATCTGTATGAGTATATGAATATGAAGGGTTTAGAGTGATATGGCCAAATGCTGGCAACTGGGGCTAGATTAGGTTAGGATATCTGATTGGCATGGTCGAGTTGGACTGTAGTGTTTTTTTCCATGCTGTACATCTCTATGGTTTTATGATGTGACTCTACCAGAGTGTGTTAGGCCACTTTGGAATATTGTGTTCAATTCTGGTCTCCCTGCTATAGGAAGGATGCTGTGAAACTTGAAAGAGTTCTGAAAAGATTTGCATGCATATTGCCTGGGTTAGAGTGTTTGAGTTATAGGGAGAGGCTGAATAGGCGGGGGCTATTCTGCTTGGCGTGTCAGAGACTAAGGGGTGACCTTCTAGAGTGGGCATTTATAAAATCATGAGGGGCATAGATAGGGCGAACAACCAAGGTCTTTTTCCCAGGGGAGCAGAGTCCAAAACTAGAGGGCACAGGTTTAAGGTAAGAGGGGCAAGATATAAAAGTCAACCTTTTCATGCAGAGGGTGGTGTATATAGAGGAAGTGGTGGAGGCTAGTACAGTTACAACATTTAAAAGGCATCTGGATGGGTATATGAATAGGAAGAGTTGAGGGGATATGGCCAAATGCTGGCAATAGGGGCTAGATTAATTTAGGATATCTGGTTGGCATGGACGATTTGGACCGAAGGGTCTGTTTCCACACAGTACCTCTCTATGACTCTACGATGTATAACAGAAATCAGTCAGATGCCAGTCTTGATTCTACTCCACCAAGAAAGGCAAAAAAACCATTACAAATGGATTCTTCCTTGCAAACACAATAATGCTGCAGTGAATTTATTATACAAAGATGGATAGATATGCTTTAATACAAGCCAAATCAAAATCGGTGTCTGTGTCTCTGCCTCAACAAGGTTTAACATGATATACAACCATTGGTTAAAACCACATCCTGTGTACATTGAAACTGCAGTTGGATTAGCCTTTTGGTCTGTGTTAGTAATGCTATACCATTCACTTTTGCAGCCAGCAGTAAAGCATTCATCTCCTCAAATGACCAAAAGTTCCTTGCTGAGATGGATTCATTTTACATATAGTGCACTCTTCTTAGTATGTATCATAAACTGCAACAACTCCAATTCAGCTCAAACCTGCCTTTATACCATGCCTGTGCGTCGTGCTGAATCTCCAAAGTGGTTTATGAGAATGCAGATGTTCCCAAGTGCAAAACCTGAGAAGACTTGATAACAGCCAAATTCTGGGCTTACATTTTAGGACAACATCAAAAATGTGTCTGACTCTGTGCAGTTATTAGTTAAAAAAACAAACATACCATAATATATTAACCTAAGTAATAGGGACAGAAAAAGGCATATTTTACCTTTGTTGATCCTGCAAAGTCATTCTCAGTAACATTAAATTCCATGCACCCTTATCTTGAATTGCTATCAATTACTTTGAGGAGAAAGTGAGGTCTGCAGATGCTGGTGATCAGAGCTGAAAATGTGTTACTGGAAAAGCGCAGCAGGTCAGGCAGCATCCAAGGAGCAGGAAATTCGATGTTTCGGGCATAAGCCCTTCATCAGGAATCCTGATTCCTGATGAAGGGCTTATGCCCGAAACGTTGAATTTCCTGTTCCTTGGCTGCTGCCTGACCTGCTGCGCTTTTCCAGCAACACATTTTCAGTTGCTGTCAATTACTGCACATTGACAAGATGTCAACCATTACTTGTTCCCATGTGCAAACAGCAGCAATAGAGGTCAGATTTACTAAATTTAACTTGGTCACTAACTCTATTGTATAGATTTCCATCTTCAGTCCATATTGTATAACTGGCACTGTTATGTCAAAGAGTAAAACATAAACAATTAACATTTGGAGACATTTCACAAAATGGGGAGAGCTACCCCATAACCTAATCAAATAACAATGAGTTATAGTCCTAACTTTCAGGCAATGTCCCCAATTACTCTATTGCCATCCCTGGGAATGCCTACTCACACCAGCAGCGTAGAACCAGAAGTGATGGAAAATGGTATACAGTGGGAGATCTCAATATTGACTCCAGATCCTATGAGGTCTCTTGATATGAAATCAAAGATGGGCAAGGAAACCTCTTGCCAATTAGCACTATCACTCTCCTTCAGTGATGAATCACTTCTCGTCCATTTTGTAAAATCTCCTGGCAGACACACTGAGCCTAACAAGGGTAAAAATGTATTCCGAGTGGGAGACTTCAACGTTCAATGCCTATCACAAAGAGCAGTTTGGTTACATTGCTACTCATCAAGCCAGCTTGGCCTGAAGATCAAAGCTTCCTGATTGATAAGAGAACCAAAATGAGGAAATAGTGTATTGACACTGTTCTTATCGATGTACATGCCATAGAGACACTTATCCATGACAGTATTGATTAGAGTGACCACTGCACAGTCACATAATGAAACAACAGTCAATCTTCATTCCATTGTTTTGTGAGTCATTATTTCAGTCTCCTCCCACAGTCCCCAGCATTACAGATACCGGTCTTCAGACAATTGAATTCATTCCACATGACATCAAGAAATGGTTGGAGGGATCAGATACTGCAAAGGCGATGAGCCCTGACAACATTCCAGCAATGCTACTGAAGGCTTGTACTCCAGAACGTGCCGCACTCCCAGCCAGGATAGTTACAACATTAGCATCTATCAGACAATGTGGAAAAGTGTTCAGCTATGTCATGTACACAAAAAAAGCAGGGCAAATCCAATCCAGTCAAATACCGCCCCATCAGTCTACTCTAGATCATCAGTAAAGTGATGGAAGGTGCATTAAGCAGCACCTGCTCAATAATAACCTGTTCAGTGACGCCCAGTTTGGGGCCCACTCAGCTCCTGACCTCACTACAGCCTTGGTTCAAACAATCAAAGAGCTAAATTCCAGAGGTTAGGTGAGAGTGCCAGCCCTTGACTCAAGGCCACATTTGACAGTGGCATCAAGTAGCCCTAACAACTAGAATCAATGGGTATCGGAGGGGGGGGGGGTGAATGGGGGGGGGGGGGAAACTCTGCACTGGTTGGAGTCACACCTGGCACATAAAGAAGATCGTTGTGATTCTTAGAGGTCAGTCACCTCAGCTCCAGAATATCTCTGCAGGAATTCTTCAGGGTGATGTCCTAGGTCCAACCATCATTTTCAGCTGTTTCATCATTGACTTATGCTCCATCATAAGGTCAAATTGGGGATGTCTGCAATGTTGAGCACTATTC
The DNA here is from genome assembly GCF_020745735.1 of Hemiscyllium ocellatum. Taxonomy (NCBI): domain Eukaryota; kingdom Metazoa; phylum Chordata; class Chondrichthyes; order Orectolobiformes; family Hemiscylliidae; genus Hemiscyllium; species Hemiscyllium ocellatum. The sequence goes on from NC_083408.1 coordinate 37,086,661, forward strand.
ATGGTCCTCAGGTACAGAAGTAGTCGATGTTCAAATGCAACAAGATCGGGACAATTTCCAGGTTTGGTATGACCAGTGGCAAGTAACATTCATGCCATACAAATGCCAGGCTATGCCCAAGTCCATTAAGAGATAATAGAGTCATGGCCCTTAAGATTCAATACTGCTACTATCACTGATTGCCCCACTGTAAATATCCTGGGGGGTACCATTGACCAGAAATCCAATGGGACTCACCATTTAAATATAGTGGTTACAAGAGCAGGTCAGAAGCTCGGAATGCTGTGGTGAGTAACTCATCTCCCAACTCTCTAAAGCCATACACAAGCAAGAGTGTGAAATACTCCCGCTTGCCTGGATGAGGACAGTCCCAACAGCACTCAAGAAGCGTGACACCATCCAGTACAAAGCAGCCTACTTGATCGGCACCACATCCACAAGCATCCACTCCCTCCAACACTGACACTCCGTAGCAGCGGAGTGTACCATCTGCAAGATGTAGTGCAGGAATTCACCAAAGATCCTTAGACAGCAGCTTGCCAACCCAAGAGCACTTTATCAAGAAGGACAAGGGCAGCTGATACATGGGAACACCACTATCTGCAAGCTCCCCTCCAAGACACTCACCACAGAGACATGGAAATTCCTTTCCTGTTGCAGGTTTGATATCCTGGAATTTACTGCTTAAGGACATTGTACGTCTATCTACAGCAGATAGTAGCAGTTCAAGAAAGTAGCTCATCACCACCTTCAAGGGCAACTAGAGATGGGCAACAATTGCTGAATGTCTAACAATGCCCACATCCCATGAGGGAAATCAATACATCTTTAGAAAGCTATCACCTTGCGAAATGGCATAGATTCACTGCAGCCTTAGCAGCTTCAAACAGGACATCGATGACGTGCAATAGAGCATTAGCAGTGGAATTATCCACCATTATCGATAGATTGGGGATATGCAGGAACATGCACTATCAACTGCAAAAAAAAAAGAGTCCGGGGACAAACATTGGCTCAGAGAGGGGTGTGGAAGACCAGACATACTTAGCAATTAGGTAGCAACCTGGAAAAGTTAAAACAATGCTTAAACTGTGGAGCGAGCATGCTACAACAGAATTTAGTGATTCCACAACCAAAAGATCAGGTCAAAGCACTACAATCTTGCCAGATCCAGTTGTGAATGATAGGGGACAATCAAACAACGAGCAGAAGGACAAGGGTCCATGATTATCTCCATCCTCAACAAAGGCATTGACCAGAATGTGAGTGCAGAGAACAGGGCTAAAACCTTCATGCTGACCTTCAGCCAGAAGTGTCAAGTGCAGAATTCATCTTGACCCCTCTACAGGCTCTCATCACAGATGCTCTTGTACAGGAAATTTCATTCACTGTGTAATATTAAGTAGTTACGTTAGTGGTTAGGTGCACTGGATACTTCAAAGTATATGGGCCTATACAAAGTCTCAGCTGTTGTACTAAAGACTGTATATGCCAGAGGTAGAAACATTCAAACAATTTCTAGAATTACCTGGAATGAAAGAAAATTGATTCAATGGCTCGTTTTTGTTGGTTTATCATGTACATGCATTTATTCAGATTTGTCTCTAAATCTTTAATTGCAATGAAGGTCATTTATGAATGTGAAGTGATAACCTTTCTCTTGTAAACATAAATGAGCATAAAACACTATTGATAAATGGCCTTTTTCCAGTAATAGGTAATAAAATTGATGATTCTAAAGCAGATTAAACGGCAATAGTGCATTGCTAATGTGGCTTATAACAGTCTGGCTCTGTAAGAATTTAATGGATAGATTTGCAAAGCACAGATTTTATATCCTTTCAGACCATTCGTCAAAGAGTCAAAGTAGTTTCAGTTAAAGGAGAAAGTGAGGACTGCAGATGCTGGAGATCAGAGCTGAAAATGTGTTGCTGGAAAAGCGCAGGTCAGGCAGAATTCAAGGAGCAGGGGAATCGACGTTTCGGGCATGAGCCCTTCTTCGGGAACCAGATTCCTGAAGAAGGGCTCATGCCTGAAATGTCGACTCTCCTGCTCCTTGGATGCTGCCTGACCTGCTGCGCTTTTCCAGCCACACATTTTCAGCTAGTTTCAGTTAAAGGCTAGAGCAATTGTTAACACTTATCAATGGCTGTTAGTTAAGCAATGCTAGACTAAGGTTTTTGCATTAAAATAATACTCCAATAAAAGCAAACTTCTACATCCCCACTGGAATCCTGACTTTCTCCATGTAATTGCTGTTTCTTCCCAACAGTGAAAGACATGAGACTCTACTTCACCATTGTTTTCTATTAAAGAAAGTCAAATATGCTTTAGAAAGATTTTTTATTTTAATTTGCAGTGATGTTAAATCTTTCAGGACTACACATCCTCACAATAGCTAGTTACATTTCCAGCCGTGTACACAAGTCACTGGACTTCGACTTTAGGGAACGGAGGGTCACTGGAAACGTGAAACGCAAGTGGAAATTCTCACAGCATCTGAGGCATGAAAAACAGAGTTAATGTCTAGGTTCCATTGTCCCTTTGTCAGAACTCATCTGAGGATTTCCGGCTCTGACAAACGATCACTGGACTCAAACATTAACTCTTTCTCTCACCCCAGATGCTGCCAGACCTGCTGGGTTTCTCAAGCACTCTGTTTACATTCGAGGACATAACTAAGGCGGAAACTATGCCCTACACGTTGCGCATACAGTCAGATTGTTCTCACATTACCCAGACTAGTTGCTTAATAAGTCTCCCCAGAGGATCTCCTGAAAACTATCCAGGATAATAAAGGGCAACATGGTCATACTGAAGAGGAGACTGGACATCTCCAGCAGTCTAACTAGAAAGCCTACAATCCGCCACTCTTAGCTGCACATTAAGCACCAACGTAGTAAAGGAACCTCCGGTCAGGGTGGTGGTTCACAGCATTGTCAAACTTTAATGTCTTTCTGTACTACTGATCCCACTCCCACAGGGAAGGGAAGGCAAACCCCCAGCTCCAGGCCCACTTCTACCACACCTCTGAGGGGGATAGCCGCAGGGCTCAGCGATCCACAGTCACAGCTTCACCTCACTTTCCATCAGGGCAGAGACATTTCGCCTCAGTGGATACTCCAACTGGAGTTGTTTTGGGGTCACGTTTTGATGAACACAGCATAGTTGTGGACCTGCAGCTACAGGAAGAAAGAAACACCAGAGGTTTCTGACACTCAAGTCAGTTGGAGAACGAGGCAAAAGTGAGTACGGCAGATGCTGGAGATTACAGCCAAGAGTGCGGTGCTGGAAAAGCACAGCCAGTCAGGTAGCATCCAGGGAGCAGAGGGGTAGAAAAAAAGATGTTTCAGGCAAAAAGCCCTCCTTCCTGATGAAGGGCTTTTACCCAAAACATTGATTTTCTTGCTCCTTGGATGCTGCCTGACCAGTACATTCAGTCAGAGAACTGACCATTGCTGAGCCAAGTAGAGATGACGACTCATGACTTGGCCATTAATGAAATAATGGAAGGTCATTGTGTCAGTAGTGGAATGTCCCTTCTAAATAAAACAGCAGCTCTTTTGGGTCACTAAAAAGATTGGCCAGCTGAACAGCATGCTGGTAAAACTGGCCAACTGAATAGCACACTGGAAATTGATTCAGGCCTGTCTCTCATGTGCAAACCAGCTAACTTGATTGACTAGATTGGATAGGTGTTAATGAGGCAGTGGAACTGTTCTATTCAAGCCAGAAAGCTTGCAGCATTCACTGTCAAATTGGATCAAGCCAGACAGATATACAAGCCATTCACCATGATTGACTACTGAATGGGCTGTTTGATGAAACAATACTGCAAAGTTTCGGATGGAACAATGGAACGGAGTTTCAGTAAAACTGTTTTTGAGACAGCCTGGTTACTAGGGTCAGCTCAGTCAATAGAGAAATAACATCCCTTTTTGTAACACCCTTATAGAACACAATGTTACAGCACAGTACAGGCCCTTCGGCCTTCGATGTTGCGCCGATTTATGAAATTAATCTGATGCCCATCTAACCTACACCGTTCCATTATTATCCATATGTACGTCCAATGCGCAATTAAAATGCCCTTAACATTGGCCAGGAGAAAATGAGGTCTGCAGATGCTGGAGATCAGAGCTGAATGATTCCTGAACAAGGGCTTATGCCCGAAATGTCGAATCTCCTGTTCCTTGGATGCTGCCTGACCTGCTGCGCTTTTCCAGCAACACATTTTCAGCTCTTAACATTGACCAGTCTACTAGTGTTGCAGGCAGACTGTTCCATGCCCCTACTACTCTGAACAAAGAAACTGCCCCCGATACCTGTCCTAAATCTGTCACCCCTTAATTTAACTCACTGTCCACCCTATCTCACCCTCTGATTATCTTATGTCTCGGTTAAGTCACCTCTCAACTTTTTCTCCAACGAAAACAACCTTAGTTCCCTCAGCCTTTCCTTGTAAGACTTTCCTTCCATACCAGGCACCATCCTAGTAAATCAGCTCTGAACCCTTTCCAAAGTTTCCACATCCTTCCTATAATGCAGTGACTAGAACTGTATGCAATACTCCAGGTGCGGCCTTACCAGTGTCTTGTACAGTGGAAGCATGACCTCATGGTTCCGAAACTAAATTCCCCGACCAAGAAACACCAACACACCGTATGCCTTCTTAACAACCCTGGGTGGCAACTTTCAGGATCTAAGCACGTGGACACAGATCTCTCTGTTCATCTACACTGCCAAGAATTTTACCATTAGCCCAGTACTCTGCATTCCTGTTACTTCTTCCAAAGTGAACTACCCCACTTTTCCACGTTAAATTCCATTTGCCACTTCTCAGCCCAGCTCCACATCTTATCAACAGCCCTCTGTAACCCAGAATATCCTACGGCACTATCCACAACTCTGCCTATCTCAGTGACATCCGCAAACTTACTAACCCATCCTTCTACGCCCACATTCAACAAACAGCAGTGGCCCCAAAGCAGATCCTTGTGGCACACCACTAGCAACGGACCTCCCGGACGAACAATTCCCAAACACCACCCTATGTCTTCATTCAGCTAGCCAATTTCTGATCCAAACGATTAAAATCAACTTCAATCCCAAGACTCCATATTTTGTGCAATGTTTCCCATGATAGAAACTCAATTTACATGGTGAAACCTAAAAATTATACTAATTAGGTAGTTACATCAAACTGCTGTTAAGCCACTGTACTCGGGAATGACCCAGGTAACTAGTTAAAAGAAGAGGTTACTCAAATCAGAAGGGTCACCCACACACTCCAGGGAGGACATCAGCACCAAGAAGCAAGAACCTTGGAGTAGGAAAAACAGCCTGACTTTCAGTTGGCCAGATATACACAGAGGAGTTTAAAACTTATTTTTTATAATCTTAGGCTTCCAAAGCAGATTTTAAACCAGTGAGAAGGCACAGGCATTTAAGAACTGTAAAGAAACTTGAAAAATTAGACTGAGGGACAGATTCTGCAGATTAGGTCAGACACACGAAAATCAATGCCTACAACAGACAAACAGTAATATATGTGGTAAAGGGGCTTCAGATCACATGCAGACTGGACCAAAAGAGCTTGCTCATATCTAGTAGAAAGGTAGATGGTTGTGGTTGTTGGAGGTCAGTTAGCTCCAGGACATCTCTGCAGGAGTTCCTCAGGGTAGTGTCCAAGGGCCAAACCTCTTCAGCTGCTTAGTCAATAACCCTCCACAAGGTCAGAAATGGGATGTTCACTGATGACTGTACAATGTTCAGCATCATTCATGACCCTCAGAACTCAAACAAACAAAACAAACAAACCGTCTGTGACAAAATGCAGCAAGACTGGTATCATGTCCAGGTTTGAACTGAAAAGTGGCAAATCACTTTCACATTTCTCAATTACTGGACAATGATAGTCTCCAACAAAAGAGAATCAAAACAACTCCCCATGTCATTCAAAAGGCATTACCACCATTAGAAACCCCACTATCAATGTCCTGGAGGTTATCATTGACCAGATACTGAACTAGATTCGCCACTTAAATACAAATAGCTACAAGAACAGGTTAGAGGCTAGGAATCCTGCAGCAAGTTAGTTCGATTTTCTTCACCCTGTCCACCATCTACAAGGTGCAAATCAGGAGTGTTATGAAATACTCCCTACTTGCTAAAGCACTTAGGTTTGACGCTATCCATGTCAAAGCAGGACAATGGCTCATTTTTGTTTACTGTTTGATGGTCATTACTCCTACAAACATTCACTCCCTTCATCACTGACACAAAAAGTGGCAGCAGGTTTGTATCATCACCCTGATTCCTGAAGAAGGGCTTATGCCCGAAGCGTCGAATCTCCTGTTCCTTGGATGCTGCCTGACCTGCTGCGCTTTTCCAGCAACACATTTTCAGCTCTGTATCATCATCAAGGCTACTTCGCCTGAAATTTCCAGATCCATAACCGTAACCATATAGAAGGACAAGTCAGCGATACATGGGAACACCACCACCTACAAGTTCCCTTCCAAGCCACTCGTTATTCTGACTTGGAAATACATCACTGTCCCTCCAATGCCACTTGGGCCTAAATCCTGGAACTCCCTCCCTCCACTATAGTGTAGCTATAGCACATGAACTGCAACAGTTCAAGGCGGCAGACCAGCACCACCTTCAACAGCAACTAGGGATGGGGCCCGCCAGAGATGCCCACACTAATGAAAGAATATTCTATGTGTCATGTCCCATGTTGTGGCTCCAACATGGTTGCTTCCAGTGGTGGCATGTCATTGAGACACCAGTCCAATAGAATAATTAGCATCTGCCAGATCTGCATGTGGACATTTATTCCGTTGCTCAAACCATGCAATGCTTTCATTCACTAGTTAGATCGGAGTGGGCCAAAAGGCACTGACCCCCCCCTCCAGGTGCCCCATGCCCTAAAGGTGTAATGGAGATGCCACTATCCACCAATAGGGAAGACACGTGACAGACAATTATAGCCCAAGGACACTCCAGAGGTGCTTTACATGCTCCAAGTGGGAACACCTTAAAAACAATTTGCACTTGCATAGCACTTCTAATGGCCAGCAAATGTATCAAAGGGCTTCACCAAAGTGTAGTCACTGTAGCAATGTTGGAAGTTTACAAATTTATACCTGTCCGCAATGTGGCCTGACTGTTTGAGATTTGAAACCACTTAATATATTTTTAAGGTTGTGATTAATGGACCACCTCAAATGATCTGGGTGGTTACCCTTGAACCCACACTTCCTTCCTGGATGCAGCACAGTTCAGTTGCAATACATCCGAGGTGTACAGTGCCTTATGTGCCCTTAAATTGCCAGACTCGTGTGTGTAAGTTTGCTTGCTGACCTGGAAGGTTTATTTTCAGATGTTTAGTTACCATACTAGGTAATATCATCAGTGAGCCACCGCTGAAGTACTGGTATTTGCGACCCGCTTTCTATTTATGGGTTTCCTTGGGTTGGTGATGACATAGCAAATGACATCACCATAGGCAGTTCTTTTTCTCAGAGTGGTAAATTGGGTCCAAGTTGATGTGCTTGTTGAGAAAGTTCTGGTTACAATGCCAGGCTTCTAGGAATTCTCGTGCATGTCTCGGTTTTTGGACAAGCCAAACCAAGACATGCACAAGAATTCCTAGAAGCACGGCATTCCAACCAGAATTCTACCAACAAATGTATTGACTTGAATCTCATTTACCAACCCCTGAGAAAAACAACAGGAAATGACATCACCAACCCAAGGAAACCTAAACACAAATAGAAAGCAGGTCACTAACACCAGTGCTTCAGTGGTGGCTCACTGATGATGTTACCTGGTATGGTGACTAAACATCTGAAAATGAACCTTCCAGCTCAGCAAGCAAACTTACATCCAGAACCTTAACTTGAGCTAAAAGCCTTCTCAAAACTCACTAAGACGTGTGTGCCAGAAATTAACATTAAATTCAATAATCTTTTTGCAAAGTTCATTTTTTTGCATCTGCCCAGATTAAGTGCTATTAGCAATGCTAAAAATCAATCCGCGATGTGTTCTACCTCTGTGACAGAGCACTAATCTGCAAGAATTTACCCACTCTTAAAATGCATTATTGTTGTATTTACTTATACATTAAAGTGAGTGCATTGGATTCCTGGTGCTACTTTTCAAATACTAACAGCATTAGCAATTAGTCTTAGCTTGGACATTCAATCCAAGTCCACATACTTTCCTGAGGACGAGATCAATACTAATGCTGATGAAAATAAACTGAATATGGGGTTGTGACAGCCAGAAGGAACAAATCAATATTGTACAAACATGCATCTCAAAAACCCACCTTGTACAATCATTCAAATTTGCAGTAAGTGGCAAGGCGATCAGTATTCAGCTGTAAAAAAAAAACAACACTCTCTAACATTTAACAGGCTCCATAACACCGGCATATTGTTTTCCAATATCAAATTGAAATTGGACCCTTTTACATGGCATCTGTACTGGCCAACGAAAGAGAAAAGCAGCAAGGAATCAGATGGATAAACTCAAAAGATGGTAAAGCAAGATACAAATTACATTTATGTTACTGTCCTGAAAGCAAAATAAAAGCTTGAAGATATACAGAGGAAACTCAATTGTCAGGCATTTGATTAACCGAACTTCGGATCATCCAAACAAGATCGCACGGTCCCGATGCGTGACTAATTATGTTGCCCGGCATAGATTATCCAAACAAAATACTCCCTGTCCATGTCCTTCAGAATAATCGAGGTATCTCTGTGCATGGGATGAAGGGATAAATTATTTTTTTTTTAAAAAGGCACAGTAGCATTCACATTTTTTAACCAAGATCTGCAACAATTTTCTTCTGATGGAATGGTATTTGTCATAATTATTTTTTTTCAAGCCAAGAGAGGTTGTTGTAAAGTAATTATAATTTACCACTTCAAAAACTCAGTTGCTCTTGATGCAAATCAGACCTAGCTAGGTTGTGTGTTGTACAATAATTCACTTCTACAGCAATTCCATTGGTGAAAGATCCAATAATGAAGCCAGAGGAAGACAGAGCAACTTCCAAATTACACATTTATCTGCACATGTAAAGGCACAAGATGTTGCTACTAGTTTTACACAGTAATAACACTGACAGCCCACATTAAGGAGCATGTATAATTTAATGGTGCTAGCCTGTACAATCAATATTGGTGCAATTACTGAGGCTATAATGCTGAACCCACCCCATTCACTCATTTTGTTGAGAGCTGGGAACTGAAACAAAGTTCTGTCAGACAAAGGTTAAGCTCTAATGAGAAAGCCAACTATTGTGTTATGTTTGAGAATTTTTAAAAATAAGCTATTCAAATTAATGGAGCAAGACAGTAGAATACAGAAACACATTCTCATGAGGAACTATGCTTCCAATTTTGGTTACGTCATGAATATTCCAAAAGAATTTGGCAGCATTCATTCTTAATTTGCTGCTGCTGTAACTTCGGGGGTGGGGGGGGTGGGGGGGGGAAAGAATGTGTTGCTTCTCTTTCAAAACTGGGTATAATTCCTCTATGATCTGCAGGTACTTCAGCAAACAGCTCCAAAGAAAATCCTAAGGATTGCATCTGAAGTTAGTACCAATTTATCTTCCACACAATCGGGGTTTTGATCCAGCTTTTTATTATCTCTACCTGTTGATATAAAACTGCGCATTGTAGCACTTTGTACAATGGCATTATTAATTTTAAATTCTGCTTTAACCTGCTGCAAATGTAATTTCACATGAATCAGATTTCTTCTCCCAAAAGGGAAATGATTACTTTACACACTGGGGTACCTTGGCAAATATTTCTGTGAAGAATGTGTGTGTATGCTAGACCAATGCATTTTCACATTTGTCACCTCCTTAAATAGTAATCTTCCTGTATATCAAATTATGAACTCCTCCAAATTTATTGAGAGATCTCTAGGTGCACTGTGAGATGTTTTATTAGTTTTACTTACCTGCACATAAAAAAGTCATATTTAATGTATGAGTCATATTTACATTTAATCTGAGAGAAGGAAGATTTAGAATTTTGACTGAAGACAAACATGTTAAGTAGTCAAACAAAAGCAGAAGTTGCTGGAAAAGCTCAGCAGGGCTGGCAGCTTCTGTGGAGAAAAATCAAAGTTAATATTTCGGGTCCCATGAACCTTCCTCAGGATACCAGACCCAAAATGTTAACCTTTATTTCTCTCCACAGATGCTACCAGACCTGCTGAACTTTTCCAGCAACTTCTGCTTTTGTTTCTGATTTACAACATCTGTAGTTCTTTCACTTTTTGTTAAGTAGATTAGATTACTTACAGTGTGGAAATAGGCCCTTCGGCCCAACAAGTCCACACCGACCCGCCGAAGCGCAACCCACCCATACCCCTACATTTACCCCTTACCTAACACTATGGGCAATTTAGCATGGCCAATTCACCTGACCTGCACATTTTTGGATTGTGGGAGGAAACCGGAGCACCCGGAGGAAACCCACGCAGACACTGGGAGAACGTGCAAACTCCACACAGTCAGTCGCCTGAGGCAGGAATTGAACCCTGGTCTCAGGCGCTGTGAGGCAGCAGTGCTAACCACTGTGCCACCGTGCCGCCCACTACCACCGTGCCTCCCACAAGTAATCAGGTGAGATGAGAAAATCAATTGGAGACAATTGCTGATGTCCTAACATTAAAAAATGGGGGGGGGGGTGGGGGGTGGAATACAATGTGAGAAAACAGCATTCAGGTCAATGATCAGCCCAGACCTAAATACAGCAGGTTATTCAACCTCTCAAACCTGCTCCACCCATATTCTTACTGATGCAAGTGATGGTATTGTCATGTTTGCTGCTCTTATCCTTCTCAGGTGGTAGAAGTTATAGGTTTGGATGTGTTTTGAAGGAACCTTGGTCATTGCTGCTGTTTATTAAGTATAAGATACACACTGTTGTACTCATTGCGCACCAGTCATGGGGAGAGTGACCTTTAGGCAGTGGAGAGATTACTAATCAAAATGGACTGTTTTGTCCAGAACACCATTGAACATCTTGGACATTGATGGAGCTTCACTTATCCAGGCAAGTGGAAAGATTATTCCATCACACTACTGACTTTTGCCTTGCATATAGTGAACAGACTTTGGGGAGTCAGGAGGTGAGTTACTTACTATAGAACTCTCTGCGTCTGAGCTGAGCTAGTTGCAACAGTGTTCATTTGACTGTTGCAGTTCAGTTTCTGGATAATGGTAATGGCAAGGATAGGACAGTGGGGAGCATGGGGTTCAGTAACAGTAGCTCCAATGAATGTCAAGGTGAGGTGGTTCAATTCTCTCTTGTTAGAAGTAACACCAAAAACAGGCACTTGTGTGGCACAAACCTTACCTACCCAATCCTGAATATTGCTGAACATGGACGGAAAATGCTTCAGGACCTGAGGAGATGCACGTGGTACTGAACATACTGCAATCATTAGCGAATGTCCCTGTTCTGACCTAATTATGGAGGCAATATCATTGATGGAGCTACCAAGCATGGTGGGGACCAGGTCATTACGCCAAAGAACTCCTGCAGTGATGTCCTGGCACCAAGTTGTTCATCCTTTAATAATTACAGCTATTTTCCATTGTGCCAAATACAATTTTCCCGGGGGGAGGGTGGGAAGTCCAGAACTAGACGGCATAGATTAGGGAAAGATGGGAAACATATAAAGAGAGACTTTTGGAGCAACTTTTTCCACACAGAGGGTGGTACATGTATGGAATGAGCTGCCAGAGGAAGTGGAGACGGCTGGTACAATTGTAGTATTTCAAAGGCATCTGGATGGATATATTAATAGGAAGGTTTGAGAGGGATATGGGCCAAGTGCTAGCAAATGGGACCAGATTAATTTAGGATATCTGGTTGGCATGGACCGAAGGGTCTGTTTCTGCGCTGTACGTCTTCACTATCCTATCTACCTGCATTCCAGTGGGCAGATTTATAACATTGCATTCTTATTGAAGGAGCTGGGTCATTATTTTTCAGAATGTAAGAATAATTGATTTACTATTTCAGACCCTGATCTTCCTGCTGCACGCTAAGGGAGCTTTTGTGGCCATTTAACATTCTTCTTTCACAGCTCTGAGCCTGCATGCAAAGGAATGCAATATTATAAATCTACCCACTGGAATGCAGCCAGGTTATTCCTCTGAATCAAACTTAATCCTAATGTGTGGTTGATGGATCCATGACAGTAATTTCACATTCCATGAGTCTGTTGAATCATTCTTGAAATAGAGGCAAGAATTACAGAGTCCTAGAGGTTACCCCAAAATAATCTCTTTTCAATCTCTCACCTCGCCTGAGATGTGGTGTCCACCAGGTTAAACCAGCACCGGTCATCCCTCAAATGAGTGCACTGGCCTACGGTCTGGTAGAATTATGAAAACTTTACTTTTTTTAAAAAAAAAGATGAAATTCTACAGTGTGCACTTCTTTAGCCAAGAGATTCCTGGGCCTGGAGGGCCAGGTAGAAAACTCCTCTAAGTTCAGGGACAACTTTTAGCCTGGTCTGGATTGGAAATGGTGATCCCATCGCATATCAGAAATGCAGGCCAACATGGATTATACAAGAGGAGACCTTGGGGTAGAGTAGTACCACCTTTCCCTCTGCGCCAGAAGATTCAAGTTCTAATCCCACACTAGGACTTGCTGGCCAAGGTAGGTATGTTCATAACATGGTCGAACACCGATCATCAGCTGGCAAACCCTTCCAATACACCTGATGGCCAGGTCATAAGGATGGACAAGGGTCCTGGTTAATCATTCTGAAGGTGGCAATGGCAAATCACTGCAGTATTTGGCTCAGTGTTGACTAATTCAATGGATTTTCATGACCCAATCTTCATAAGTGAGGATGGGAGAATAGATTGTATGAAAACTTATCAAATGCTTAAGTTTGGAATTAAACTTTTTTTTCAATGTAGACTTATTAACATGCTTTACAATAGTTTGTGATTGGCGTAGCTATCGAAATGCCTTTACTTCTCTACCTTACCTGGACTTGCACCTTCCAAGTAATAAGTATGCTCCCTGCCAAAATATACCACTTCATATTTACCTGCGCTGACCTTCATTTGCCAATTAGGTATTCATTCGCCAATTAGGTATTCATTCTGCGAACTTATTAAGTGAAAACTGTTGCAGCTATCCTCATTGACTATCTTAATGGCCCTTAGATTTGGCACTGTTCTGAAACTTATGAATTGACTATAATTACGAAAGACTTAAAGAAGAGCGAAACATTGCGAACAAACAAGAGGAAAATCTACTTAAGTATTTGAAAGGAAGGCTGAATTTATAAGTCATGCAAAACAAAAAAGATAAAACTTTCAAGAATTGGAGGTGACAAGGCTAAATGCCCACAGTGATTAGAGTTGGAGAACTGACTATATTAGAAAAGCAGACAAGGGAATCATTTGCAATTATTCTCTAAAGCAAAAAATATTTTGTGAATTCACACGAGACTCAGTACAACCACAAAACTAAGTAGCTTACATGTACTATATTCCAATTTTACTGAAGCAAAATTTAATGCAATTAACTGGCTTATAGTTGATGCTTGGGTTTTACACTCAGTGCTGAAAGGAATTTTGTCTGCCATCTGCAATCCACATGGTGACTTACTTTTAATTTGAAGAATGTCTCCAATTTTAGTCATCCTGCCTTTGAGTATTCAGCACTGATCATCTAAACTAACTGCTTTATCCCCCTTCTCTTCATAGTTCCTTTTCTCCTGATGGACAACTCTTACTACATTGGGTACTTAAGCCCGCCACCTACAGTTCACGGGTTTTAGCTTTTACTTGGAATTTCAAACATTCAACCCTCTTTTCAAAATTCTTGTATATTTTCAGAGCTTTCTCTACCTTTGACATTTTAGCAACTGTTCAGAAACCAAAAACTTAAGGCTCAATTTTCCAAGTTTTCTTTGAAGTGTGACTGAGAGGAACCAGCCCATCTCATGCCAAGCCACCTGTTAAGTGATGATTGGTGAGCATGGGTGAGTTATTTGACTGATCACAGCCTTGGCAATGGCATCCCTGGTCACCAGTAAGTCCTGGCCAATTAGACAAGCAGCATCTAGGTCCCAAAGAACGCTGGGTAAGGTCTTCGCCTCAATGACTCCAATGATGAGAAGAATGTCTTTTTTTAAACTTCGAACAGGATGAGGGTAGTGTGTCAGGAGGATGATGGTAATGTGTGAGAGGGATGGGTTGGAAGCAAGAGCCTCCCCTCTATTGGTGCTCTCAATTACACTCATATTTCCACATTTCTGATCCTGGGAAGGCCACTAACATCAAGGAGTTGGTAAGTTGTAGCCCCAAAGTGACTATTGAGCAACCTTAATTAGTGGTGCAGGGAGAAGGTTGCTATGAACCTTCTTGCGCAGAATATAACAGCTGAGGTGGTGAGAAGAAAGGATCTAACCAGGACCAGTTCACCCAATGATTTGCCCTTCTTGCCACTCTCTCTCCACCTCCAGGGAGGAGAAAGTGACTCCTTGGCAATTTCATAATTTACACATGACACCAAATTTGGGGAGAATATTCAACATTGAGGACAGTTACAACAAATCACAGGAAAACATTAAGAAACTTGCAGTCAGGCAATTAATTTACAAATAAAAGCTTTTTTAAAAAAAAAGTTGAAAAAGGTGACATTGTACCTTTTGGTACAATGAACAGGGAGGTCATTCATTACTTGAAAAGGTATAGGTGGGCTGATCGATAATGTATGGGATGGAAGAACAAACACACCAATTACTAAACATTATGCCACTAGTTGGCAAGACCACAAAGAAAACAAGCCAAGCAACAGGTTTTATCTTTACAGAGATGGAATTGCAAAGTAGGGAAGTTATACTAAACTTGTATTGAACATCACCGAGGCCAAACTTCAAGCATTGCATACAGTTCTGTTGCTATAATTCAAAATGGATTTAAATGCACCCAAGGTAACGCTGAAAAAGATTTAGGGTTGATACAGGCAACGTGAGGACATACATATCAGGAAAAGATCGACAGCAGGATCGCTGTTCCTCAGCCCTTTTTGTTTGCAGGGAAAATCTGATAAGAGACCTTTGAAATTCTGAAGCTATTGATAACATGGCTATAGAGAAAGAATGTTGCCTGTTGTGTAGTGCAACATTATCAGAAGTCTACATAAAAAAAGTTAATCACTAAGACATCCAATTCAGATGAAACTGATTCACCTGAAGAGTGGTGCGAATGTAGAACTCCCCACTGCACGCAGTGGTTGAACAGTAAAGATATTTTTTAAAATGAGTTGCTCGACCAGCACAGAGAGAGATGGATGTAATGGTTGAATTTAAAAACGATTGGAGGCGGCTCAAGTGGAAAATACTCATCATTATGAACTGGGTTGGGCCAAATGATCGGTTTCTGCAATATACATCAAGTAGAATTTTCTGATCTAAGATTGTAAAGAGTTGCTCCCCTGTTAAATGGGACAAAGTAACAACAATGAAGCAGGCTCATTTCTGAAAAAACTAACTTTTTAAATGATTAAAAGAACAGTCTGTTAAGTAACTAATTGGCCAGTTACATAAAAGGTAACGTCTAACAGTTTATATTGTCTCATTGAAACATAGAATTTGGTAGGCCATTCTCCAATTCCTCCCATTTAAATTTTACTAAGCAGATTAATCGCATAGACTTCAAAGTACCCATGCGTTAACCATGGTTTATGTAAACTCAAACAATTTAATTTTAAAATATAGAAGTATCTATTAAATGAAGTTGGCTGAAACAGATTACTTGTAAGTTCAAAGAACAAAATGTAATTACTAAAATTTTCTCCACTGCAATATACTGCACTGAAGGAAATATCATTTTTATTGTGCACTAACCTTGACGAGTTTCCTTTATTGCAGAAAAGCAGTTCATTAAAGATTTAATTGTCCATGGGAATCAAACTATTACGACTTTTGGCACATAGTAAAATGTTTTAGTTACAAAGCAATGAAAAAGGAGACACCACTAAAGCCTCAAAGATTTTCAAATGGAGCCTCATCCCTTACTCCTTCCGGAGTTTTTTATTCCACCTCTGCGCCCTGTTCACATTAAACATATTTCATCCATTATGCTAATCATGTATGCCTTACCACTACCCCTAAAGGAACTCCTAACCACTGAGCTTCACCTGAACTCAATTCTCAACATAATCAACTGTCACTGAACTCCAGGATGGCCCCTGATTCTTCAAAGTCATCATCAACCCCTCTGAAAAGACCTAGTTTAATTCCTTCCAATTTCTCCAACTATTATCCACTTCTAACCATTCCTCTCATTTCTGTATTCCTGGGACATATTTGTCAATAAGAAGGTTTTCTGGATAAAACCCCCAAAATCAAGCTTCCGTCATATGCTTAACCTCAGGACCATGATAAACCATAGCTCATGACCATTTCCCAATCTCTCTATGTTTGATACAGTTGCCATTAAACACTTTTTGAACATCTCTGTTATCTGTTGCACTGAACCTCATCATTTCCCAGTAACTGTTGCATGTTAACCAGGGTTCCCATTCAGTCACCCATCACATGGGACAGGGGTTAGTTAGCTCCAGAAGGTTGGTTAAATCATTCAATTCCCACACCAGCTGAGGACTCTCCTTCTCAACCACTCACCATGCCAGAGGTGTGGTGTTTCCTTTTTCTCTCACTTTCTCGCTCTCTCCCTTCTCCACCCTCCATGGGAAAGCAGCATTATGGTCTGGCAAGACACTGGTGACTTTACATCACATGTACACAGACTAGAATAAGACTGTTCTTGTGAGATATCACTACCTCCAACGTGTCAGCGATCTTGCCCTAGGTGACACCATTCGTTTCAATGCTGGAGAGAATTTCAGATTGACATTCCCCTGTCCCACAGTCTAAAGGCAGGGTCATGGTTCCAGACAGATGCCAGGATGCAAGCAATTCCCCAGTTTGTCAGTAACTTAACAGTAATAGTTCCAGGAAAAGACCAAAAGTGAGGATTCAAAGCAACAGACATGCTGTATAATACTGAAACACAGGTGTCAGGAGCAGTGATAGCTATTTAGTCCTTTGAGCTGAATCTGCCAGTGTCTCAGCTATATTTGCCTGTGTTTATGCCATAACCCTCAACTCCCTTGTGTATTCAAATTTTATCCACAAAGCTTTGAATAATTTTAAAGTACTCTCCTCCACCACCTTCTGGAGAAAATTCCAGCCTTTACTGAATGTGAGAAAGCAAAATTCTCCTCCTTGTCTTAAAGTTGGAGGCCCCTCTTATAATTAACCTATGTCCCTCAGTTTTAGTTTACCTCACAAGAGGAAACATCCTCAGGATATTCACGCTAACTAGCCCCCGTAAGATGTTTTAATAAGATTACTTCCCAATAATCAGAATGCCAATGGATCTAAGCCTAACCCAAGTTGCCTTTTCCCTCAAGATTATGACTTTACACCAGTAATCATTTTAAGTCCATCTTTTCTTAACTGCTTCTAAATGAGGAGATCAAAACTGCTGACAGTACTCGATGTGAACTCAAGGCCTATTTGACTGTAATAAAATTTGTTTTTATATTCCAATTCTCCTTGCAATAAACTTGAGCATTCCATTTACCTTCCTTATCGTTTGCAGTAACTGCATGCTAACACCACGTGACTCATAGATACATTTCTTTCTATTTGGATAATGTAGGTTACTTTGAATTCAAAGTGGCATACTCTTTAAATGATCTCTTCTTCAGCCTTAACAGCACAAATTAATGCTTGGTATAGCATAGCTTTTTGCATTTGGATGCATATTAATAACATAACTCAACCATGGGAAGTTAAATAGTTTAGGCAATTCTAAAGATAACCTTCTCCAACAAATCTATAATCAACTCTTTTTGATTTGATATCAAAGGATAATTTCTGCCCTTCTCTTCATATAGATGAATGCGTTCATGATGACTTTTTCTAAGGTGGATAAGAGAAGCTGACTAGCCTTCCACAATGATTATACGTTTAAATAACAGACCATGCGACATTGAACAAATCCAAAAGTTCACTCATATGCAAACTTTAACGACATTAGGTGATGCAATATATTCTAAAGTGCGTGTTTTACATAAAAAATTTGTTAGCCCTCCCTGAACAAGACTATCTTCCTTTCTGAGCTGAAAATGTGTTGCTGGAAAAGCGCAGCAGGTCAGGCAGCATCCAAGGAACAGGAGAATCCATGTTTCGGGCATAAGCCCGTCTTCAGGAATGAGGGAAGTGTGTCCAGCAGTTGAAGATAAAAAGGTAGGGAGGAGGGACTTAGGGGAGGGGCGTTGGAGATGCGATAGGTGGAAGGAGGTCAAGGTGAGGGTGATAGGCCGGAGTGGGGTGAGGGCGGAGAGGTCTGGAAGAAGATTGCAGGTTAGGAAGGCGGTGCTGAGTTCGAGGGATTTGACTGAGATAAGGTTGGGGGGGGGGGGGGGGGGGGGGGGGGAATGAGGAAACTGGAGAAATCAGAGTTCATCCCTTGTGGTTGGAGGGTTCCTAGGCGGAAGATGAGGCGCTCTTCCTCTAACCGTCATGTTGTTATGGTCTGGCAATGGAGGAGCCCAAGGACCTGCATGTCCTTGGTGCAGTGGGAGGGGGAGTTGAAGTGTTGAGCCACAGGGTGGTTGGGTTGGTTGGTCCAGGTGTCCCAGAGGTGTACTCTGAAACATTCCACAAGTAGGCGGCCTGTCTCCCCAATATAGAGGCCACATCGGGTGCAGCGGATGCAATAAATGGTGTGTGTGGAGGTGCAGGTGAATTTGTGGCGGATATGGAAGGATCCCTTGGGGGCCTTGGAGAGAAGTAAGGGAGGAGGTGTGGGCGCAAGTTTTGCATTTCCTGCGGTTGCAGGGGAAGGTGCCGGGAGTGGAGGTTAGGTTGGTGGGGGGTGTGGACCTGACAAGGGAGTCACAGAGGGAGTAGTCTTTTCGGAATGCTGATAGGGAAGGGGAGGGGAGGGAAAGATATCCCTGGTGGTGGGGTCCGTTTGGAGGTGGCGGAAATGACGGCGGATGATACGTTGTATATGGAGGTTGGCGGGGTGTTTTTTTTCCTTCTTTCCAAGCAGTCTCTAGTGATGGAGAATGACTTGTCCCCCGTCCAGTCCACCATGTTCTGAAATGGGTAAGATGTTCAATGTGCAAAATCTGCCAATTTCTAGGGGTATTGTGTGCCCACGTACGTAGGGCAGCACAATGGCTCAGTGGTTAGCACTGCTGCCTCTCGGTCAGGGACCTGGTTTCAATTTGTGACAATGCCGTTCCTTTAACAAGGTGGCGTTGTCCTTGGATTTTTTCAAAAGGGTTGTACAAGACAGAATTATAGAGTCAGAGATGTACATCATGGAAACAGATCCTTCGGTCCAACCCATCCATGCCGCCCAGATATCCCAACCCAATCTAGTCCCACCTGCCAACATCCGGCCCATATCCCTCCAAACCCTTCCTATTCATATACCCATCCAAATGCCTTTTAAATGTTGCAATTGTACCAGCCTCCACCACTTCCTCTGATAGCTCCCATACACACACTACTTTGTGTGCATGGGTTTCCTCTGGGTGCTCTGGTTTCCTACCACAATCCGAAAGGTGTGCAGGTAAGGTGAATTAACCAAGCTAAATTGCCTTTGTATTAGTCAGGGATACATAAGGAGTACTCGGATCGGGAAAACTGGTCTGGGTGGATTACTCTATGAAGGGCCAGTGTGGACTTGTTGGGCCGAATGGCCTGTTTCCACACTGGAGGAATTCTATGATTTCACCTCTGCACATCCTATCAATGTGGTTGGTGCTTTTCCAAATAACCTTTTTTCATTTTGGTCAAACCAGCACCTCACATGAGTCAGCAGAGAGCTTTGATCTCTTCAGGGATGCTTTCAGGACATTCCTAAAGCATTTCAACTGTTTTCCTAGCAATTTCCAGCCACAATGTTTCCCTAGCTAGCATCTGATAAGTCAATCGTTAGAATAATGACAAGCAAATTCAAATGAATTGCTGTGTGTCATGGTTCATTTTAGGTTTTCCATTTTACAAAGTCAATGCATTTATTATGTGGTATTCAATGTATGTCACTTCCGTTTATTTCTGCCTGAAATGAAATATCAGAAATCATGTCACAAATTGTTGTCGTTCAACAGGATCAACTCATCAACTTGTGAAGTTGAAAGTGATGCACTAAAAAGGAAAAACATTTACACAAACAAGATACAAACTGAAAGGAGAAAAGTAACAGTTGGGATGAAAGAACTCCTTCCATTCCTACTAAGTTAAAAATCACACAGCACTAGGTTATAGTCCAACAGATTTAACTGGAAGCACATTAAGTTTCGGAACGCCGCTCCTTCATCAGGTGTTGTGAGATTTTTAACTTTGTACACTCCAGTCCAACACCGGAATCTCCAAATACTAAGCCATTAAAAGCCAAACTTAATGAAACCATAAAGCTTTCACCATTGAATACATTGTGCACTTGTTTGAATTAATTCTGTACAAGTTGACAGGTAAGGTCTAGAAAAGCAATCACAAGTTCAATGTCTCATTTTCAAGGATCCAAGGAGAAACACATTTTATGTATTTGTTTATAAACTAGATTAATGAGGCTCACTGATGGTAACAGGACTAGGATATAGCTGTGTGTTATAGTTAAGTTTTTGCTTATCAGCATTTACAAATATGCAAATGTAAATCACTAGATTATTTTTGGAGTTCCAAACTAACCAACTACATTTGCAGCTTTGACTCCAAATCAAACATAGCCATCACAAAGTGACAGTCTTTCTTGGTATTTTCTAAAGAGAATGCGTTGCATTTGCACAAAGACAAATTCTGCTGATAACACCCAATTACCAGTTCTGTACATAGTCTATTGACCCAAAAACCATTATTCCTTCACTGGCTCTCCTCCAGAGACTTCACTGTGCTTCATGCTCCTTAAAATTGCACATGCAGGATCTGCGATTGCCCTCATCACAATTTCTGCCTTTTCAGTGCATCTGCTGCTCCTTCCTCTCAGCATGCATAACACACTGAACCACCTCACATTTTCACAACCCTTCCACTCTTCATTGCAAAGCAAGCAAGGGAGTGTCATAGAATGTTGAATATAAGTGCTCATACCAATGGAACAGATTGTTATTACAATTAGTGGCATAGCGAGAGAGTACACATATTACAGATGGTATAGTGTTCCATTGTTCTTTGAGTGTGATTTTGAGTCTGACAACTTATGTCTATTCCTTGTGCTTGGCTGCTCAAGCCTGGTTTTGGGACTCAGAACAAAAAGGAAAGAACCATCACAGAACCTGAACTATAAG
Organism: Hemiscyllium ocellatum; assembly: GCF_020745735.1. NCBI lineage: Eukaryota > Metazoa > Chordata > Chondrichthyes > Orectolobiformes > Hemiscylliidae > Hemiscyllium > Hemiscyllium ocellatum. Next base: position 37,108,053 of record NC_083408.1, read on the forward strand.
CATGACTGCAGATATTTTGAGATTGTAGAGAAATTTTAAACCCTTGTAAATAAAACAGTTGCAAACTTGAAACTAGTGTCTTTCTACATAAAATGTACAACAAAGTACAAGAAAAGTCCTGTCAGCAAGGTACTTCGAGTGGCTTCCATTTATCGCCACACATTTTTGAAGCAAGAAAATTCAATCTGCAATTTATAGTGCATTGACCTGCCACTCATCTCCTGCAGTATATCTTTGTCACTATAATAAATGCAAAACCCTGCAAATGCAGCAAATCTAAACAGGAACCAGAATGCACCGGAGAAACTTGGCAGGTTTCTCTTTCCACAGATGCTGCCAGACCTGAGTTTGTCTCACACGTTGTATGTTTGGTCTTTTCTCTTAGTTGCTAACACTTCCTTTCTGGATATCTATTCAGAAATCAGAGCTCTCAGGCAAAGCTGCAGAACACATGGAGACCCTGAAGAATCCCATTGGAGTGGCAGTGGCTCAAGTTGCCTTCTCTCACAAGTGACAGGAATGTGAAATACAACTTCAGACTCAGCAGTTAAAACTGTCATTAAATGTTAGTGATGAGGAAGTATGGAATAAGCTGTAAATTCGTAAACTTAGAGGATGGGTATGCAATTGGCAAATTAACTTCAATGTGTGTTACTTCTCGAAATTAACTCTTGAAATGGAGTAAAGAAACACACAGGAGTTCAGATCCACAAATCAAAAATCATTAAACAGGGCACAAACAGAACTGAAAAGCTAATTGATTATGCTTGACACACACACACACACACACACACACACACACACACACACACACACACACACAAAATCTGAGGTAGACACCACTGGGAGGAGTGCGATATCCATCAGATCGAGAAAGTTAGGCCAGCTCCCACCATTAGTATCGTCAGGACTTTGCTCTATTCTCTTGAAGTTAGACAGTTAAAGGGTTAGCTATCAGACAATTAAACTATTTCACAGGTTAATACAAAGAATAGGGATTTTTTAAAATTTAAAACTATGTGTCATACAACAGTAGAGTACAGGCCCTTCAACCCTCGATGTTGTGCCGACCTTCTATCCTATTCCGGAGATCAGCCTAACCTACATACCCTTCATCGTACTATCTTCCATGCACCTATCCAAGAGTCACTTAAATATCCCTAATGTATCCGATTCTATTACCACTGCTGGCAGTGCATTCCACACACCCACCACTCTAAAGAACGTACCTCTGACACCTCCTGACACCTCCCCTCAACCTCCCTCCAATCACCTTAAAATTACGCCCCCTCGTGATAGACATTTCCGCCAGGGGAAAAAGTCTGACTATTCACTCTATGCATGCCCATCTTGTACACCTCTCTCAAATCATCCCTCGCCCTTCTTTGCTCCAATGAGAAAAGCCCTAGCTCCCTCAACCTTTCCTCATAAGACATGTCCTCCAGTCCAGGCAGCATCCTGGTAAATTTCCTCTGCACCCTCTCTGTAGGAAGGTTGTGGACGCATCAATGAGGCGACCAGGGCCGAACAATATATTCTCAGTATGAACTAACCAGGGCTCTATAGAGCTGCAGCATAACCTCACAGCTCAGACTCAATCCCCTGCTAATGAAAGCCAGCATACCATAGCCCTCTTAACAACCCCATCAACTTGGGTGGGAACTTCGAGGGATCTATGGACATGGACAGCAAGATCCCCCATTCCTCCACCTTGCCAAGAATCCTGCCTTGGATCCAGGTCTCCTTAATGAGATTCAATACAAGTATGGTTACTTTTAAATGTAATCAGAAATTCAAAGTTAACTTTATCTAAAATATTGAGAAGAATGTGGAATGTATTACATCAAGTTATTGAGGGAAATACAAAGCAGAGCATTCAAGCATATGATAAGCACATGAAGGAAAAAAAGGAGCTGGTGGTTACACTGTGAGAATTGGATGAAGATGACTCATGTAGAGCAAGAATGCCAACCCAGATTAATTGGGCTGAACGGTCTAATTCTGAGCTGTAAATTCAGTGTGAACCTGTCTAACAGGAAGGCTACAGAATGAGGAAAAGTTCTGCAGTGCAGCTTCTAACCAAGAAAAATTGCCTCAAAACGAGAAGGCCTAGTTTGAAGAGGAGAAATAATTAGTCTTGGGAGAGAGCAAAATAATAGTGAACATGTGGTCTTTGTCATTCTAAACCAATTTCATTTCTCAGAAGTAGACGCAGTCAAGCAAAGTGGAAAGCACAAATGTTGCGATAATTGGGTGTTTACAATATTACATTCTTAGCCCTACTGATGACTGCATTGCCCACACATCAATACTTATAAAGGTACTGTTATAATAATGATACATGTGGTGCAAGAGTCCTCAAAGACAACAGTGCTCAAAAAAGTGATATGTAATGCTAACGGTGTTTACTAGAAAATATTCCTTAGGACATTATTATTTTTGTGTATTACAGGATAGCAAAAAAAGTTTCAAACAAATTACACGCAAACCACTTGTTTTTCCCAGAAACCTAGAGATAAGTGCATCCTGTTTTAAAAGTCAAAGCTAAGTGACTCCCCCCTCAGAGACAACCTTTAACCATTACTTTACTGAAAAGGCAATGCAAAGGGACAACTAAAGTGGAAATTAACTCAATGAGGCAATGCCATAAAAGGGTGTTCACTGAACGGAGGAAAGGATATTGCAATGACATCCAATACCAGGACAACACTAGGTAGGAGACTGTGCTGAAGCGAATGCTATTTTCCCCCAGGTAAGTCAGAGTTACAGTGAAGTGCTTGAGGGGTTTCCTGCAGCAAAGCCTAGCAAGCTTTCTCACTCTACCTTACCTATGTGCCTCCTTCGTTACCTGCACTGGCCCTTTGGCATCTCTCATGTCCAATTCCATCTTATCTTGGCATGATCCATTCCTAGACAACTCGTCACTCAGGAGAAAGTGAGGACTGCAGATGCTGGAGATCAGAGCTGAAAATGTGTTGCTGGAAAAGCGCAGCAGGTCAGGCAGCATCCGACGTTTCGGGCATGAGCCCTCCTTCCTGAAGAAGGGCTCATGCCCAAAACTTTGATTCTCCTGCTCCTTGGACGCTGCCTGACCTGCTGCGCTTTTCCAGCAACACATTTTCAACACGCCACTCAGCAGATATCTGCCCAAAAATCTTTCACTTGTACTAGATTCGAAGGCTAGGAAAAAGTGAGAACTGCAGATGCTGGAGATCAGAGTCAAGAGTGTGGTGCTGGAAAAGCACAGCAGCTCAGCAGTATCTGAGGAGCAGGAGAAATGACGTTTCAGGCAAAAGCCGATCATCAGGAATGAGGCTTATGAGCCCTAGGGGTGGAGAGATAAATGGGAGGGGGATGGCACTGGGAAAGGTAATTGAGTGTGCAATAGGTAGACGAAGGTGGGGGGCAATGGTGATAGGTCAGAGAGGAGGATGAAATGGATAGGTGGGAAGGAAGATGTATAGGTAGGACAGGTCATGAGTTGGAAGGTTGGAAGTGGGATAAGGTGAGGGGAGGGTAAAATGAGGAAACTGGTGAAATCCATATTGATCCTGTGTAGTTGGAGAGTCCCAAGGCAGAAGATGAAGTGTTCTTCCTCCAGCCATCAGGTAGTTAGGGTTTGGCAATGGCACCTGCATATCTTTGGCAGAGTGGGAGGGAGAGGGGCAATGGGGTTGGTTGGTGAGGGTGTTCGTGTTCCGGAAATTCTCTGTTGGGATACCTGGCCGGCATAGATGATTTGGACCGAAGGGTCTGTTTCCATGCTGAACACCTCTATGACACTATGACTCTGTGAAGCATTCTGCAAGTAGGTGTCCTGTCTGCCCAGTGTAGAGGAGATCACATCGGGAGCAACGGGTACAGTGAATGATGTGTGGAAATGCAAGTAAAACTCTGATGGATGTGGAAGGCTCCTTTGGGGCCTTGGACAGAGATTGAGGAGGTGGGGGCAGGTGTTGATGCAGGTTTTGCAATTCCTGCGGTTGCGGGGGCAGGTGCTGGACAGGGCGAGTGGGTCGGTTTAGGGGTTGGGGGGGGGGGGGGGGGTGGTGGAGGGTGCTGCTGCTGTTGTGCACTGGGACAAAAAAAAGGTTAGAAAGTGGCAGTGCCCCTCACCAGCAAAATCATCTTACAGCGCCTACAAACCCATGCTATTAGTGACACGGAACTGACAATTTGGCACTCCCTCACATGTGTAACTCCATTTTCTCACCCTCCTTGCTGTTTAACATACATTCTTCTGTCGTTACATCTTATCTGAATACCCTCAAAGTCAATGCTGCCTTGTCCCCCATTGCCCACTGCGTCATGTCAATGGCCAGGAGGAGATCACCACATAGAGGAAACCAGTGAGATATTCCTAAACACAAGCAGGTGCTTTTATTTGTGGATAGGGAAAAGGGAACAGAAATGAAACAACAGAAGCTGACCTGCACTCCACGCCCTGGAACCACGTTTTGGCGGCACATCCCAAAAAATGTAAACAGTCGACACAGTTTGCTGCACCCACCCACCTCTGTTCTAGCTAGGGTCAATGAGGTTCTGGCTCTCTGTCTGTCTGTCTCAATGTCAATATTTGCCTTGCAGAAGTCCAGTCTGATTCTGTCACACATCCTGCAGTAGCCCACTTGACTCCGACGACTCCTATTAAATTCAGTGTGCACGATTTTAAAGCAGGAAGGTTACAGAGGGTGGATGGCAGTAGTGGGCAGAGCATCAGTAAGATATAAAACCAAGAGGAAAGACTTTGACATATGTCAAGCTAGAATTCCAGCCCATCAAAAGCAGCTCTACCCAAAAAGGAGAGAGGGGTCAGAGAAAGATCTCTGTGAGAACAAAGAAAATTACAGCACAGGAACAGGCCCTTCGGCCCTCCAAGCCTATGCTGATCCAGATCCTTTATCTAAATGTGCCGACTGTTTTCAAAAAGGACCTGTATCCCTTTGCTCCCTGTCCATTCATATATCTGTCTAGGTACATCTTAAATGATGCTATCATTCCCACCCCTACCACCGGCAATGTGTTCCAGGTGCCCACCACTCTCTGCATGAAGAACTCTCCACATACACCTCCCTTAAACTTTTCCCCTCTCACTTTGAACTCGTGACTCCTTGTAATGGAATCCTCCACTCTGGGAAAGTTTCTTGCTATCCACTCTATCTACACCTCTCATGATTGTTTTGGCCTCAAATTAGGTCCCTCCTCAAACTATTCCTTTCCAATGAGAACAACCTTAAATCTACTTAACCTCTCTTCATAGCTAGCACCCTCCATCCCAGGCAACATCCTGGTGAACCTCTTCTGCACCCTCTCCATAGCATCCACATCCTTTTGGTAATGTGGTGACCGGAACTGTATGCAGTATTCCAAAATGTGGCCGAACCAAAATCTTACACAACTGTAACATGACTTGCAAACTCTTGTACTCAAACAAAGGCTGTTACATTGATATACTTGGGCTTGGAAGGCAGACGGAACTGATGAGCTAAAAGTAAACTGTTGGTATTTCTAAAAGTGTGTGTGTGTGTGTGTGTGTGTGTGTGTGTGTGTGTGTGTGTGTGTGTGTGTGTGTGTGTGGGGGGGGGGGGGCGGGGGGTGGAGGGAGGGAAAGAAAAAAATCAACTTTCTGGAAATTGTGTTTGAAACGGAAGAGTTGTGGGAATTCGATTTCAGTTCGTCAGAGATAGTGAAGCTATGTATTTTTGATCAAAGATACAGGCTGAAGCAAGTCAGAAAGTACAAGGTGATCAATGTTGGTTAGATTTGAGAGTGATAAGAAACTTCAATTATCTGAAGAATTGGGAAAAATAAATAAGTTCCTGAATTTCATGCTCTATCTATGCCAGCAGAAAAGTCAAACTGGGTTTGATCTGTTCCACAACAACAGGAAAAAGCCTAGTTGTAGTGACTCACCCAATGCACAGATGATTGGAGAGTATAAGCCTCAGAACATTCGATCTGCAGTTTGGTGAGAGTAGAGTGGAATCAGGAAAACAGATTTGGAGGAGCAGTGAGTAAAAGGTAAAGTGAATAACGCAACAATTAGAAGAAACTGGACATTTAATATTCAAAACCAACCAATGACATGACCTTGCTCAACATGCAAACAATGAGTTGGGACAGAAATAAGCCATCCAGCTCCTTCAGCCTGATGTACCATTCAAGTCAGTCATGGCTGATCTCGAAGTTTCAAGCTCCAATCTCCTTCAATTCCTCTCACAAGAATCCCTCTACTTTTGCCTTAAAAACATTCAACCATTCCTCCTTTCACCACACTGAGGCGAAGTGTTCCAAATTCACATAACCATCAAAAAAAAAGAAAATCCCACCTCTTTCCCAAAAGAGTGATTTAGACTGCAGTGATTGTCTCAATAAACATTATAGAAAGTTAAGAGTCTATAAATCAGATGACTTCATCACATCATCATTTATGCATTGAATTTCTTTCTCATTGGTAACTTCTTCCTGCAAAAGTGGGATTTGTACTTTCTTTCAGATTTCTCAGGGGTTTTGGGGGGGGGGGGGAGAGAGAGTGGAATGAAGGTTAAAGCTGCCTATACAACACCCCCACACTGTAGCAAGTGGAAAACAAAACCTTTGGAACAGGAATTTTGCAGACTGCAGCTGACAAATTAACATGAACTATTCTACGTATTTAGATCTAATTGAAGCCTCAAAATTGGACTTAGTTGTATCCCACTTCCAATTCTCATCTCCAGTGAAAAGATGGCGTAGATTCTCGGCAGGTTAATGAGTGCCTGTCTTAACCATCAGGCCATGGTTGGAAGGATACCTTCAATGGAGCTGTGACAGACAGGTTAGAATGAAAGGGAAAAACTACAACTGAGTGATGGGCTACCTTCAATGTGGAGACGGTTCAGACACAAAGTGCATTAAGTCAAAAGAAAAGGGAAGAAAGGTCAGACCAACAACTCTAGAGGTGTCTGATGGCAATTAGCTGGAAATTAAGATACATTTAAAAAGTATGCTTAAGACAGGGTAAGGTAGAAATTACAATTGAAAACAAAGAGTAATTATACCAAAGGTTCAGATTGGAGGTGAGAAAGCATATTAGAGAAGCAAAGAGGAACGAGGAGAAAATACTGGCTGCCAACATAGAAGGAAGTATTATGAAAGAAGCCTGGCCAAACAATAAAAGCTTAAGTGGGAGAGTATTGTGGAAATAGTGATCATAATTCCATACGTTTTCAGATAATTATGGAGAAGGTCAAGATTGGACCTCGGGTGAATGTGTCAAATTGAGGGAAGGTCAACCATACCCAAGTTCAGTAAGAATTGGAGAAGATGGATTGTGATTGGCTGTTTGAAGGTGAACCCATAGCTGACAAGTGGGAGCCTTTTAAAGACCAACTGGTTAGAGGGTAGGACAGGCATGTTACTGTGAAAATGAATGACAGGAACAACAGGATTCAGGAACCTTAGATAGAAGGGGAAAAGCTGACTAAAAAAACTATACCCAAGGTCTAGGCAACTAAAAACAGCTGAAGTCCTTGAAGATTATAGAGAAAGTAGGAAGGAGCTCAAATTATGGAGGGCTAAAAAGGGGCTACAATTGGCATTTGAATTTTGAGGTACTGAAATGCCCCTGGCCAGCAGGGTTAGGGAGAATGGATATGAGAATCAGAAGGGTAGCTAGGGAAAGAGTAGGCCCACTCAAGGGAAAAAGAGGAAGGTTAGGTGTGGTGCCATAGAAAATGGGGGAGATCCCGAATGAGTACTTTACATCAGTATTCAAAAGAAAGAGATGCGAGATGTGTTAGGGAAAGGTGTGTGAATACACTCAGACAGGTCAACACAATGAAGGAGGCAGTGTTGGGGGGTCTTGAAATACATTAAGGTAGACAAATTCTCAGGGACAGATGGGATCTGTCCCAGAATATTGAGAGGGGCAAGGGAGGACTTAACTGGGACCTTAACAGACATCCATGCATCCTCTTTGTCATCAGGCAAGCTTCCAGAGGACTGGAGGATGGCCAATATTGTTCCTTTCTTCAAAGAAGGGAAACACAGATAATCCAGATAATTACAGGCCAGTGAGCCTGATGACAGAATTTCTTTGCATTTGGAAACAAATTGACTTGTTAGTGATAGGCAGCATGGGTGTGTGCAGGGAAGGTCATGGCTCATCAACTTAATTGAATTTTTTGAGGTGACGACAGAAATGAGGCCAGAGCAGTGGATGTTGTCCACTTGGACTTAAGCAAGGAACTTGATAAGGCACCTCATGGCAGGCTGGTACAGAAGGTGGAGTCTCATGGGATCCAGGATGGATGCAAAATTAGCTTGGTCATAGAGGTCAGAATAGCGGTAGAAGGGTTTTTTTTATGGAATGAAGATCAATAACCAGTGGTGCTACGCAAAATCAGTGCTGAGACCTTATGTGATCTGGAGGAAAATGTAGGTGGGTCTGATTATGGATAATTGGTGGAGTTGCAGATAGCGATGAGGATTGTCAAAGGATACAACATGGTCTGATAGCAGATTTGGGCAGAGAAATGGCAGGTGGAATTTAATCAAGGCCACAATGATGCATTTTGGAAGATCCAATTCAGGTGCAAATTATATACTAAGTGGCAGAACCATCAGGTGCATCAAAATACAGAAGGATCTGGACATTCGGGCCCAAAGATCTCTCAAAGTGGCAACACAGGTGGATAAAGATGGTCAAGGCAGCATACAGCGTACCGCTCTTCATTGGTCACGGCAGCAAATAGAAAAATGGGAATTTTGTTACAGCTGTATAAAACTTCAGTTAGGCCACATTTGGAAAGATCAACAAGAGGGCACAGGTTCAAGAGGAGAGGGAGAAGTTTTGGGGAGAAGTGTGGGGAAAATGTTTTTCCACATAGCAGGTGGTGGGTGCCTGGAACACATTGCTGGTGAAGGTGGTGGAAGCAGGCATATTAGCAATGTTTAAGGTTCATCTCGATAGACACGAATGGAAGTGAACAGAGAGATAGAAACTCTGCATGCGCAATAAATTGCAGGTCTAAATAAGGATTCGGAATCAGTGCATGCTTGGTGGACTGAAAGGAGTGTTCCTGTGTTGTAAAGTTTCCTATAGGGACAAAGAGAGTATAACAATGGTAAAAGGAGAAGGGGTGATTAGAAACAAAAAGCGAATTTACACATTGAGGCAGGGGCACAGCAGAGGTATTACATGAATATCTAGTCATTACCAAGGAGAATTGGTAGGGAAAATGTAGATAGGTAGTTAGTATTTAAAGTTGGCAAGGTACTTGGAGCAGATGAAATGTATCCATGGATATTTAAGTGGGAATGGAAATTTCAGCGGACTGGTCAAACCAGTCAATGTTAAGCAAAACCGTTTACTCAAACACTTGTTAAAATATACAGAGAAAAAGAACTTGCACTAACTTAACTCTATTGAAAAACTTAATAGATACAGTAACTATTACTAATTAACTATTCCAATATAGCAATATCCCATAAATACAACTCTTGGCAAAAAGGCAGAGAGAGAAAGAAACAAAAACATGTGAAAACACAGACACACACAGAGCCAGGAAACATTTACTGCAGCTTCCAACCATTTTGAGATTCCAACAGCAACTGCTGCTGAATCTCAAAGATAAGAAACTAGAGAGATGGCCAGGCCCTCCAGGCTGCTTCTGTTGTTCCAACTTTAAATTTAAAAAACTTCAAGACCTCCCCAACTGTTTACTTTAAGGGCCTTCAATAGGTTGGTACCTCTGCCCTAAAACCGCTCTTTAAACCAAAAACTAGGACAAAACACACCTCCTAAAGCCACAGCACAGTCACAACGCGTACAAGATTTTGGGTGTTATTAACAGGGGCTGAGTACCAAGCAAGGAGGTTCTGTTGAACTTGGAGAAGTTTTTTAAACCCCATCTACAGTATAGTGTACAATCTGAGCACCAAACTATAGGAGAACGTGAATGACTAAAGACAGACAATGTCAAGACTGTCTAAGTATATTTAGATTTCAAATGGTTTGGCTGAAAGACTCTTACTGGAGTTTGATTTTCACCTGCAACATTTGAATTAGCCCCACTGAGTGTACTCTAGGACAATGGATTTCTGTAATGCATAGAAGGGAGGACCAGCTGAGCCACAGTGTATAAAGTGCTAGCACAGACATTAATATGAACATGCAATAAAATGCAAACAAAAATATATTTGTTACTTCCACAACAAAAGGAAATGTTCTTTACTCCCCTGTACCATCAATGCATGCCAACCTTGAGCCATACATATTTATAGGGATCGTTGCTGGAGCCTCAACTATTTACAACCTGTATCAATGACAAGGATGGAAGGACCAAACAAATGGTTGTTAATGTACCAATGTCAACATGGGAAATAGTGTCTCACTAACTTGATGATGTTTTCAGGAAGGCACTAGACAAGGTTTCTTATGGTAGACTGGTTAGCAAGGTTAGATCATGGAAGACACCAAGCTAGCCATTTGGATACAGAACTGGCTCGAAGGTAGAAGACAAAGGGTTTTGGTGGAGGGTTGCTTTTCAGACTGGAAGCCGGTGACCAGTGGAGTGCCACAAGGATCAATACTGCGTCCACTGCTTTTCGTCATTTATATAAAAGGATTTGGATGTGAACATAGGAGGTACAGTTAGTAAGTTTGCAGATGACACCAAAATTGGAGGTGTAGTGGAGAGCAAAAGAGGTTACCTCATTACAACAAGATCTTGATCACATGGGCCAGTGGGCTGAGGAGTGGCAGATGGAGTTTAATTTAAAGCAGCACGGTGGCACAGTGGTTAGCACTGCTGCCTCACAGCGCCAGGGACCTGGGTTCAATTCCCGCCTCAGGCGACTGACTGTGTGGAGTTTGCACATTCTCCCTGTGTCTGCGTGGGTTTCCTCCGGGTGCTCCGGTTTCCTCCCACAGTCCAAAGATGTGCGGGTCAGGTGAATTGGCCATGCTAAATTGCCTGTAGTGTTAGGTAAGGGGTATATGTAGGGGTATGGGTGGGTTGCGCTTCGGCGGGTCGGTGTGGACTTGTTGGGCCAAAGGGCCTGTTTCCACACTGTAAGTCTAATCTAATCTAAATAAGCGAGTGCTGCATTTCAGAAAGACAAATCAGGACAGGACTTTTACACAATGGTAAAGTCCTGGGGAATGTTGCCGAACAAAGAGACCTTGGAGTGCAGGCTCATAGCACCTTGGAGTCGCAGATAGATAGGCTAGTGAAGGAGGCATTTGATATGCTTGCCTTTATTGGCCAGTGCATCTAGTATAGGATTTGGCAGGTCATGGTGCTGCTGTACATTGGTTAGGCCATTTTTAGAATAGTGTGTTCAATTCTGGTCTCCCTGCTATAAAAGAAGGATGTTGTGAAACTTACAAGGTTCAGAAAAGATTTACAAGAATGTTGCCAGAGATGGAGGGTTTTAGCTTTGGGAAAGGCTGAATAGGCTGGCGCTGTTTTCTCTAGAGTATTGGAGACTGAGGGGTGACCTTATAGAGATTTTTTTTTTAAATGAAGTCAAGGTCCAAAACGAGAGGGCATAGGTTTAGGTGAGAGGGGAAAGATTTAAAAATGGATCCAAAGGGCAACTTGCTGCACTCAGAGTGGTGCGTGTATGGAATGAACTGCCAGAGGAAATGGAGGAGGCTGGTACAATTATAATAATATTTAAAAGGCATCTGTATGGGTATTTGAATAGGAAGGGTTGAGGGGAACATGGTCCAAATGTTGGCAAATGGGACTAGATTAAATTTAGGATATCTGGTCGGCATGGACAAGTTGGACTGAAAGGGTCTGTTTCTGTGCTATATGAAAAATGTCAAAATAGCATCTAAAGTGAGGAGGTACTACCTTTGCAAAAGGGAAATATATAGGTTCAGTCAATGGACAAAGATTTGACAGATGAGAATATAAAATGGATAAATGTGAATTTGTTCAGTTTGGGAAGAAGCATACAAAAGTTGTGTACTATTTTAAACAGAGAGAGAGTGCAGATATATATGAGAAATAAGGGATCTGGGCACCCTAGTATATGAACCATAAAGTTTTCCTGCAGTTAGAGTAATGATTGGAAAGACAAATGGAATTTTTTTGTTTTGTACAAGAGCAATGAAATACAAAACATTAAAACAACGTTGTGCAGGGCCTCGGTGAGACCACATTTGGAATATTGTGCATAAATTTGGTCTCTTGATTTGAAAATAACATGCACATATTTAATTTATTCAAGTGTGCATATTCGTTAAGTAAAACTGGTATAATGGAGAATATTTCCCTGGGGTACAGGTATCCAGAACTTGAGGATATAGGCTTTGGGGAGCCTTAAGGGCAACTTTTTCCACACAGAGGGTGGCGCGTGTGTGAAATGAGCTGCCACAGGAAATGGTGGAGGCTGGGACAATTGCAGCTGGATGGGTATATGAATAGGAAGGGTTTAGAGGGATGCAGAACAAATGTTGGCAAAATGGTATTAGATTAATTTAGGACATCTGGTCAGCATGGACTATTTGGACCAAGAGGTCTATTTCTGTGCTGTATACATCCACGACTCTAAGTGAAACGTTCAAATTTTGTCAAACACCTTTGGAGAGGCCAGAAAGTGTGGCGGTGACGTGAAGTCTCCTTTTAACCAAGAAACTCTAATAGACCACCTTTAAAATGTGACACTGTCAGCTGATAGCAAGTTTCATTAATTAAAAAAAAACTTAAATCACTAAATTCAATGTACTTTCTTGGCACTTAAAATTCTAAGTGATTGCAAGGGAAACAATGAGTGAAAGCAGAAGTGGTACAGAATGCCAGTTACAACATTATGAGCGACACCCTGTTGACAAAATCCAGTCTCAGGTTACTAATGTTGAGATCCTACTTTAAGCCAGATATGTATGGAGCAGTGACCTTGTAATAAAATGTGAAATTAGACACAAAGAGAACACTCAGTGTCAAAGTACAAGTTTCTCTCTAGGTTATTCAAAGCACTTTAATTCAAATCAGACTTATTTTAATACCAACTTCTAAACAATTTTAAAGGCATACTTGCCATTGAGGTTTATTTCACTTGAATTCAAATCCTTTGAAGTTAGCAGTATCAATGTTAAGAAACACAGCTTTTACTTTAAAAAGAGCTGGCCAAAGTTCAATGGTGCAATACCTTAGCAGGGATGACAGTGGAGGAACAATGGCAGATATTTCTGTGTATAATGCAGAAGTTGCAGGATCAGTTCATTCCAAAAAGGAAGAAAGATCCCAGGAGGAGGCATGGGTGGCCGTGGCTGATGAGGGAAGTTAAGAAACATATAAAGATAAGAGAGAAAAAGTATAACATAGCAAAGATAAGTGCGAAAACGGAGGACTGAGAAACTTTTAAAGAACAACAGAGGATTACTAAGAAGGAAATACGCAGAGAAGAAATGAGGTACGAAGGTAAACTGGCCAATAATATAAAGGAGGATAGTAAAAGTTTTTTTAGATATGTGAAAGGCAAAAAAATGGTTAAGACTAAAATTGGGCCCTTGAAGACAGAAACAGGGGAATATATTACAGGGAACAAAGAAATGGCAGAAGAATTGAATTGGTACTTCAGATATGTGTTCACTGGGGAAGACACAAGCAATCTCCCTGAGGTAACAGTGGCTGAAGGACCTGAACTTAAGGGAATTTATATTTGCCAGGAATTGGTGTTGGATAGACTGTTAGGTCTGAGGTTGATAAGTCCCCGGGGCCTGATGGTCTACATTCCAGGGTACTGAAGGAGGTGGCTCGAGAAATCGTGGATGCGTTGGTGATTATTTTCCAGAGTTCAATAGATTTGGGATCAGTTCCTGCGGATTGGAGGGTGGCTAATGTTATACCACTTTTTAAGAAAAGTGGGAGAGAGAAAACAAGAAATTATAGACCAGTTAGTCTGACCTCAGTGGTGGGAAAGATGCTGGAGTCTATTATAAAGGATGAAATTACGACACATCTGGATAGTAGTAACAGGATAGGTCAGAGTCAGCATGTTTTTATGAAGAGGAAATCATGCTTGACTAATCTTCTGGAATTGTTTGAGGATGTAACTCTGACGGTGGACGAGGGAGATCCAGTAGATGTAGTGTACCTGGACTTTCAGAAAGCTTTTGATAAAGTCCCACATAGGAGGTTAGTGAGCAAAATTAGGGCGCATGGTATTGTGGGCAAAGTACTAACTTGGATTGAAAGTTGGGTGGTTGATAGGAAACAGTAGTGATAAACGGCTCCATTTCTGAATGGCAGGTAGTGACCAGTGGGGTACCGCAGGGATCAGTGTTGGAACTGCAGCTTTTTACGATATATGTTAATGACATAGAAGATGGTATTAGCAATAACATTAACAAATTTGCTGATGATACTAAGCTGGGTGGCAGGGTGAAATGTGATGAGGATGTTAGGAGATTACAGGGTGACCTGGACAAGTTAGGTGAGCGGGCAGATGCATGGCAGATGCAGTTTAATGTGGATAAATGTATGGTTATCCACTTTGGTGTCAAGAACAGGAAGGCAGATTACTACCTAAATGGAATCAATTTAGGTAAAGGGGCAGTACAGAGAGATCTGGGTGTTCTTGTACACCAGTCAATGAAGGTAAGCATGCAGGTAATGCAGGTTGTGAAGAAGGCTAATAGCATGCTGGCCTTCATAACAAGAGGGATTGAGTACAGAAGCAAAGAGGTTCTTCTGTAGCTGTACAGGGCCCTGGTGAGACCACACCTGGAGTACTGTGTGCAGTTCTGGTCTCCAAATTTGAGGAAAGACATTCTGGCTATTGAGGGAGTGCAGCGTAGATTCACGAGGTCAATTCCTGAAATGGCGGGATTACCTTACACGGAAAGACTGGAGTGACTGGGCTTGTATACCCTTGGGTTTAGAAGACAGAGAGGATCTAATTGAGACATACAAGATTATTAAAGGATTGGACACTCTGGAGGCAGGAAACATGTTTCCGCTGATGGGTGAGTGCCGAACCAGAGGACACAGCTTAAAAATACGGGGTAGACCATTTAGGACAGAGATGAGGAGAAACTTCTTCACCCAGAGAGTGATGGCTGTGTGGAATGCTCTGCCCCAGAGGGCAGTGGAGGCCCAGTCTCTGGATTCATTTTAAGAAAGAGTTGGATAGAGCTCTCAAGGATTGTGGAATCAAAGGTTGTGGAGATAAGGCAGGAACAGGATACTGATTAAGGATGATCAGCTATAATCATATTGAATGGTGGTGCAGGCTTGAAGGGCAGAATGGCCTACTCCTGCACCTATTGTCTAATATTTCTCGGCAGACAGTCAAGCAGCTATGTTCATCTACTATCTATTCAAGTACTTAGCAACCACAGTAAATTCTATTTCACCCAACAGGTGTTTCTTTGAAATTAAGTTCTCATAACAAAACAGCATTGCTTTTTGCGTTAGTCCAAAAAGTTATGCAGAACAGTTTTATTTACGGTTTCAAATGTCTGCTTCATGAAATTTTCCCAGAAAAATCTTTACCAAAGGAAGTGAGAAAGTTATTGCTCCAAATATTTTAACATGGAATAGATGAAGGTATGAAGTATTTGAAGAGGAATAGACTCCATATCTGCCCAAATTAGAACCGAAATGACTGCTGATCTATAGGATGCTGATTCACCTCAAAGCTCATTGTTAGTAAGGCGTTTAGACTTTCACACTTATATTTGTCAAGGATACTGATGGGACGAGAAAGCGACCGAGACAGCGAGCGAGAGCGTGAGAATAAATTCCATTGCATAGGGGGAGATTTAAGTTGCGCTTTGGTAAAGGATTTGTTTTTGCTGGCCTGGTTTCTACAACATCCATTAAGCATGTAGCTATGAAGTTGGGAAATTATACTGTTGGGAATGCAGTATTTTTCCACTATTTGAGAATGCCACACTTCAGATGTTTGCTTGAGATCCAACTTGGCAATAAACAAAAACAAAAAGATGTTGCCCCATCAATAAATGGATAATCATGGCAGGGAGTGGAGGTGTGATGCAGAATGTCCAAAATCAAAGATTTTCATATAAAGGACAGACCCCAGAGTGACTCAGTAAAATTAAATGATATCCAACTCCAAATTAAACATACCTACTAGTGCTGCAACAGCCAGAGAAATAAAAATAATAGCTGCAGAAACGCAGGCAACTGGACCAACTTCAAATAGCAATTCAAAAGCCAGAAGTGCTAGTAATAAAAAAAAAGGTGGAAAACTCAAAGTAATAGGAAGGAAGGAAGGAAAATTGGAAGTTCAAAATGAGAAAACTACCAAAATTGCTTGAAAAGAGTTCAATAAAATTCGATCTGGATGGGATAAAAAGGATGTAAACATTCGAAAATGTTCAAAGACCAGGTGGATCAGGAAGATCAATTTTTTCTGTGACAACGTGAAATAAAAGACTTCCTACTGATATACTTAACACGGTGAAACAGGATTTGGACCAGAGGAGGTACGCATTGGTGGCCCAAAAAGAAGCTGTTTTGAACTTCTTAAAGAGACACCATCAAATGTTTGAGTTCGAGAAATGAACTTAAAAGTGAATATGGATCTGGAAGATGACTGACAAAATAAATCATGTATTGAAAAAGAAAGAGATTTGGAGGCATAGCACGAAAATGTAACTAAGATAGACTATGTTGTCAATATGAAATCATACAAGCACCAGAATTACTGAGAAATCTATTGATTTGGATCCTTCATGTAAAGTCTGTCCATGTGTATCATGAAGTTAGCAGATTGTGAGAGATAATGTTTATTGACAACTGAGACTCCCGCAATCTGCATCAATCCTTATTCTGGATACAATACAGCAACAATCCCAGACAGTTATAAACAATGAGAAAACTACTGACATACAAGAGAACTGATTCTGAAACATTAAATTGTGCGAATTTACATGCGAGTAGTAATGACGAATCTTCTTTTGTAGAAGGAACTCTGAATTCTAAATATTGTACGTAAACTTTTGCCAAAAAAAATGAATATTTTACATCTTTAAAGATTTAATCTTTAATTTTTGGACTGTGCAAGGTGATTTGATTGGTGAGAGCAGTGCCCCGAGATATGTAGCCTTGCTACATATTTTATTGAGTTGAAACAGGAGTATTGCACGGATAGGTTATTTCTGTCCACAAGGAACAGGGTTCCCAACTATTAGTAAGGTATAAGTGGAAGAGCTAGTAATTGGTAGTGTCACTACCTCTGAAACAGGAAATCTAGATTCAAGTCTCACTTGCATCAGAGGGGACCTAACACCTCTGATCAGATTTCTTCAAAAATTCTACATCATTGTTGTGGTTCTGTTTGCCGAGCTGGGAATTTGTGTTGCAAACGTTTCCTCCCCTGTCTAGGTGACGTCCTCAGTGCTTAGGAGCCTCCTGTGAAGCACTTCCGTGTTGTTTCCTCCGTCATTTGTAGTGGTTTGAATCTGCCACTTCTGTTGGTCAGTTCCAGCTGTCCCGCTGCAGTGGCCAGTATATTGGGTCCACAGATTCTATCAACAAACCCATCCACCTGGACCCAATATACCGGCCACTGCAGCGGACAGCTGGAACTGACAACCAGAAGCGACAGAGACAAACCACTGTAAATGACGGGGGAAACAACACAGAAGCACTTCACAGGAGGCTCCCAAGCATTGAGGATGTCACTTAGACAGGGGACGAAACGTTTGCAACACAAATTCCCAGCTCGGCGAACAGAACCAAAACAACGAGCATCCGAGCTACAAATCTTCTCCCAAACTTTGAATTCTACATCAATGGTTGAGACTTGCATGGAGTGTGGTTGACTGAAGAAGTTCTAACTAAACATGTGGACTTGAACTATAAATATATAGTTTGATACAAAATCAGTTAGGCTGGTATAAGAAACCAACAGATCTGGCATCACGCCAGAATTGAAACTCATACTACATTACTCATCTGAATGGAATAGCAAAATGCCTTTTTGGCATGATGACAGCATCTACTTTCTAAACGGTGAGAAAATTCATAAAGCCAAAGTACAAAGGGATCTGGGAGTGCTAGTCAAGGATTCTCTAAAAGGTAAACATACAGGTTGAGTCCGTGATTAAGAAAGCGAATGCAATGTTGTCATTTATCTCAAGAGGGTTGGAATATAAAAGCGCCATTGTGCTACTGAGACTTTATAAAGCTCTGGTTAGGTCCCATTTGGAGTACTGTGTCCAGTTTTGGTCCCCACACCTCAGGAAGGGCATTCTGGCACTGGAGCGCGTCCAGCGGAGATTCACATGGATGATCCCTGGAATGGTAGGTCTAACATACAAGGAACAGCTGAGGATCCTGGGATTGTATTCATTGGAGTTTAAGATTAAGGGCAGATCTAATAGAAACTTACAAGATAATACATGGCTTGGAAAGGGTGGACACTAGGAAATTGTTTCCGTTAGGCGAGGAGACTAGGACCCGTGGACACAGCCTTAGAATTAGAGGGGGTCAATTCAGAACAGAAATGCGGAGAGTGGTGGGCCTGTGGAATTCATTGCTGCGGAGTGCAGTGGAGGCCGGGACGCTAAATGTCTTCAAGGCAGAGATTGATAAATTCTCGATGTCACAAGGAATTAAGGGCTATGGGGAGAATGCAGGTAAGTGGAGTCGAAATGCCCATCAGCCATGATTGAATGGCAGAGTGGACCCGATGGACCAAATGGCCTTACTTCCAACTCCTATGTCTTATGGTCTTATCTTTTAATAGCAAACACCCTATGCAAATGTAATTCTGAAGTAGGGCACATTTAAGTTGACCTGCAGGATAATGCCCATCCTGATTATATTATTTCTGACTGTATATCACAAACTCTTCAAAAAGTTCCAATGGCAGCCACGTCTGGTCCTGAAAAGCACCAAGTCTAATTTTGATTGATTATTTCACTGTGCCTAGGTACATGTGACAAAGTTTTGTTTTGCGTACATACAGTACTGGCAGATCACACCATACAAATTGCATTAGAGTAATTGAACAGAGCGAGTGAAGAATTCAACATAACTGTTGCAGAGCAAGTACACAAAAGGCAAAATCAAATTTTACATCTGACAGGTCCACGTCCCTCATGATTTTATAAACCTCTAAGGTCACCCTTCAGCCACCAACGCTCCAGGGAAAACAGCCCCAGCCCTATTCAACCTCTCTCTATAGCTCAAATCCTCCAACCCTAGCAACATCCTTGTAAATCTTTTCTGAACCCTTTCAAGTTTCACAACATCCTTCTGATAGGAAGGAGGCCAGAATTGCACACAATACTCCAAAAGTGGCCTAATCAATGTCCTGTACAGCTTCAACATGACCTCCCAACTCCTGTACTCGATACGCTGATGAAGGAAAGCATACCAAATGCCTTCTTCACTATCCTATCACCCTGCAACTCTACTTTAAAGGACACTCCAAGGTCTCTTTGTTCAGCAATACTCCCTAGAACCTTACCATTAAGTCCTAAGATTTGCTTTCCCAAAATGCAGCACCTTGCATTTATCGGAATTAAACTCCCTCTGCTACTTCTCAGCCCATTGGCCCATCTGATCAAGATCCCTTTGTAATCTGAGGAAATCTTCTTCGCTGTACATTACAACTCCAACGTTGATGGCAGCTAACTTATTAGTTAGTTCGCACGGAATCTGAGTGCATGGCTGTTGACTCCATATGAGCCAGTCGCTTTTGCTACAAAAAGGCTGATCTGACATGTCGCAGTAACGGAGGGAACAGATCAGAGGCTGTCAGAGCCGGTGACACCACTTCACTGGCCTTCTGTTCGAAACAAGAGAAAGATGCATTGAGTGCATCATGGAGAGATAGATTTTGTTATTCTGTTCCGCTTCACTTTGTAGCCTGCTACGCCATGTAAGCTGTACCACAAACAGTTTGGGTCTCTCGCTTTGATTGGTATTACCTCTAGGCATCTCTAATGGTCTTATGGAGGTTGTACCTGGTTTTCCTGTAAAAGGTCATGGTCATCTTCCTTGAACGCCCCACACCTTGACATCAGAGGGCAATGGATCTCCCAGTTCATCTGTGGTTTCCGGTTGAGGAACATCTGGATTAACTTCTTTGGCACATAGTCTTCTGCACACTTGCTAATGAAGTCTGGAACATTAGTGGCACACTTATTTTGCTGGGTTTTTGAATATGGACCAGTCTATTGTTTGAAGCAGTCCTGTCAAAGCTCTTCCACTGCCTCAGACCAGCACTACTACTTGCTGCACTGGATCCTCAAGTTTCAGTTTCAGTTTCAATTTCTAAGCCAGGAGGACAAACACAGTATTGTGATCTGATTTTCTAAAGTGCAGACAGAGTACGTAACGATAGGCATCTTCGATGGTTGTGTAGAAACAGTCAAGGATGTTCAGATCTCTGGTCTACCTCAGATTCCTTTGGAAGGCCAAAAGGTATCTCAAAAGTTGAACAATTTAACTTGCTATTTCGTAGTGCTGCAATGCAGTAGCTACGTTAGAATGAAGTTTGCCATCAATAGGATACAGCCATCAAGCCAAAAAGATATTGTCGAGAGAGGGGTGCTGGAAAAGCACAGCAGGTCAGGCGGCATCCGAGGAGCAGAAGAATTGATATTTCAGGCGAAAGCCTTACATCAGGAATTCCTGAAATGATGATTCTCGTGCTCCTCGCTGCTGCCTGACCTGCTGTGCTTTTCCAGGGCCACACTTTTCAACTCTGATCTCCAGCGTCTGCAGTCCTCACTTTCTCCCAAAAGGGTTATTGTGTGTCGCAGAAGTGTGTAACATACTTTATGAATTTCAGTGCTGGTGTGATGCCAGTTATGTAACTTGTATGTTCCAAAACTGGCCAATTATGTCAAACAGCATATCTCTTCAGTTGTTCGCAACAGGCAAATTACTGACTGTATTTAAACAATTATACTGTACCCAAATCAGCCTGTACTTGCAAAACTCACTGACTTTACATATGATTCTGCTGGATGTAGGTTTGCTCGCTGAGCTGGAAGGTTCATTTTCAGACGTTTTGTCACCATACTAGGTAACATTTTTAGTGATCCTCCCGATAAAGCACTGGTGGTGTAGCCTGCTTTCTATTTGTGTTTGGGTTAGCCTTGGTTTGGTGACATCATTTCCAATGGTGACGTCACTTCCAATGGTGACGTCACTTCCAATGGTGACGTCACTTCCAATGGTGACGTCACTTCCTGTTCTTTTTTCTTAGGGGGTGGTAAATGGGACCCAAGTCAATGTGTTTTTGATCGTGTTCCAGTTGGAATGCCATTTTGAGGAATTCTTGAGTGTGTCTATTTGGTTTGTCCTAGGATGGATGTGTTGTCCCAGTCGAAGTGATGTCTTTGCTCATCTATACATAGGGATAGCATGGATAGAGACAGAAAACTAGCCACCAGGATACATAAACATCAACTAGCCACAAAATGACTTGACCCACTCTCAGTAGTATCCTTACATACAGATGAGGAAGGACACCACTTTGCCTGGGACAACACATCCATCCTAGGACAAGCCAAACAGAGATATGCGCAAGAATTCCTAGAAGCACGGCATTCCAACCAGATCTCGATCAACAATCCCATTGACCACCCCCTGAGAAAAAGAACAGGAAATGACATCACCAACCCAAGGAAACCCGAACATCGATTTTCCTGCTCCTCGGATGCTGCCTTACTTGCTGTGCTTTTCCAGCACCACTCTAATCTCGAGCATCTGCCGTCCTCACTTTTGCCTATCAATGTTGGCCAGCCAGTGACACCCATGTCCCACAAAATGAATTTAAAAAAATAGCATCTGGTAAGGAAACTAAATGAACAACTGGAGCTTGAATGTAACTGAAGCAAACTTGGAGTTTGTTACATTTAGGTTTTGCTTCACGTTGACTTAAGCAGTGAACAGTTAGTTAGAAAGGGAGATAGTAAGACAGCAGTTACCTAGCTAGAGAAAGTCATTATAATCCAAGAGAATTGCAGGATGCTCTCTCTCATTAGATGATGAGTTTAACTTGAGGAACACTATGCCTCAGGCAGTGAGAGGATGAGAAGCCAGAGGCAGTACAAGAATTGAGCCCATTATGTTGCATCACAACCCAGTCATCCAGCCAGCCCAGTCATCGGAGCCCCAGAATTTAGCATCTGATAAATTTGGAAAGGAGAAAACCCAAACGCGAGGATTTATTCAGCTGGTAGAAAAAAAAGGAAGAGTATCCTTCAACAAAATTCAGTTGACCTTGTTGTGTTTGGACTTTCGGAAATACTCAGCATACTGGATGATACCAAAGCAATGGGTTTAATGTAGCTAAGAGAGTGCTCATTGATATTTAACTCACTACACAATAGTTGCCTCTTCTGGGGCTGTGTTATCTAGAATTGAGATGTAGATAAACTGGGAGGGGGCACTTGGCCAAAAGCTAACAATGTCCCTCACAAAATCTTGCAGCTGGACAATAGTTGGAATGGTGGTGAGAACCCAATTCTAGAACTTTTGGTTCCAAGAAAAAGGGAAAGAACCTTCAAGATTTCAAATGAGAATGGAGGGGGGTGGGGCAGGGGACATGGATAGCAAAACTGAGTTTATAATATGATTCTTTATAGGAACAGAACATTGGTACTGAAGTAGGCCATTCAGCCCTGAACCTGCACCGCCATTCAATACATGGTAAAAACAAGGAGTGCAAATGCTGGAAACCAGAGTCTAGATTAGAGTGGTGCTGGAAAAGCACAGCAGGTCCGGCAGCATCTGGAGGAGTAGGATGCCTGGCCTGCTGTGCTTTCCCAGCAACTCTCTAATCTAGACACCATTCAATACATAGTTAATCGTGCAATTGCAGTATTACACTCCCACTTTCTCTCCATACCCCTTGATCCCTTTAACCACAAAGACCACACCCAGTTCTCTCTCGAATATATTTATCAAAATAGGCCTGAACAGCTTTCTGTGACAGAGAATTCCACAGTTAAGAAATTCTTCCTCATCTCAGTCCTCAAATGGCTTACCCTTTATTATTAGACAGTGATCAGTGGTTTCCCAACATCAGTAACATTCTTCCTGCCTCCAGCATTTCCACTCCCTGTTACGAGCTCGTGTTACATTAACTTTTTTTTTGATAGACAAATTTTGATAAGAAAAAACCTCAAATATCATGGTATGATCTATTGCTTCATTACAGGTTGTTTGTATTTCTTCTCTAAACATTGACAATCTCGAACAGGGTTATTACATTATTTTTGATCCAAATTCTACCCCAACCATTACATCAGATTAATTGCATATATTTATAAAAGTAGCTTTTGAAAGGCTGTGCACTTGAAATGAGAAATTTGCAGGGCACCAGGCAAGAGCAGAGGAGTGGAACTAAAGGGATAGCCATCAAAAAAAAGAGAGCCATGATGAGCTGAAAAGCCTCCTTCTGCATTGAATCCTTTGCATTTTCCTTGACTTCTAGACCACTGGCCATGAAGGTGGTGTAGAACTTCTGGAGTCCAGATAGTTGGAGACCAGATATATCCTGAAAGATGCATCGGGACCAATGTTCTCTCAACTGTTCTGAAGGTCTGCACACACTACTTGGCACAAGGACATAACTTCCAGAAGCTGCTACTGTTGCACACAGACCTTGCACAGTGATAGATTAGACTAGACTGAATGTAGGTCAGGACCTCTCAGACAACCTGTCATATTGAGTAAACTGCAATTGCTCAGGATATTGAAAACTCTGATGGACAATTTATTCAGCATCTCGAATAGAAACATAGAACTCTACAGTATGGAAGCAGGCCATTCAAGTCCACACTGCCCCTCTAAAGAGCATCCTACCGAAACCCACCTCCCCAGCCTATTTCTGTAAATCACTTCTCATGGCTAATCCACCTAACATGGATATCCCTGGACACTGTGGGCAATTTAGCACTGCCAATCCACCTAACCTACACATCTTTGGACTGTGGGAGGAAACCGGAGCACCCAATGGAAACCCTTTCAGACATGGGGAGAATGTCTGTGTGAGGAGTTTGCACACAGTCACCAGAGGATGGGAACAAAGCCAGGTCCCAGGTGCTAAGAGGCAGCAGTGCTAACCATGGAGCCACCATGCTGCCCACAGGTCTGGCATCCTGATGCCCCCAAAACGTGCCTGACAAAGCCTCCTGGTAACTCAAATATATGCAAATACCTGTATGTTGTATGTATTAAAAAAAAACCTTTGGGGCTGATGAAATTGTCAGGACAGCCAAACTCCAATGTTTGAAAATTCTCAATATGTATGGACTGCACAGAACCAAACTGCTCTGGTGATGAAGATATTTTTAAGTATATTTCTGAATTACAAACAAGCTAGGCAAGATAGTTCACTTCTACAATATGCTGTTTAGAAGTAGGTGTGGTTTCCTTGCAATTAGAACAAGATATGCACACTCTAATCGAACATCAAATATATTTAAAACTTAAGTGAAGAGTCAATTCAAAATAGTTTATTTGTAAAGACTGCAAAACCTGGAACTTGTCACAAAAGAACAGGTCTCCTCCATCAACCCTCTACATTAATTGTTCTTTGAAACATTATCGTTTTAGATCTTGTATGACTGTGCACTCTGAACCATCTCTCATCTGTGCTCATGGACACTATACCTCCACATTTCTCCAAATGTACCCCAACAAAAATTTATAACTTGCTGATTTCTTAATAAACATTACATAGTCTAGTTGCCAATAAACATATCGGAACTGGCTCAGCACAAAGATGATGATTTTCAATGCCACCTCAGATCATATCACAGCCTTCGTTTTGTCCTGAGGTATGTAGGTTAGCCAATGTGGCATGTGCATTCTCTGCAGAGTCCAGAAAAAGGCAAGCCAGAACCAGTGTGAACTTTGTACAACAGCCAGCAATAAAGATTGCAATGAATAATCCACCTTAAATGTAAAATACTTGATTTGCATTCTGGTCTTTTGTGACTACGGCATGTTGAAGATCATGTGTACCCTAGCAACACATCGTTACATTGTGTTACAGGGACATTGCTGAGTGATGAATCATGTTTCAAGTGAAGAAACCACACAGTACAAAAAGGAAAACACAATGATGTGTGACCAAGGAGAAACTACATATCTTTAAAGATTGGGGATGGGGATTTTTGCCTTGTCATTCAGCATGGTTGCTCATTTTTGAATTTTAAACAATCAGCAACTGTGTCATCTGCAATCAGTTAAGGCGGCATTTAGCACACCTACCTTAATTGCTCAGACCACAGAGTATAGGAACTAGGCCGTCAGGCTGAGGTTGTACAAGACATTGGTGAGGCAACTTTTGGAGTACTGTGTACAGTTCTGGTCACTCTGTATAGGAAGGATATTATTAAATTGGAGACAGTTCAATAAAGATTTACCAGGCCATTGCCAGGATTGGAAGGTTTGAGTTATAAAGAGAAGCTGTGACTTTGCCACCTCTCCACTCCACAACCCCACTCACCCGATGGAGTGGGGAGGTTGAGAATGAACTTAGAGGTTTATCAAATCATGAGGAGCATAGATATAGGTGGATAACAAACATCTTTTCCTGAGTTTGGGGGTTTTCAAAACTAGGGGTCACATGTTTACGCTAAGACAAAAAAAAGAACCTAAGGGGCATCTTCTTCCACAGAGGATGGTCCATAAGTAAAATGAACTGCCAGAGGAAGTTGTGTTGGCAGGTATGGTACAAGATTTTAAAGACATTGCATGGGTACATAAATGGCGAAGGATTAGATGGACATTGGCCAACTACAGGCAAGTGGGGGGAGTTTAATTTGGGAAACTTGGTCAGCATGGAGGAGTTAGACAGAAGGGTCTGTTTCAGTGTTCTACAACTCTATAATTATGTTAACTCTTAAATGACAAAGGTGACCTTTACAGAGAGTTTAAGACTTTAATTTGAACACAACCTCAGATGCCAGCAACATTACTTTCCTTCAAAGGTTCCTCCTCCCTTTCAGAATTGGAATCATGAGGACATGGTTATTTCAACATGTGAAAATTCTAACAGCATTAAAAAATGAGAGAGTTGCCCCAACTCATTGCACCATTCATGACAGTGTTAGTGTCAAGAATCCCAGACAAACACATTCTGAAACTTCCATCAGTTGCATTACTCTGTCCAAGGATTTCCAGTTGTTTAATGCATTTGAAACATTACACCAAGTGGTTCAATCTGAATGAACCTCTGATGTTGGGAAGAATACGTGAGAGAAAATTTTATTGAAAGAAATACAATACTTTGAAGGGATGACAGTTTATTTCTGCAGTTACATTCTGGACAATCTAATCATAGAATCAGAGGCGTACAGCATGGAAACAGACCCTTCAGCCCAACCCGTCCATGCCGACCAAATATCCCAACCCAATCTAGTCCCATCTGCCAGCATCCGGCCTATATCCCCCCAAACCCTTCCTATTCATATACCCATCCAGATGCCTTTTAAATATTGCAATTGTACTATCCTCCACCACTTCCTCTGGCAGCTCATTCCATACATGTACCACCCTCTGTGTGAAAACGTTGCCCCTTAGGTCTGTTTTATATCATTCACCTCTCACCCTAAATCTATGCCCTCAACCTCTGGACTCCCTCACCCCAGGATAAAGACCTTGTCTATTTACCCTATCTAAGCCCCTCACGATTTTATAAACCTCTAGAAAGGTCACCCCTCATCCTCTGATGCTCCAGGGAAAACAGCCTCCGCTAGTTCAGCCTCTCCCTGTGGCTCAAATCCTCCAACCCTGACAACATCTTGTAAATCTTTTCTGAATCCTTCAAATTTCACAACATCTTTCCCAATTGGAAGGAGACCAGAATTGCACGCAATATTCCAACAGTGGCCTAGCCAATGTCCTGTACAGCCGCACATGACCTTCCAACTCCTGTACTCAATACTCTGACCAATAAAGGAAAGCATACCAAACGCCTTCTTCACTATCCTATTTACCTGCAACTCCACTTTCAAGAAGCTATGAACCTGCACTCCAAGATCTCTTTGTTCAGCAACAATCCCTATCATTAAGTGTATAAGTCCTGCTAAGATTTTCTTTCCCAAAGTGCAGCACCTCGCATTTATCTAAATTAAACTCCATCTGTCACTTCTCAGTCCATTAGCCCATCTGTAATCGGAGGTAAATTTTCTTCACTGTCCACTACACCTCCAATTTTGGTGTCATCTGCAAACTTACTAACTAAACCTCTTCTATAAATGATTTGGATGGGAGCATAAATGCCAAAACGTAGTGGACCCAACACCGATCCTTGTGGCACTCCACTGGTCACAGACCTCCACCTGAAAAACAGCCCTCCACCACCACCTTCTGTCTTCCACCCTTGAGTTTTTTATGCTTTGGAATTGACTGACAGACAGTACAATTGGATTGGCTCAGGCTTGGAGGGCAGAAGGGCTTATTCCTGGGTTGTAAATTTTCTTTGTTCTTTGAGTCAGTTCTGTATCCAAATGGCTAGCTTTCCCTATATTCCATAAGATCTAACCAGTCTCCTATGGGGAACCTTGTCAAACACCTTACTGAAGTCCAGATAGATCACATCTACCACTCTGCTCTCAATCTTCTTTGTTACTTCTTCAAGAAACTCAATCAAGTTTGTGAGACATGATTTCCCATGCATAAAGCCATGTTTACTATCCCTAATCAGTCCTTGATTCTCCAAATACATGTACATCCTGTCCCTCAGGATTCCCTCCAACAACTTGCCCACCAAGGGGCTCACTGGTCCATAGTTCCCTGGCTTTTCCTTATCACCTTTCTTAAATAGTGACACCACGTTTGCCAACCTCCAGTCTTCTGACAACTCACTTGTGACTATCGATGACTCAAATATCTCAGCAAGAGGCCCAGCAATCACTTTCCTAGCTTCCCAAAAAGGTGGAGGGCACACCTGATCAGGTCCTGGGGATTTATCCACTTTTGTGTATTTTAGGACATCCAGCATTTCTTCCTCTGTAATATGGACATTTGTCAAGATGACATCATCTATTTCCCGACATTCTATATCTTCCATGTCCTTTTCCGCAGTAAACACGGATGCAAAAAACTCGTTTAGTATCTCCCCCATCTCCTGTGGCTCCACACAAAGGCCGCCTTGCTGATCTTTGAGGGGCCCTATTCTCTCCCTAGCTACCCCTTTGTCCTTAATGTATTTGCAAAAACCTTTTGGATTCTCCTTAATTCTATTTGCCAAAGCTATCTCATGTCCCCTTTTTGCCCTCCTGATTTCCCTCAAGTATACTCCTACTGCCTTTACACTCTAAGATTCATTTGATCTATCCTGTCTATACCTGACATATGCTTCCTTCTTTTTCTTAACTAAACCCTCAATTCCCTGCAGCTACCAGCCTTCCCTTTCACCCTAGCAGGAATATACTTTCTCTGGATTCTCATTATCTCATTTCTGAAGGCTTCTCATTTTCCAGCCGTCCCCTTAACTGCAAACAACTGCCCCCAATCAGACTTTGAAAGTTCTTGCCTAATACTGCCAAAATTGGCCTTTCTCCAATTTAGAATTTCACCTTTTAGATCTGGTCTATTTTTTCCATCACTATTTTAAATTTAATATAAATTATGGTCACTGGTCCCAAAGTGCTCCCCCATTGACACCTCAGTCACTTGCCCAGCCTTATTTCCCAAGAGTAGGTCAAGTTTTGTATCTTGTCAGGCAGCATCCAAGGAACTGAAGATTTGACATTTCGGGCATAAGCCCTTCTTCAGGAATCATTATGCCCAAAACATCGAATCTCCTGTTCCTTGGATGCTGCCTGACCTGCTGTGCTTTTCCAGCACCATATTTTCAGCTCTGATCTCCAGCATCTGCAGACCTCACTTTCTCCAAGTTTCACATCTTCTCTAGTAGGTACATCCACATACTTAATCAGAAACTTTCTTGTACACACTTAACAAATTCCTCTCCATCTAAACCCTAAACACTATGGCAGTCCCAGTCATTGTTTGGAAAGTTAAAATCCCCTATCATAACCACCCTACTATTCTTACAGATAACGGAGATCTCCTTACAAAGTTGTTTCTCAATTTTCCTCTGACTATTAGGGAGTTTATAATACAATTCCAATAAAGTGTGATCATATCTTTGTTGTTTCTTTCTCAGTTCCACCAAAAAACTTCCCTGGATGTATTCACAGGAATATCCTCCCTCACTACAGCTGTAATGCTATCCCTTATCAAAAACGCTACTCCCTCTCCTCTCTTGCCTCCCTTTCCTGTTCTTCCTGTAGCATTTATATCCTGGAACATTAAGCTGCCAGTTCTGCCTATCCCTGAGCCATGTTTCTGTAATTGCCACAATATCCTAGTCCCATGTTCCTAACCATGCCCTGAGCTCATCTGTATTCCCAGTTAAACCTCTGCATTGAAATAAATCCAGTTTAATTGATCAGTCCTACCTTGTTCTCTGCTTTGTCCCTGCCTGCCCTGACTGTTTGACTCGCTTCTGTTCTCAACTGTAACTCTCTGTAATCTCCCTTCAGAATCTCAACCTTTTCCCTTCCTATGTCATTGTCCATGTTGGGACCAATTACCTCCTCCTGGCCTCTCTCCCCCTTGAAAACTTTCTGCACCTTCTGAGACATCCTTGATCCTGACACCAGGGAAGCAACACCATTCAGATTTTTTTGCTGCTGGCCACAGAAGTGCCTGTCTGTGCCTCAGACTAGAGAGGCCCTTAACACAATTGATCTTTTGGAACCCGACATACCTCTCATTGCATTAGAGCCTGTCTAGTTATCAGAAAGTTGGCTCTTCATGTGACGTTCCCCTGATAGTCCATCAGCCCCTACATTTTCCAAAACAGCATACTTGTTTGAAAGTGGGATAGCCACAGAAGACTCCTGCACTCACAGCCTACATCTCTTACCTTTCCTGGAGTTAATCCATCTATATTACTGTATTTGTGATTTTTTTTTCCCCTTCCTATAACTGCCATCCATCACATCCCCTTGCTCTTATAAATTCCTCATTGCTTCTAACTGTCTCTCCAACCAATCCATTCGATCTGATAGGATTTGCAACCAACAGCATTTATTTCAGATATAATCTGCAGTAACCCGTAAACTCTCCTTAAACTCCCACATCTGACAAGAAGAGCATATCACTCTACTAAAGGCCATTTTTGCTCCTTTATAATCTACAGACCCAGAAAATAGTACCATCTTATTCCTCTACAAAACACTGCTCGGGTCAAATCAATAGTTATGGCTTATACTTTAAGTTTAATCGAGAGACAAATCTCAATATAACATATAATCAAGAAACAACCCATTCTACTCACTACTGCAGACTTACTGTAAGGCCAGGCTTAAATATTCACTTCTGTTTCTGTGCTGTGATCTCTCCCAAACAGGTTCCTCCAAGATCAGTTGTGAATTTCACTGTTTGTTAATTTTCCCAGACGCACTCTGATGTCCAGTGATACATGAATTCAAACAGCAACGTCTCGGGATAAGTAGTAGATTATTTAGGGTTAAGGTGAGGGCAAATGTCTTCACCCAGACAGATGTGTTGTCTTGTATTTAAGGTGGAGACAGATAGATTTTTGTTGTTAAGTAATCATGGAGGAATGAGCAGAAAAGTAGATTTAAGGCAAAAGCATCATCTTATTGAATATTAGAGCTAATTTAAGGAGCTGAAGTCTTCTCCTGTTCTTATCACTTTACATTTTTCAGATTACAGCCTAACATATTTTAATTGATAAGTATCAATGTACAAACCTGCAGTTGTCTTAAGTGGCAGAAAGTACGGGTGGCACAGTGGTTAGCACTGCTGCCTCACAGTGCCAGAGACCCAGGTTCAATTCCTGCCTCAGGTGACAGACTGTGTGGAGTTTGCACGTTCTCCCCATGTCTGCGTAGGCACCCTCCGGGTACTCCGGTTTCCTCCCACAGTCCAAAAATGTGCAGGTCAGGTGAATTGGCCATGCTAAAATTGCCCGTGTTAGGTGAAGGGGTAAACGTAGAGTAATGGGTCTGGGTGGGTTGTGCTTCGGCAGGTCGGTGTGGATTGTTGGGCCGAAGGGCCTGTTTCCACATTGCAAGTAATTGAAGTAATCTAATCTAATGGACCAAGTGCAGATCCAGTCAATTCAATCAGCACACAGTCTTTCCTCGCCTTTCCAAGGTACAATGGATCTCTCAGTGTCATTAAAACAACCAGAGGGTACCATCCATCAGCTTTCTAAGTCAGTTATCACAGTTGACCAATACAGGGCCTATGTTGTGTGAGATTGGATGATATCAAGAAGGATTTTGCTGGAGTAGAGCGCACAATGATGTAGTTATTAAGTGTCTTGTATGGATTCGATAAGGGAAGGCAGGATGATCTTGGCACTAAGTTGTTACCGAAAAATGTGCTGCTGGAAAAGCTCAGCAGGTCAGGCAGCATCCAAGGAGCAGGAGGATCAATGTTTCGGGCATACACCATTCTTCAGTCCTTCCTGAAGAAGGGCTTATGCCCGAAATGTCAATTCTCCTGCTCCTTGGATGCTGCCTGACCTGCTGCGCTTTTCCAGCAACACATTTTTCAGCTCTGATCTCCAGCATCTACAGTCCTCACTTTCACTAAGTTGTTACTTGCAAGAATAGGGTTATATTCTTGGGAACTATAGAATGGTGAGCCTGACAGACATCAGTGGTGGGCAAGTTGTTAGAGGGAATCCTGAGGGACAGGATTTACATGAATTTGGAAGGCAAGGACTGATTAGTGGTAGTCAGCATGGCTTTGCGTGTTGAAAATCATATCTCATGAACTTGATTGAGTTTTTTTGAAGTAACAAAAAGGATTGATGAGGACAGAGCAGTGGACATGATCTATATGGACTTCAGTAAGGCATTTGACAAGGTTCCTCATGGTAGACTGGTTAGTAAGGGCAGATCTCATGGAATGCAGGGAGAACTAGCCATGTGGATATGGAACTGGCTGAAATTAAGACAACAGAGGCTGGTGGTGGAGGAGAGTTGTTTTTAAAGAGTGATATGGGCCAAGTACTGGCAAAGGGGACTAGATTAGGCTAGGATATCTGGTCAACATGGACAAGTTGGACCGAACGGTCTGTTTCCACGCTGGACATCTCTATGACTTGATGACTCTAAAGAAAAACTTTAAGTTGTAGCTAGGAAACTAGAAACATCTGAGCTTGGTGAACTTGGTTAGCCAGATATTTAAATTCTATCAAAAAAAACCTAGCACTATCATAGATATCTTGATTTCCTTAAAACAAGATTTTACATGGTCCATAACACTATCTAATCCACAACTATCATATAACTTTTTAATTTGATGCAGCAATAAATCACGCATCCAAGTTGACTCACATGCCTCGACTAGTTCTTGGAAAGATCCTTCCCCAAGGCGTTCCTTAAAAGGGAACTTTTCTATCTGTGCTCACGTACTCTTACAGGAATTGCTGCTAATTAATTTCTACCATCTAAACTGACTATTGCTCGTCTCTGCACATTTTGACTTACTGAATAAAGCAGGCTGGTCTCATGATTAGATCTGTATTCTCTTAAAGGAAACACACAGCCAAAAATCTAAGAAACTGACACAAACACAAAGATAGTTGAATTAATTCTTGATCATTGCTGTGCTACCATCAAAATAGTTGACCAGAATCCCACCATCAAACCCATTTCCAGAGGAAAGGGGGAAGATTTTTTTCTTCCCTGAATTTATCATGTAGGCATCACTGGCAAGGTCAGTATTTATTGCCAATCCTTACTTGCTCTTAGAAGCTGGTGTTCGTTGCCTTCTTGATACAGTGCAGTGTATATTGGTCTACTTAAACCCACAATTTTGTCCTGTGTAACAGGATTGTAACTCAGTAACAGTGAAGGAATAGTGACATAGTTGCATGTCTGGATGGCATATGACTTCGTAGAGAACTCAGAGGACCCCCAAGCATTTGCCGCCTTTGTCTTTTAAACTCTATTAGTCAGAGTTGAGAAGGTGTTCACGAGGAAGCTTTGGCAGGTTTCTGCAGTACATCTTGCCAACGATACACTTGGCAGACATGGGGGGCTGGTGGCAGAAGCAGTAGTTAGTGGATGAGGGTGCCAACTGAATGAGTGAGTGAGTGTCTTTGTCCTGGACAACATCAAGTTGCTCAAGTGTTGCTGCACAAGCATGATAGTGGATACAGTGGAAAGACTTTGAAGCATCAGGAGTTCAGTAATTCACCACCTGCTTATGGCCATAACATGTGTTAATCTATTTAAGTTCTGTTCTATGGTAACATCAGTCAACATCAAGGGTGGGGGTGGGGGTGGTAATCAGGCTCTTCCTGGTCAGAAGTGCTCACTACCCAGTATATGTGTGTGTGGGTTCAATGCTAGTTTCCTGCTACCCATGCTTAAATATTGCGTTGATCTTCTGCATACTAATAAATTGGGATTCACACCAAATACCAGAGCAATACAGAACATCCTCACTCCTGACCTTATGGTAGGGAGGGAAGGATAGTGAGGAGGCAGCTGAAGAGGTTTCATCGAGGACACTACAGTGAGGGATGCTTGCAGCAATGTCCTGAGACGAATGACCTGGAATTAACCTTTGGTGGTAAGAATGACTCCCAAAAAGGAGGAAGGGTTTCCTGGATTCTTAAGGACTTCTGTTTGGGTGGAATTTCTTCATGCCACTTCAAGGGAAGTCACTCTCTTCTCACTTCTGAAATTCAGCTCTTTTGGCCATGATCTTATGTTTGAGACAAGGCTATAAAAAGAGATTTGGGGTGAGATGGGAATGACAGAACCTAAACTGAAAATTAGAGTCAGGTCTACAGCACAGAAAGCAGCTATTCAACCTGTCATGCTCATACTGGTCAAAAACTATCACCTAACTCCTTTGTGAGCAGTTGTGTGTGAAACAGTCACACAATAGCACTGTTGATGACACCTTCCATCACTGATGGGAACAGAGTAGGATGATGGATTGATCACTTCTGAGGCTGAAATTTGGACTGCACTTTGAACAGGGAATATTCCACATTTGAGTGCTGTAACTGTACTGAAACAGTTTAGCTCAGGACATTTAACTTTTGTAGTATGTCTTCAATTCTAGACCTCGTCCACCTTTGGTGTGTCCGCGTGCTCAGCATTTGGTATCACATGGAAAGGAATCAAAAATGGCGGAAGACTGGCACCTTAGGAGGGAAGAGGTGGATCACCCTAAAAAGGTTGAAGCTGATTGTTAGTGCTTCACCTTTATGCTTTGCACTCACAAGGTTAATTGCTGCCCACTATTCAGAAAAACATACGCAGCTGAAATGACAGGCATATTTTTTGTTATATAAAGTGTCTTCCACCTCCTTAATGTCCAAGGCACTGTACAGCAAATGATGTTGTTTCAGAGTGCAGTCACAGTTGTAACAAGGAACATAGCAGACTTGTGCATAGCAGGCTCCCACAATATCAGCAGATTACTTTTTAGAATCAGGCCCTTCGGACCAACAAGTCCTCACCAACCCTCCAAAGGAGTAACCCAACCCATACCCATTAAAAGATGGGTGATGTAGTAGACAGCAAAGGAGGCTTACCTCGGGAGTACAACAGGATCTTGAATCAGATGGGCCAAGGAGCGGCAGATGGCGTTTAATCCAGATAAATGAGGTGCTACATTTTGGCAAGGCAAATCAGGGCACGACTTATACACTCAATGGCCAAACAAAAAAAAAGACGACCTTGTGTGCAGGTTCATGGTTCCTTGAAAGCATCACGGGTAGAAAAGGGCTTTTGCCTGAAACGTCGATTTCGCTGCACTTTGGATGCTGCCTGGACTGCTGTGCTCTTCCAGCACCACTAATCCAGAATCTGGTTTCCAGCATCTGCAGTCATTGTTTTTACCTAGGGTGGAGAAAGTTGTGTTTGGTACATTTGCTTTTAATGGTCAGTGAATTGAGTCGGGAGGTCATGTTGCAGCCATACACGACATTGGTTAGGCCACTTTGGGAATAGAGTATTCAATTCTGATCTCCCTGCTATAACAAGGAAGGGTGCTGTGAAACTTGAAAGGATTCAGAAAAAAATTTACAAGGATGTTGCCAGGATTGGAGGGTTTAACCTATAAAAAGGAGAGGTTGAATAGGCTGGGGCAGTTTTCTCTGGGCTGAGGGGTGACCTTACAGGGATTTATAAAATCACAAGGGGCATGAATAGGGGAAATAGGCAAAAAGGAAAAAAAAGTCTTTCCCCAGGGTGGGCGAGTCCAAAACTAGAGGGCATAGGTTTAAGGTGAGAGGGAAAAGTTTTAAGAAGCGACCCAGGTGGCAACATACTTAGACAGTGGTGATTGTATGGAATGATCTGCTAGGGTGGTGATGGAGCTGATACCTTTTAAAATGTAATTGTATCTGGTTGGGTATATGAATAGGGAGGGTTTAAAGGGAAATGGGCCAAAATGCTGGTTAATGGGACTAGGTTTATTTAGGATACTGACATTTTCTGGCTTTGGGCTGAACCCCCTCCCTACCAAGTCTTAATTCACATCTGGTTCAACTCTCCTCATGGGATGACCATCATTTGTATACTCCAGTTTTGTTTTATGAGACGGTGAGTAAGGGTGGAATCCCTGACTGACTTATTACCTTAGAGCCTCAGACAGTTTAAGCCAATACAGCACTAATACAGACAGAGTTCAGGCAAAGCTTAGGAAAGACTTTAAACCTGGGAGCTTTCTAGCCTATAAACATCTCAATTGAGAAACCTTGGTGACTAGCCCTTTTGACATGAGAAATGAAGCAAAGTTAAAAGCTACATCAACACAAAATGATTGAATGCTGCATATGCAAGTGTGCGCTAAAATTCATCTGTGCTGGTTTAACAAATGCAAAAATCAAAACAGGAAGTATTTAACTTGCATATGACGCCAAAGCAGCATAATATGCTTCAACAAATAATTGCATGGTAAACCAAAAATATCACTAAAAATGAAGCCAATTGCAATAATTAACCACAGAATAAACACAAACGCCGTTTACTTTTCCAGTGTGTAAGTGTCTACAATACAGCCCAGCTTTGATCCTTACTGTTTGGAGTGCATCTTAACTGTACTACTGAACTTCTGCGTCCCCTCAAGAGGGGCCTCTTGGCTTGAGATCGGTCAAAGGAATTGACAAATGCGGTCTATTCAAAAAGCAAGGGTCATTAGTTTATTGAATTAAGGTATCTTGACACAAGTCTATCCAGCAACAGAGATTGAAGCTTCTGTGTTCTGTGGGGAAGTTGCGCAATTACATTTGAAAAATTACACATTATTTATGTTTTTTAAGAAATAGTACAACCTTAATTACAAGAAAGACCAATCACATATAAGGTGACATGATTAACAGCAAGTTACTCCAATGATATTTCCTGGGAAAGGGTTCTTAATTACAAGAAAGACCGTAACAAGGTGGCATGATTGAAGACAGGCTAATCCAATAGTATTCTATGCTAAAAGATATCTTATTTACGTAAATTGTCATGCCATGCACTGGTTCAAGGTTCGTTCAAATGGTAAATTAATGTGTCAGTATTCAGCTTTTGAAAACACTAATTGTCCTCTTATCTTTGAAATGCAACTTAATTCTGCAAATCAGCAGTATGGTCCACAGGCCATTTTATAGTATTCTTTTAAAAATCGAGAAACCATTTTGTTATAATAAAAATTTACATATTTGTTGCCCAAATTAAAATTTTAGATTCTCATTACTGCAAGGAGAGAGGCAGAGACAGATTGTGGCAAATTAGGTAGAGCCAAGGGAAATTGTTTGCTTTGTTGTCTGATCCTTATGATCAGACTACAGCAGGTTCAGAACAAAAAAAATACATAAGAAATCAAGTAGGACATTCGGTTCCTTCAGCTGGCTCATTGTGGTCTGGCTAATTGTGGCATTAACTTCATGTTCTTGCCTATTCCTCAACTCCCATGTGAATCAAAAATCTAACTGAAACTGAATAGATTCAACGACCCAGCCTGTGGGTCACCACTATCTTGAAGGGGGAAGAGGGTGTGCGCGCGCACGTGTGTATGTGCAAACACTAATCCACCTTGGAGAAAAGTACATTTTCATTTGTCGCTACAAGGAGAAGGGGTTACTTTGACATGGTGTTCTAGGGCTCCCCCTCAGGGAGGGGAAAACATGCGCTAAAATTTTCAGCTTTCAAGGACTCCAATTCTACCCACATCATGCGACACCAGGGTCAACACAAAATCCCAGCATCCAGCTCAACTGGTTTATAAACAGCCTTTTAAACTTTGCAAGCCCAAATCAGGTCATAGATTAAAAAAAAAGGTCCCTGCTAAATGCAGTGCAGCTCTAACAGAAAAGATAACTAAAAAGAGGTAAGAAAAGATACTGTTGACACAGTGCTAAACTTAGCAGAAGGAATAGCACGCTGTTAACCATTCAGCAGCAGATCCAATACAAGAGCATTAAAACACCAGAGATGGAGTATCTGCTCACCTCCTGCTATTGTTGGCCAGAAGCAAACCAATGCTTCCCCACAATGTCACTCCAGCAGTCATTGAGCCTCCCTATTCCCAGGTCTTGTTAAAACCCTGATGCCAGACCTCAATTATAATCCTCCTTTCACTGCCAAGACCAGGGATGATCCTTAGCTGCAGTTGCATGGTTTTAATTACCTATTCCTGCCCATTAGTCACACAGCAAGGTTAATGGAATGGCAGGGCGTTTGGCACAACTTAGCAAATCGTGGCCGTACAAATAAAAAAAAGTCAATGTGGTACCCAAATCTTCAGATTTGCCAGGCTCACATCTATGCCCCCATGCCTTCAGTCAAATCGAGGTCCAAAACATTAAGAAACCACATCTGAACATATACTGGATTAGCAGTTTTGCGCAGCAACTTCACTTTCAAGTAACAAGCAATTAATAACTGCAAACATAGATGTTCATCATTTATTTGCCCATCTCCAACAGCTAAGAAAAAACCACTTGAGTGTGCAGGCAGATTTGTAGCTGGGTTTAAAACTGCTTGCCATCTCAGGAGTACAATACTGACGAATGTTGTCTAGCAGCCCAATGTTACTGTAGCTGCAGGGGTGCATGACAAGTTCGAGGCACAAACATGTGCATTTGCAAATTCTATATCTTAAAGCACTGGGAATAAATGGCTATACATGAGTGATTGCAATGTATTAATCTCATTAGGTGGTTCAGATGCCATCACAAGCCAGTGGTGTAGTCCATAGTCCAAATGTAGATTACAGCTTCAAAACTTATTCCACTTGGTCAATTTTATTTAAAAATAAAGGTGTTGACAATTTTTGATCAATTTACCATCTGGGTTATGAACCGTACATAATTTGTGGAGCATAACTTCACAGAAACAGGATTACAATTGCATGCCTACAGGGACCTAGCCCCTCTATTCCTTTTCTGCCTAGTTCTTACATGAAATTGCTCACCAGTAGGCTGTAAAGTTCAGTCTTGCCTCATGGAATAATGACTATGATGCATCATGCACCCGCTAATGGGTAATTGCAAGTAGAAGCAGCTAAGGTGCAGATGAAACAGACTAAAATAAGGAAGCATTTCTTTATTTAGAGGGTGGGTGACTTGTGGAATTCACTATCAGAGGCTGTGGCTGCTTGGATCATTGAGCATATTCAAAAAAAAGATAAGGCTTTCCATATTAAAAAAAGTGTCAAGGGCTATGGAGAGAAAGTGAAAATAAATGATGTTGAGGTAAAGGACTAGCAGTGATAATACTGCATTGCACAACATGAGGAGCCAAATGGTTTACTTCTGATCCTAGTTTCTATGTTTTCAACTGCAGACCAGGGCTGAAAGTTATGCCTTTTAATTAGTCATCTGCTTGACAGGTGATATAGGGACATTGAAGGCAACATGAAGACATTAACTTCATGCAAGTTTAATCTGGATTTTACAACCCGACCAAAAAAAAACACTAAAAGCAGATTTAACCTTAAACAATTTCCTTTTGAAAGTTAAGTACTCAAAGTGGGTATTTGTGGGTTCATTAGATGATCAACAGCTAAAGGCAACAGTTTCAGGCATGAAGCATTTGCAAAACAAGAGCTTTTTCAAAACTTCCTCTAACATAGATATCTATAATTGAAAACAGTTTCTCTTATGTAAGTAGATGACTCAATATAATAGAGCAGCCACTCATTTCCAAATTTACAAATTGAAATTATATTTGAACTTAATCTGGTTTAGAGTCAGCAAAATAAAAAAAGCAATGCTCGTATTTCTGTGCATTTTCTCTTCTAAATCCTGAAAGAGGATGACAACAACTCTCTGCAGATCTCACCCAGATTTCCTAGTTGTTGCTGTATTCAGTCAGCCGAGGTAAAATAATGTCTGAACAGATAAACACTGAACTCGAAATTCATTCCATCAAACTGACAACTGTGCTACAAGAGCACATCTCATTCCTTTCCATAAAGCCCTGGTTACGTTCTAGCTATTGTAATTATTACATAAGCAAAAGTGATAACTTAACCCAATTTACTATCAGACCACAAGATATAGAGCAGAATTAGGCCATTTGTCCCATCAGATCTGTTCTACCATTTGATCATGGCTTATGCTTCTCAACCCTATTCTTCAGTCTTGTCTCCACAATTTTTGGCCTCCTTACTGATCACGAACTGGTCTTAAATATACTGAATAACTTGGCCTCCACAGCCCTCTTCAGCAATGAGTTCCACAGATTCACCACCCTCTGGCTGAAAAAAAAAACTCTCAGGTCTAAAAGTCTGTCGCTTCACTCCAAGTCTGTGCCCTCGGATCCTGGCCTCTCCTACTCATGGAAATAGCCACATTCACTCTATTCAAGCCTCTCAGTATTCTGAGAGTTTCAATCCTCCCTCATCCATCTAAACTTCAAGTACACACCCATATATCTCAACCATAGGGAGCTACAGGTCAGAGAGGTGTACAGTATGGAAAGCAGACCCTTCAGTCCAACTCATCCATGCCAACCAGATATCCTAACCTAATCTAGTCCCATTTTCCAGTATTTGGTCCATATCCCTCCAAACCCTTCCTTTTCATAACCATCCAGATGCCCTTTGAATGTTGCAATTGTACCAGCCTCTGTCACTTCCTCTGGCAGCTCATTCCATACATGCACCACCTTCTGAGAAAAAGTTGCCCCTTAGATCCCTTTTAAAATCTTTCCACTCTCACCTTAAACATATGCCATCTAGTTTTGAACTCCACTACCTTGGGGAAAAGAGCTTGTCTATTAACTCTTTCTATGCTTTTCATTTCATAAACCTCTGTAAAAGGATCTGATACTCCAGGGAAAAAGAGCCCCAGCCTATTCAGCCTCTCTCTGTAGCTCAAACCTTCCAATCCCGGCAACATCCTTTTCTGAACCCTTTCAAGCTCCACAACATCCTTTCTGTATCAAGGAGACCAAAACTGAATGCAATAATCCAAAAGTGGCCTAACTAATGTTCTATACAGCCACAACATGGCCTTTCAACTCCTATACTCCTGACCAATAAAGGAAAGCATACTAAAACATCTGCTTCACTATTCTGATTACCTGTGGCTCCGCAATAAGGAGCTATGAACCTGCACTCCAAGGTCTCTGTTCAGCAACACTCCCCAGAACCTTACTATTAAAGCATTTGAGTCTTGCCCTGATTTGCCTTGCCAAAATGCAGCACCTCACATTTATCCAAGTTAAACTCCATCTGCCACTCCTCAGCCCAAAGGCCCATCTGATCAAGGTCCCTTTGTACTGAGGTAACCTTCGCTGTCCATTACACCTCCAATTTTGATGTCATAAGCAAACTTATTAACTATATCTCCT
Source organism: Hemiscyllium ocellatum (assembly GCF_020745735.1). Lineage (NCBI taxonomy): Eukaryota > Metazoa > Chordata > Chondrichthyes > Orectolobiformes > Hemiscylliidae > Hemiscyllium > Hemiscyllium ocellatum. The sequence continues at coordinate 37,148,863 of NC_083408.1, forward strand.
ATGTTCACATCAAAATCAATTATAGAAATGACAAAAAGTAGTGGATCTAGCACTCATCCTTGTGGTACTCCACTGGTCACAGGCCAACCATCTGAAAAACAACCCTCCACCACCACTTGCCATCTACCTTCAAGCCAGTTCTGTATCCAAATGGAGAGTTCTCCCGGTTTTGTCCATGTAATCTAACCTTGCTAATCAGTCTACGATGAGGATCCTTGTCAAATACCTTACTGAAGTCCATATAGGTCATGACCACTGCTCTGCCTTCTATCCTCCTCAGTACTTATTCAAAAAGCTCAAGTTAGTGAGACACGATTTCTCATGCACTTAGCCATGTTGACTATCCCTAATCAGTCCTTGCCTTTCCAAATACATGTACATTCTGTCCTTCAGGATTCCCTCCAATAACGTGCCCACCACTGATGTCATGCTCACTGATCTATAGTTCCCTGGCTTGTCCTTACCACCCTTAAATACCATGACATTCACCAACATCCAGTCTTCTAGCACCTCACCTGTGGCTATGACTATTCCTTCACTCCTTAAATCATTCTTGTAAACTTCCTCTGGACCCCCTCCAATATCAGAGCATCTTTCCTTTGACACAGCACCCAAAACTGCTCAGTATTCGAAATGCAGTCTGACCATAGCCTTTCTCCAAAGTAGTCTACACTGTTTTCCTAATATAAATACATAACCTCACTTTGCTAGATCACATTCCACTTCTTTGCCCACTCTCCTATCCTGTTCAAGTCTTTCTGCAGCTTCCCTACTTCAACATTCCCTCCACCTATCTTTGCATCGCCTGCGAACTTAGCAACAATGCCCCTAGCTCTTTCCTCCAGATTGACAATGTTTAATGTGAACAGTTGTGCACCTAAAACTCACCTCTGCGGAACCACACTCTTCAGTGCCTGCCATTTGGAAAAAGACCTGCTCATCCTCTTTACCTTCTGAAAGTCAGCAAATCCTCTATCCATAGTTTGCCCCAGCACTTAACTTATTTAGTAGCTTCCTATGCGGCACAGTGTCAGACATCCTTCTAGAAATCAAAATAGATCACGTCCACTGTCTCTCCTTTGAGGAATGAGCAAGTTACACAACAAACTCTCATTGGATTTGTCAGGCATGATCTCCCCTTGATGAAGCAGTGCTGACTCAGCCCTATTTTACCATGCATTTCCAAGTACTCCACAATCTCATCCTTAATAACAGACTATAAAATCTTACCAATGATGGAAGTTAGGCTCACCAGCCTATAATTTCTGATCTTCTGCCTTCCTGCCTTCTTAAACAGGGATTTCGCATCAGGAATTTTCCACCCCTCAGGGAGCCTCTGACTCCAGTGAAGCCTAAAAGAATCAGCTTCGACAATCTCCTCAGCTAGCTCGCTCAGAACCTTAGGACGTAGTCCAGGTTAATTTTTCCACTCTCAGCTTTCCCCAACAGTTTCTCTTTCACGATGGCCACTATATTGACCTCTGCCCCAGCTCTCAAAGCTCTGGTATCTTCCACCAAGACGACCGATGCAAAGTACCTATTCAGTTACCCAGCTGTTTTTCTCCCCCATTGCTACTTTTTCCAGCCAGTTTCAGTTGAATACCTTTAAATTTCGGTTTTAAAGCTGCAACTAAACTGCACCCAATGAAAAGAGCAATTTTTAGTCAATTGCTAAATTAAAAGAGCAGACTAGATTTTAAGATTGAAATTAGCCTGTAAATTATTCCTTGAGCCTTCCTGTTTCACCAAACTCAAATTACACTCAAAGTAGCACTCCAGTAAGGCAAGGAAATACTGAGGGAGCCCTCCTTTCCATGGTCTGAGGGAGATTTTACTTTTTTTTGGGCTAATGACAGAATAAAATGCAGCAGTTTTACAACAAAAATTTAATTGATGCAATTGAAGATGACTGCAGCATTAGTTATTTTTACAGTCTTAGATTCATAGAGATGTACAGCACGGAAACAGATCATTTCGGTCTAACGCATCCATGCCAACCAGATATCCCATTTTAATAAAGTCACTTAAATCTTTATTCATCTCAACCAGATGATTTTTTATAGCTTTCATGACTGCATCATGGAAGGAGCATTGCACCACAGAAATTTACAAGATCATCACCTAGGAATGCTGGGAATGGGTGGGAAATGCGCAAAGGTGTGAGAAATGCCAATTTAAACTTCTACTTGTTGGACATTTAAGAATCCATCATAACATTTCACCTTTTCAAAAAAATAAATCTACAAACAAAAAGAACAGCAGCATAGTGCCAGCTGCTTCTAAAATCTAACTTGTGCTGACCGTACATCACTTGAACATACGAATTCTATTGTTGCTGTTTTCTCTGCCTTGTTGACTGAGCTAAGGCACCGAAATCCCTTTGAGGCTAAGTGAATGGCCATGTTCCAGCAGTCAATGGTGCACTAGATATAAATTTCCACAACAATGCCATCTGCTGTGCTGGCCATGCCAGTGCCTATACCTCAATATAGCTGGGAACGGCACCTGAGTCAGAAATGCTCATCCAAGTAAAAATGACCTTGTTGAGGAGTGTGGAGTTGAAATTTCCCTATTGCTGTTTGAGAGGGATCTAATGGAGTAGGTTACCCAACCTTTGGAGCCAACCTCATTTTCAAACCATGGATTTTGAAGGGGTAGGTAGTGTCCGCACCAGTTTACCGCTCAGGCTACAGAGCGCATGCACACACACACACACCAAGCTGTGGAAATCTCACCTGGTTTCTAAAAGGTGCAGAAATCATGTCAGGAATTTACTGGTATGACTGAAAATCCACACTTTATGGCAGGATCAGTAACAAAATGTAGCAATTAATTCGGCATTTTGCACAAGCTTACGTTTTTAAAATTGTTCAGTAAAGCAATAACTGCAATGCCAGGCATGACCTAGTGTACAAGTGTGAATGTGCCACCATTATTCTTGGGTATTGAGTTCTGAATCCTACATTTATAATAATTTGTAATTGGAATTCTGTCTTATAAGTGAAAGTGTCAATGGCAAACTCAGTTTGTTGCGCATCACTAAATGCCCATGAACGGAGGGGCTTGGGAGGCCATTTCAGAGGGTAATTAAGAGCCATATTTCTGTGGGTGTGGAATCACATAGGTCAGACCAGGAAAGGGACCAGCCATAGAGTCATGCAGCATGGAAACTGACCCCTCGGTCCAACAGGTTCATGTTGAACATAATCCCAAACTAAACTAGTCCCACCTTCTTGTTCCTCACCCATAGCCTTCCAATCCTTTCCCATTCATGTAGCCATCCAAATGTCTTTTAAAACATTGCACCAGCATATGACATCACTGCCTCAGGAAGTTCATTCCACACACGAACCACCCTCTTGAGTAAAAAGATTTGACACCGATGTTATTTTCAAATCTCTCCTCACCTTAAAATGCATCCTCTGGACTGGAAAACACCCATGTTGAGATTTGAACCCATGTACCTGGAGCAATAGCCTGGGCCTCTGTATTACAATATTATTGGCACTACATCACTATCTCCTCCACAACATCTTATGTCAATTCTATGATGATACGCAGGGAAAGCCTTATTTTACTAGCTTCTGCACAAGGGGAGAATGGATTGGAAAACTCATGCATGTTGTCAGTAGAAGGAAAAGTGTTAATTATTCTCATTAAGCAATGCAGCTAAAGAACCAAGATTCATAGTTCAGAAGCTAGCTAAAGTAGGGAGTAACAAGAGGCAAGAAGAGAATTCAAATTGAGAAGCAGCACTAGGTTATGACAGTTCATCTTGAAGTTTGTAGATTCTGGAATGCCAACCTAGAGCTCTACTGCTTTGGAGACATGCCTGAGTGAATCTGTATGTTTCTTGCTTTAATTTGAAAAATTAGACCTAAAATTGCAGAATTCACCACCGTTATCATCAATACTCCAAACCCTCCACTGCATACAACTAGTTGACCCAGTGAGTTAAATAGTTAGTATGTGTTTCAAAATACCAACACGTGTTTTAATTCCCATTCCAGCTGAGGTAGATGAGAAATCTCCCTCTTTGCTGACTTGGGTTTAATGTTGTGAGATGCTCCTCAGGTGGTGTAAGCCCACTGTTCTCCAGTGAGGGGAGAGTGCAAGAGCGCATGAGAAATATCTATAATCCCTTTTGGGCTATGTATAATTGCTTACCAATAAGATGTGCCCATGTCCTCTAGAGGACATGGGCACAGCTTTTCTTCATGAAATATTTTCAAAACAAGAGAACAAGTGTAAACACCAAATGGAAGATCGGAGTATGCATGCATTTCACTACTGTGTGCACCACTTGCACCAAGAGGATTAAGATGAAAAGGAAAAGAGGTTTACAAAGCATGATGAATTATTTTAGAAACAGGACTTACTAGCAGTAAGTTGCTGTTGTAGAGATTTAATAATTAAATGTGCCGTCAAAATATTTTCTAACAGCCCCCTTCTGGAAAAGTTGAGCTTCAGGTGAAGAGAAAGCAGGTAATTCAAAAGCTGACAAAAAAGGCTTGGGAATTCTCAGAATTCAGTCTGTTCCACTAATTAAAGTAAAAAGTAACTGCATCAATTTTTCCTGTTCTGTTGCATAAGAGATCAATAATAGAGAATAAAGAATGATGCTCAGGCTTCAATATACATCACACCACCAACGCACAGCTGCCACACTTCTGGATATCCCTATTTGATTTTGTCACCACGGACATAATTTGTAAACTAACCTTCAGAGTTAGTCACTTAAAATGTAGCAAGAAAGTACACTTGCTCAGAATAAATGGGTAGGAAATTTAAAACAGAAAAGAGGAGAAATTACAGCCCTCAAAAAGGGTCATGAATGTGTGTGGATGAGAGGCACAGTAAATGTAAGGAGGAGACCGACAGATTTTTGGTTTGTTGAAGGTTTATGGAGAAAGGGCAGAAAAGGGGGCAGCACGGTGGCTCGGTGGTTAGCACTGCAGCCTCAGAGCATCAGGGGTTGGATTCGATTCCAGCCTCAGGCGACTGTCTGTGTGGAGTTTGCATATTCTCCCCGTGTCTGCATGAGTTTCCTCCGGGTGCTCCGGTTTCCTTCCACAATCCAAAGATGTGCAGGTTTGGTGAATTGACCATGCTAAATTGCCCATAGTGTTAGGTGAGTTAGTCAGGCGTAAATATAGGGAAGGGGAAGGGTCTGGGTGGTTTACTCTTCAGAGGGTCAGTGTGAACTTGGTGGGCCAAAGGGCCTGTTTCCATACTGTAGGTAATCTAATCTAAGTGGAGTTGAGGCAGAGATGATGAGAACAGCCATTATTGTATCATATGGCAGAGCAGGATTGAGGGGCTTACTTGTCTATTCCTGCTCCTAGTTCTTATGTTCCTTTCTGTATTGTGTTAATCAGATTGAATTGGAGTGATTGAAGTTAAGCCACAATTCAAAGATGCAGCAACTATTTAAGGATTTTTGTTCTGCAGTGACTCCTGTCAGACAATGGACTCATACGGTCAGTAAATGATAGATAGAATTCCGGCTCAGGTATTATGCTTCCTTGACCATTCAATAGCCAGAATTCATTGCAAAGTTCCTGCATAAAGAGAGAGTGACAACTTGACCAAAAAGCTAGATACTTCCCCTGCATGATTGGAGGAGTACTCCATCACCACAGCACCTATATAATGCATAATGGAACATCGATTTCTGAGGTGTGAGGAGAAAAACTTTGTTTATTATTTAACCCTTTCATGGCACTTTGGTCATTAACATTAGGTTTGTAACATGAAAAGATATAGTGGTGTTTTTGAATCTGATACAGTCCATTCGAGAAGACCAGCTGAAGTGTTGTAATAGCAAAACCATCACTAGCCTCTGAATGAGAATTGTCCACATGTGCACAATTTACATATGGATATTGAAATCACTTGTTCAATGACAGCAGCACAGTGAGCCTCTGAGCCAGAAGGCAAGAGTTCAAGTTCCATCTGCTCCAGGGGTGTTTCAGAACGTGCTGATTAACAAAACCTGTTTACTTAAATGGTCAGAGATACAACTAGCCACTTCTTAATTTCACAAATAGTCAAAGTGTCAACTGGATGATTCACCACATCTTCAAGATGCCTGCCTTCAGCCAATTTGATTTACATATTAAGAAATGGTTTAATCCATGAAAATCACAAGGTTCTGAGCCTCAACATCTTTGCTGTAGTACTGAAGACTTCAGCTGCAAGGCTAGTCACTGCCTATAGCCTATCTAGGTCAACATAACCATGCTCGCATCAAATCAATAAATTCGGAAACTCATCCCAAAATACAGGGCAAATCTAACTGGCACAGTTACCACCCCAACAGCCTCCTCTCAAAGTGTGGGAAGGTGTTGTCAACAGTGCTAGCAAATGGCACTTATACAGCAATAGCTGCTCACTGATGCTCAGATTAGGTTCCAGCACAGATACTTGGCTCCAGATCTCATTACAACAATGAACCAAAAAACAAACAAGAAAGGTGAATTCAAGAGCAGAGGTGACTGATTTCCCTTGATATCAAGGCAGCATTTGAATGAGTAACATCAAGCAACCCTAGCAACATTGTAGCCAATAGGGATTGCCAAAAACTCCTCACTGGCTGCAGTCATACCAGGCACAAAAGAAAGATGGTTATGGTTTTTAAAGGAGGTCAGTTATCTTAGTTTCATGAGATCACTGCAGGAGGTTCTAAGGATAGGGTCCTGGGCTCAACCATCTTGAGCTGTTTTATTAATAACATTCCCTCCATCATTAAGCTCAGAAATGAGGATGTTCACTGATTGTTCAATACAGTTCTTCATTGTGCAACTATCTCCAATCTTTATGCAGCAAGACACTTGATACCATACAAGCATCAGGAAAGAGCATCCCACCAAGAGGGAATCTAAACATCTCTTATTTACTACCATTGCAAACTATCACCATTTGAGAGTGTTGAGGGGGTGGTGTCATCATTGACTGGAAGCTGAACGAGGCTTGTCATTTGGCTACTGTGTCCAAGGATAAGCTTGAAGCGGAGATATTCCGTGATGAGTAACTCATCTCTTGACTCCCAAAGCCTACCCACCACCTAAAAAAGGCACAAATCAGAAAGTCTAATGGAATGCTCTCCACTTGCACAGTTCCAACAACACAAGCTTGACATCATCCAAGACAAGACAACCCAGTTAATTGGCAGCCTATCAACAAACTTTAAATATTCATTCACTCCAGCAGTGCACATTAGCAACAGTGTATACCACCTACAAGATGCAATGCAATAATTCACCAAGGGTCCTTTGACAACACCTTTCAAACCTGCTACCTCCATTACCTAGAAGAATAGCAGATGCAGGGGACCATGATCACCAGCAAGTCTCCTTCCAAGCCAGACATCATCCCAACTCTGAAATACATTGCACTACTTTCATTGTCACTAGGTTAAAATGCTGGAATTCCTGTCAGATCAGCATTTTGCATACCTACGTGGACTGGTTCAAGAGTGTGGCTCACCATCTCCTCAAGGTGAATTAGAAGAGGAGAAATCATCAGGTGAAGGGGGGTGGAGTCCAAGGCTCATGAGAGATGGGAGGGAGGATGTCACTGGGACTCTGACCAAAATTTATAATTCTCTCTGGCCACAGAGGAGGTGCTAGAGGACTGGCGATCGTTCACTTGGCTCCACTTTTCAAGAAAAAGGGTATGGATAAACTCGGGAATTAGAGGTCAGTGAGTCTCACATCAGTGGTAGAGAAACACTTGGAGAAACTTTCGGGGTGGTGGAGGGAAGAGCTAATATCCACTTAGAGAGGCAAGGTTTTAATCAGGGATAGTCAGCATATCAGAGGGAGGTCATACCAAAAACAAACATGATGGAATTTTTCCAGCAGATGATCAAGTGTGTAGCTGAGGGCAGTGCAGTCCTTAACAAGGTCCCACCTAGAGGCTGGTGAGGATGGTAAAAGCAGATGGGATCCAGGATGACTTGGCAAGAGGCAGGAGGCAGAGGGTGGTGGTAGTAGAAGTCTGTTTGTTTAGTCATTGGAGGTGTACCATAGGGATCAATGCTGGGTCCCTTGGTCTTCATGATATGAAGAGAGACTGGAAAAGCTCAGGTTGTTTTCTCTGGAGCAGAAAGGGCTGGGTGGTGGTGGGGTGGGGAACCTGATTGAGATATTTAAAGACCATAAGGAACATAGGGCAAATAGGAAGCAGCAGCTTTTGTCTCTTAGTTGAAGACTCAATAAAAAGGTGACAATTTTAAATGTGAAAGGCTTAGGGGAGGCTTGAGGAAAATAAGATGCGCCCACTAGTATTGGAAATTTGGACAGCACTGCCTCAGAGGGAAATAGAGGTGGAAAACTTCACAACCTTTGATGGATGAGCACTTGAAATATCATAATGTTCAATACTCTGGGTCAAGTTCTGGAAAGTGGGATTAGTGTAGACAGGTCAACATGGACTGGATGGGCTAAAGGGCTTCTTCTATTCCGTTAGATCAGTTGCCAATCGAGAAGTGATTAGGTAGTTGTGCAAGGATCTTAGCAAGGAGAGAGCTTGAGCAGATACACAGCCAACGGATGTTAGAGCAGTGCAACAATTGACTGCATTTGACAACTGCCAAGCAAAATTTTTGTCCAATATAATCATTAGAATACCCTCTGCACAAGCTCACAGCAGAAGATGTGCTGTAGTGTTGCAACACAGAACAAGCACTTTCACTTTCAAACAACTAGTGGTGACAGCACAAGTGCTGAGGCAGTATAATATCAACAATGAAGTCACATTGCAATTTAATGCCAACTACATAGGTCTTGGAGAAACTATGTTTCGTTTGCATCTGGGACGTTAATCCAAACTTAATGATGTTCCCTCGAGCTGGAAAAGAGACATCACCCCAGGAACAAGCAGATTCCAAACAAACTGCCAATGGCTCCCAGGTCTGTCTGTAAAATCAGAATATATTAAAGTGTGTAGTGCTGGAAAAGCACAGCAGGTCAGGCAGCATCCAAGGAGGAGAATTGACATTTCGGGCATAAGCCCTTCATGATGAAATGTCGATTCTCCTGCCCCTCAGATGCTGCCTGACCTGCTGTGCTTTTCCAGCAGCACACTTTCAACTCTGATCTCCAGAATCTGCCGTCCTCACTTTCTCCACATTTAAAAGTGTGCTTGCAATGTGTGTGCAGGGGCAGATGCAAGTAGGACAGATTGGAAATGAACAAATAATCTTTATAGACTTTGTATATTATGCAAGTTGTAGCTGCAAATAAAATGGGCATTTTTTTGTGTCTTATAAAACAAAGGGGACATTTAGAGAAATGCATTTGTACCCTGACTGACCTATGATCTCTGATGTAGTTGCTTTCAATTTAGAGGGAAAAGCCATTAGAACATGCAAGTCAAACAATCTCCAAAATATTAATGGTGAGCACACTTGCTTTCATTTCAGTTTACATCAGAATACATTCACTTTCTACTGTTTTTGAAAATCTAAACTATTGCCCATTCACAGTCTCCTGAAGGCATTGGCCCTCTCAGGCATTGCCCAAATAGTTTGTGATCTGACTGGAGGATAGTGATAAGGCAAATGGATTGCATAAAATTGGGATGGGATCCATTGCATTGACTGCATTGTTTCAGTCAGTTCCGCCAACTGCTATCCATCGACATTATGTGCAAAATCTATAGATTCCACATTTGCAGTGAAGGAGAATATCAAAGTGTCTAGTAAAAGCAATGGTAATTGTCTGAATCCATTACACTTCAAAGCACTTGCTTTGCTGAAAGCAAAAAAATTCCTTAGGTTATGCAATGGAAAGCTTAGATCACAAAGCCAGGTTACTCAATGCCTCCATGTACCTACCAGCAAGGCTTTCCTTGATATAAAACTCTCTCTGAAAACCTTGTACCGATGAATTTGAAAGTTTGCTTTGAACCTTCAACAGTGTGAAAAATTCAGTTAACCTTCACAAGAGGTTCAACAAAGGCCTCTGGGAAAAAGAATCCTGCTAAGGAGGGATCGAAGGAGTTTGGGGCAAAAGGTGAACCTCTCCTAGTTTGACACTTTGCAAAAAGGTTGCAGATGCACAAAATGTGCCCTCTCACCCCTCTTTGCAGGGGAATCTAAAAAATGCAATTCTCTCCGTTTTGTAAACAAAAACATCTATTTCCTGGACAGGCCACATCAACAAGGTCAAATTTAGTTGCCTGTGTCATTAGAGAGAATTCACCTTGAATATTAGTATCCTGGTTAAAGCAAGCTACACTAGGAACTTTAGGATTTTGCACTGGGGCAAAAAAAACACAAATTTAATGAGGGACTTGGAGGTTCTGGAATTCCCAACATATTATTGTGCTTTAAGTAGTAGACACAATGAGCAAGCGAAACAGAGTCATGGATGAGTTGTAGGCTAAGTGCCACTGTGGTGAAGTATATGTTGGAAGAGCTGTATAAAGGAGAAATTGAGTGAATGCTGGGCAAAAGACCCCCTTCTCTTGGTAATGTGCAGGTAAGGCTGGCCAAATAACCTTCACCGAGATAGAACTTTGCCCATGTAAGTTAACATGGTATTCAGATGCTTGCAACAACACAACTGGACTATATTAACTTTGGTTATCAGGTCCTTATAAACTTTGTGTCAAAAAAAGTTTACCCCAATGTACCAAATTTGTTTTGGGGGGGGGGGGGGGGGGGGGTGGAGGAAGCTTTCTTCCTGATTTGCTTCAGACAGCTGAAAATAACATAATTAGGAAAACATTTTTTTTTATATGTACTGCTTGTTCCAATATAGAAGGCCTGTTTGTTTCACAACATTCCCAAAAGAATACAAATGGTAACTGGAGCAAGTGATTTGTAATGATGTGCAAAGCATGAAATTCCATCCTAGCCAGAAGTACTACCCATTCTTTGCTGCATACTAAATTCAGGAGATACTGAAAATATATGCTTTGAGAAAACCCGAGAACAAGGGACACAAACAATTTCCCCTCCTGGGGGTGGGGGGGGAGGTGGAGGGGAAGAAGAGGAAATAAAGAATTGGGAGATTTGACCCTGGAGAGAAACCCACCCCCTCCTTACCAACTCAGTAATTAAAAGATCCAGGGGAGACATTCAATGGGCAACGTCCTCAACCTGCCACCACTCTGCCTTTCAGTGATTGATTCATGTGCACTTAAGGGCTTCAACACATCTGCCTGATAGGTCAACCACTTTATTTTTGCCTAACTGGGAAAAATATTAAAAAATTTTCCCAATCGATCCCTCAGGGGAGTAGGTGGGTGGTACAGTGGCACAGTGGTTAGCACTGCTGCTTCACAGCGCCAGAGACCCGGGTTCAATTCCCGCCTCAGACGACTCTCTGTGTGGAGTTTGCAAATTCTCCTCGTGTCTGCGTGGGTTTCCTCCACAATCCAAAAATGTGCAGGTTAAGTGAATTGGCTATGCTAAATTGCCCTTAGTGTTAGGTGAAAGGGGTAAATGTAGGGGTATGGGTGGGTTACGCTTCGGCGGAAGGGCCTGTTTGCACACTGTAAGTAATCTAATCTAATCTAAGTGTCAACTATTGGATTTCAGTGTTGTCTCACAGTTAGTATCTCTTCATAATCACTGTATCACCGCATTTGACCTGAGACTATAGAGGTCTCAACCATCTTAACTCCAACTTGAAGTATGAGATGTTGATAGAACTATGCCACTCTTTAAACTCAGTTACAATGTTAGCCCAGACACAGATACACCCGTGTATGTAGTTATAGGACATATTTCAGATAGAGGTAGGACATGCTTATTGCATTTTACATAAATATCTATTGGATTTTTCAGTACCACATTACTCACATGATAGTTGCCTGTTGTTATAAGGATAGTATTACAGACACGCTGTTGAACAACAAACAAAGACTCAAGACCAGGAGCTACTAGCCTCTGATTGGCCCGCACTTTCTGGAGGCCCTGAACTCCAGTATCAAGGACTGTAATAGGCTAAAACAATTTGAATTGAATTGAATTTATTGTCAAGTGTACGAGGCACAGTGAAAAGCTTTGTCCTGCGAGCAATACAGGCAGATCATTTACTTAAGTAGCAGAGACAAGTAAATAATAGGTAAACAGCAGCAAAAACAAAAACACAGGTACAGGCGAACGCTAAGAGTTTGCGAGTCCATTCAGTATTCTAACAACAGTAGGGTAGAAACTGTTGTTTTGAAATCAGTTGGTGTGTGTATTCAGGCTTCTGGATCTTCTCCCAACGGTAGACATTGTAGAAAAACGTTGCTGGAGTGGGATGGATCTTTGAGAACACTGACGGCCTTTCCTTGACATTGGGCCTGGTAGATGGATTCTATATAGATTGGAGGTTGGCCTTTGTGATTATTCGGGCCAGGTTCACCGCTGTCTGTAACCGTCTCTGATCTTGAATGGTACAGCTGCCATACCAAGTAATGATACATTCGGACAGAATGCTCTCAGTGGCACACCTATTAAAGTTAGCAAGTCATGCCAAACTTCCTCAGGTGACTGAGGAAGAAGAGATGTTGGGTCTTTGTAACCAGTGCGTCCACATGAAGAGTCCAAGAAAGCTTGTTGTGGATGACCACTCCCAGGAGCTTGACTCTCTCCACTCGTTCTATCTCTGCATTGTAAAATGTGTAGGGGGGCATGAGTAACATCCCATCGAAAGTCAATAATGAGTTCCTTGGTTTTGCTGATATTGAGAGCTAGGTGGTCTCAGTGCACCATTTTTCCAGGTCTTCCACTTTTTTTTGAAAGATTACTTGCAGTATGGAAACAGGCCCTTCGGCCCAACAAGTCCACACCGACCCGCCGAAGCGCAACCCACCCATATCCCTACATTTACCCCTTATCTAACACTACGGGGAATTTAGCAAGGCCATTTCACCTGACCTGCACATCTTTGGACTGTGGGACGAAACCGGAGCACCCCAAGGAAACCCACGCAGACACGGGGAGAATGTGCAAACTCCACACAGTCAGTCACCTGAGTTGGGAATTGAACCCGGGTCTCTGGCGCTGTGAGGCAGCAGTGCTAACCACTGTGCCACCATACCGCCCAACACTTCCTATCTGTTGTCTGTTTCATTGCCATCTGAGGTTCAACCGACTATGGTGGTGTCATCTGCGAACTTGTAAATGGCATTAGTCTGGTATTTGACAACACAGTCATGGGTATACAATGAGTAAAGTAGGGGACTGGGTATTCACCCCTGGGGGGCTCCCGTGTTTAGTGTTAGTGTGGGTAAAATATTGTCCCCAATCTTCACTGATTGTGGCCTGAGGGTCAGGAAACTGAGTGGGGCTTAGTCAGAGATCCCCAAGATTAGTAATCAGTCTTGAGGGACTAATAGTGTTGAAGGCTGAACTGTAGTCAGTGAGTAGGATTCTTACATAGCTGTTCTTGGTGTCAAGATGTTCTAGGGAGGAGTGATGGGCAAGCGATAATGGCATCTGACGTAGATCCAATAGGCAAACTGGAGTGGGTCAAGAGTAGTGGGGAGGCTGGGGTTGATTTATGCCATGACCAGCCTTTCAAAGCACTTCTTGACCAAAGTTAGGCCACTGGGCGTTAGTCATTGAGACATGCTGCGTAAGCCTTCTTAGGCACAGGGATGATGTTGGCCTTCTTGAAACAGGCAGGGACAGTGGCCTGCTGCAGGGAGAGGTTGAAGATGTCCGAGAAGACCTCTGCCAGTTGATCTGTGCATGCTCTGAGTGCACGGGAGATGATTGGTACACAGCATGACGGGTTCTCAGAAGTGGTGGTTCCAGCAGTATGTAGGTCACTACCTAATACACCAACTACCACAATGATTAGGAATGAGAAAATGCTGCCCCATAATGAACACATATGCACAACTAATCATTCAGTAGTTAAGGAGCTCTTCGTCAGATGAAGCAGTCAACTACATTTGAGATGAATCTGAAAGATTCTACCTTATACTTTATAGCATTGGAACTAACAAAATTTTAAAATTGCAATTTAATGAATAAGGGCTCAAATGGGAACTTTGAATTGGACCTACATGCCATAATAACATCTGTTCAGCACGATGCAAATTGAACATCTATTAATACTTGATGATCAAAAGAAATTATTCCAAAAATAGTAATAACTGCTCATAACTAAATCATTTGCCACATTTGAATAAAAGAAATCTTGAATTGCACATACATACAGCAAATGAGTCAATTTTGACAGATAGCTCTGACGGCTAAAAATGGGATTAAAAAGAGAGATAACTGAAAACCAGCATCTCTATCAAGCTTGGTTTAGGTTTCTTCACTTGATCAGGGTACAATGAGAATGCTTGCACACACTCAATATTATGAAGCTCAATGTCACATAAGTTACATGTGTATTTGTTATCAAGTTAATGGATTCCTTTGATTAACGAGCATAAAAGGACAAGAACATGCATAGAAGTGAGTTTTCTAGAACAACTTGCATTGATATTGCCTGAAACACAGCACCTCAATATAAAAAACAAAATCCTGGGTAACCATAATACTGCTGTTAATTTTCTCTCAGGAAGGTTAGCTATCTTAGATCTCTTTTTGCACGGTAGCTGGTTTAACCTTTTGCATACTGCTGACTACAGCTGGAGTAACTCCATTCAGATTATGAGTTTGTGGCATTGACCTGACTGCCAAATGACGCAGTTGGACCAGAAAAAGATTCCATCAATTCCCATACAATTGCGGCTCAGTAGCAGGGGTATGTTATTCTGACAATCAGAATGAGCTGCCAAGACCAGAAACCAAAAAGTGGTCCACCCAGTTAAATACTGTGGCTACAAGGACAGATCACAGCCTGGGAATCCTATGGGAACTAACTCATTTCCTGACACCTTTATCCCTCTGCAACAACTAACCCCCTACACACCCCAACCCTAAAACCAGTCTCCCAACTGGCGTTCGATGGGAATACTTTCCAATTACCAGAATGAGTGCAGGTCCAACTAAACTCAAGTCGCTCAATACCATCCAGGACAGAGCAGCCTCCTCAATTGCAACACATTCACCCCCTGACCCATTACTAACACAAGGCTCTATTCAAGACACACAGCAGCTCATCAATATTACACTGGGATTAAGTTACTTTGTATCTTGTTTTATCAGAGTATCCAGAGATAATTCCAAATTCAAACATGTTAATTTACATGACTTAGAAATTTTCAACATACAGTGAAGCATAGCCAGAAGCAGCATACAGGGTCTTTTTCTAGAATTTTCTGAATCAGGAGCTAGTCATTTAACTCACTAGCTCCACCCATAAACTGAAGCAATCCAGCACCATACAGTGATCTATGATTAGCTGACCTTAATTAAACACCATAATCCTTCAACAGGGCATTTGTGTTGCAGTGGTAGTGTCCCTGCCCTGGACCATGGAGGCCTGCATTCATTTCCCACCTGATCAGAAAAGTAGGTTAATTTAGAAAAAAATCTTCAACACCACTTAAGGCCCATGATCTCATCACCTAGAAAAGGACATTTAGATGGAAACAATCTGTTTGCAAATTCTCATCTTTGCATGGTCACTGGGCCAAATTCCCAGAGCTCCCTTTCTATTAGGGACTGTGGACGGACCTATACCCAAGGTCTGCAGCATGTTAAAAAGGTGGCTCACCATGCTCTTCACAAGGGCAATTAGACATGGACAATAAATGCTGGCCAAGCAAGTAACATTCACATCCCATGAAAGACTCGCATTGAATATATGGCACTGCACTTATTTTAAAGTTTGTTTATTTCTTAAATTTAAGAAGCTCTGAATCAGTGACTACCTTGATGAACTTTAGTCCTATACAGATCAACACAGATGCTTTTGGATGTAGGTGAAAGTGAGGACTGCAGATGTTGGAGCCCTTTATCAGGAGGAGTTTTTGCTCAAAATGTTATTTTTTTTTCTCCTGCTCCTCAGATGCTGCTTGATATGCTGTGCTTTTCTAGCACCACACTCTTAACTGCTTTTGGACATAGACAATGAATGGACTACCAACTTCTGGTGTTGCAGTTTGTAACAACACTGCCCTCAAGCATTAGTTTTTAAATGAACAGGCAATTAAAGAGCATTACCTTGCTGTTCATATAATTAGTTCCTAGCAGTAGGCAGGTCTGTTTGGGTCATTATTGCATTTGAATTTGCAGCACCCTTAGGACCAGGCTAGAAATTGAAGGAATTCTTGGAGAACCATTTTACAAACTTGATTTCCTACAACCCAGTTAATCTGTGCAGCGGTGACCTGTACTACTAAAGCAAATGAAGCATAGCAGCTGCATCACTCACAATCACATGTTCATACATTCTCCAAGGATTAGAAAGATCAGTCAACTTTATCAGCATCACAAATCATAATCACAATGTTTTTGTAGTTGTACAGCCACTGCTTGACAGGAATGCAAAGAATTAAACTGAGATAGGCCACATACATTGGAAAAGGAAACAAACATTTTTTGCACGTAACAGGTTATAAATTGACATTCCAAGATCTCTCTGAATGGGGCCAACTGTTTCCATAACATTTCTGGTACTCCACATTGTTCAGCCCAAATTTTGTATTCCATTGTTTAAAATGGTCTGAGAAAGTAATGAAACATTTTCCAAAAACTCACAGGAAACTCTCCAGGAACAGAAAACATTTCAAAACACCACCAATGATGAGGTTGCATAGACTTGGTGGGGAAGGGGAATAGGATCTTGAGAGACAGGCTCAGTCTACCCAATAGTCTTTGCAGTATCATTCTCCCTACTGTTACAAACTACAAGAGGTGCAAAAAAAACTATACACTGTTTACTGAAGAAGACTCTTCTCATTAGACCCAAAGGTGGCTAAACAAACAAACTACAAACTTAGAAGCTCCCAATGATAACACACAGCAAACAAGAATGAATTTCCTCAGCATTTTAAACACAGACAGTGGAGAGAATTATACCGGGCAGGAAAATCAGGTGCAAGCCATCTTCTCTCATTAAAACTCTGGAGCATTCCCTTGTACTTTGAACCGCCCTGTGACCTAACTGCCCTCATTTGTCACATCAACCAATAGAGCTGCAGTTCACAGTTCCCTTGGCAACACTTAGATGGAGTTTGATGAGGTGCAGGCAATACTGGGATCAGGTGTTAGAGATTGTCAAGATGAAGGATTTTTGCCACAGAAGTGTCTGGGGATTTTGGACAATTTCTGCACCTGGGAAACGACATACTGTATGTTATATATATGTATATATTAATTCTCATAGAAATAGATCAAAGAATCCCTACAGTATGGAAATAGGCCCTTTGGCCCAACAAGTCCACACTAACCCACCCAAATCCATTCCCCTACCCAATTACTCTACAATTACCCTTGACTAATGCACCCGACCTAACATTCCTGAACACTATGAGCAATTTAGCATTACCAATTCACCTAGCCTGCACATCTTTGGACTGTGGGAAGAAACCCACGCAGACACAGGAAGAATTTGCAAACTCCACACAGGCAGTCGCCAGAGGCTGGAATTGAACCCAGGTCTCTGACATTTTGAGGCAGCAGTGCTAACCACTGAGCCACCATGCCACCCCACCATTTTTTAAAACAACATTTTTGGTCAAATAGCAAAACACTTACTTGTACCAAAAGTCTAATAGATGACCTTGAGTCATCCCTGCCTCCCACTTTGCCCCCGACCACTCTCTGATAGTGAGGGTTACCCAAGAGCAACAATAGAGTGATGGATCATCTATGAGACTGAGTTAGTAGCACTCCTGTTGTTTCAGAGTCAGAACATTGTATGTTCAATTTCTACACCTGAGACCCAAGCATAAAAGGATCATCAGAGATGTCATTTTACAGATGGGACATTAAGGCTCCATTTGCTCTTCTGTGGTGCATGCGAAAGATCTCGTGGTATTATTTTTGAAGAATAGTATGGATGTTATCTCCAGTATCCTGACCACTATTTATCCTTCAGTCAACAGCGTAAAAGATATTTGATTCAGCCATGATCACATCTCTGTTTGTGGGAGTTTGTTTCTGTAAACAAATTAGCTGTCACATTTCCTCTGTGAAAACAGTGACCAGTACTCAACAAGCCATTTGGATACAGAACTGGCTCAAAGGTAGAAGACAGAGGGTGGTGGTGGAAGGTTGTTTTTCAGACTGGAGGCCTGTGACCAGTGGAGTGCCACAAGGTGCTGGGTCCTCTACTTTTTGTCATTTACATAAATGATTTGGATGCGAGCATAAGAGGTACACTTAGTAAGTTTGCAGATGACACCAAAATTGGAGGTGTAGTGGACAGTGAAGAAGGTTACCTCCGATTACAACAGGATGTGGACCAGAGGAGCCAATGGGCTGAGAAGTGGCAGATGGAGTTTAATTCAGATAAATGCGAGGTGCTGCATTTTGGGAAAGCAAATCTTGGCAGGACTTATACACTTAATGGTAAGGTCTTAAGGAGTGTTGCTGAACAAAGAGACCTTGGAGTGCAGGTTCATAGCTTCTTGAAAGTGGAGTCACAGGTAGATAGGATAGTGAAGGCGGCGTTTGGTATGCTTTCCTTTATTGGTCAGAGTATTGAGTACAGGAATTGGAGGGTCATGTTGCAGCTGTACAGGACATTGGTTAGGCCACTGTTGGAATATTGCATGGAATTCTGGTTTCCTTCCTATCGGAAAGATGTTGTGAAACTTGAAAGGGTTCAGGAAAAATTTACAAGGATGTTGCCAGGGTTGGAGGATTCTCGAGCTACAGGGAGAGGCTGAACAGGCTGGGGCTGTTTTCCCTGGAGTGTCGGAGGCTGAGGGGTGACCTTATAGAGGTTTACAAAATTATGAGGGGCATGGATAGGATAAATAGACAAAATCTTTTCTCTGGGGTCAGGGAGTCCAGAACAAGAGGGCATAGGTTTAGGGTGAGAGGGGAAAGATATAAAAGAGACCTAAGGGGCAACATTTTCATTCAGATGGTGGTACGGGTATGGAATGAGCTGCCAGAGGATGTAGTGGAGGCTGGTACAATTGCAACATTTAAGAGACATTTGGATGGGTATATGAATAGGAAGGGTTTGGAGGGATATGGGCCGGGTGCTGGCAGGTGGGACTAGATTGGGTTGGGATATTTGGTCGGCCTGGACAAGTTGAACTGAAGGGTCTGTTTCCACGCTGTACATCTCTATGACTCTAAGTCATTTGCTCAGGCCTTTGGGACATCCCAAGGTCATTAAAGAAGCTATATAGATGCAAGTCACAAGCTGGTTCTTTTCTTTCTCTGGGAGTATACTCCTGAAACCACAAGGCCTAACCTTTTCTCCTCATTTCATGGGAAGGGAAATTCCCTCAATTATCCACCCCATCTGACCAAATGAGTACTTTATACACCCACCATACCAATCCCCATCACCTTAGAAACACGTTTCTGTATCACATCTATTGAATTGGGGAAGAGATTGTCGCAGAGGGAGACAGAGCAGGATCATGTTTCAAGGTGTCCTAAGTGGCTTGACCTTCATGATCCTGTTACTCTACATGGCATTATTGATCAGCAAGAAATCCAATTCCTGATTCTCTTCCCCTTCATAACAATCCCTTTAAAGATCAATCAAAGCCAAGAATGGGTTAGCATTACTCCCTTAATGCTAAAGGAGACAACTGAGAGAGCGTCACAAGAGTAGCAGGACTTTGGGTTCTCCTTTAATAACATGATGCTGCCCCTACATTGCCAATCTCCCTAGTTGCAGTGGTTAGTGCATCAAATGAGCTGCTTGGTCTCATCCTCATATTGCATGACGGATTTACTGGTGGCAATGCTTCCTATAACGTACTGAATGTGGAGGCTATTGTGAGCTAATCACAAATGCAAGAAAGGGTACTGACTACACAAGGTCAGCAGTTCAGCCATGTATACCATATCAGAGAGATAATGTTAAGGATCCAGGATCAGCCTCCATGAAAGTGAAGGAAATGTCCAGAGCTACAGTAGCTATTAATGCAAAGCAACAAATTAGAAGTGTAAACTATTCAGCCCTGCAAATGTGTTGCTGGTCAAAGCACAGCAGGCCAGGCAGCATCTCAGGAATAGAGAATTCGACGTTTCGAGCATAAGCCCTTCATCAGGAATAAGAGAGAGAGCCAAGCAGGCTGAGATAAAAGGTAGGGAGGAGGGACTAGGGGGAGGGGCGATGGAGGTGGGATAGGTGGAAGGAGGTCAAGGTGAGGGTGATAGGCCGGAGTGGGGTGGGGGCGGAGAGGTCAGGAAGAGGATTGCAGGTTAGGAGGGCGGTGCTGAGTTGAGGGAACCGACTGAGACAAGGTGGGGGGAGGGGAAATGAGGAAGCTGGAGAAATCTGAATTCATACCTTGTGGTTGGAGGGTTCCCAGGCGGAAGATGAGGCGCTCCTCCTCCAGCCGTCGTGTAGTTGTGTTCTGCCGGTGGAGGAGTCCAAGGACCTGCATGTCCTCGGTGGAGTGGGAGGGGGAGTTAAAGTGTTGAGCCACGGGGTGATTGGGTTGGTTGGTTCGGGCGGCCCAGAGGTGTTCTCTGAAGCGTTCCGCAAGTAAGCGGCCTGTCTCACCAATATAGAGGAGGCCACATCGGGTGCAGCGGATGCAATAGATGATGTGTGTGGAGGTACAGGTGAACTTGTGGCGGATATGGAAGGATCCCTTGGGGCCTTGGAGGGAAGTGAGTGTGGAGGTGTGGGCGCAAGTTTTACATTTCCTGCGGTTGCAGGGGAAGGTGCCGGGGGTGGAGGTTGGGTTGGTGGGGGGTGTGGATCTGACAAGGGAGTCACGAAGGGAGTGGTCCTTGCGGAACGCTGATAGGGGAGGGGAGGGAAATATATCCTTGGTGGTGGGGTCCGTTTGGAGGTGGCGGAAATGGCGGCGGATAATACGTTGTATGCGCAGGTTGGTGGGGTGGTAGGTGAGAACCAGTGGGGTTCTGTCTTGGTGGCGGTTGGAGGAGCGGGGCTCAAGGGCGGAGGAGCGGGAAGTGGAGGAGATGCGGTGGAGGGCATCGTCGATCACGTCTGGGGGGAATCTGCGGTCCTTGAAGAAGGAGGCCATCTGGGCTGTGCGGTGTTGGAATTGGTCCTCCTGGGAGCAGATGCGGCGGAGACGAAGGAATTGGGAATATGGGATGGCGTTTTTACAGGGGGCAGGGTGGGAGGAGGTGTAGTCCAGGTAGCTGTGGGAGTCAGTCGGTTTATAATAGATGTCTGTGTTGAGTCGGTCGCCCGAGATAGAAATGGAAAGGTCTAGGAAGGGGTCTCAAGGGCGGAGGAACCGCCACCAAGACCCCCGCTCCTCCAACCGCCACCAAGACCCCCGCTCCTCCAACCGCCACCAAGACCCCCGCTCCTCCAACCGCCACCAAGACAGAACCCCACTGGTTCTCACCTACCACCCCACCAACCTGCGCATACAACGTATTATCCGCCGCCATTTCCGCCACCTCCAAACGGACCCCACCACCAAGGATATATTTCCCTCCCCTCCCCTATCAGCGTTCCGCAAGGACCACTCCCTTCGTGACTCCCTTGTCAGATCCACACCCCCCACCAACCCAACCTCCACCCCCGGCACCTTCCCCTGCAACCGCAGGAAATGTAAAACTTGCGCCCACACCTCCACACTCACTTCCCTCCAAGGCCCCAAGGGATCCTTCCATATCCGCCACAAGTTCACCTGTACCTCCACACACATCATCTATTGCATCCGCTGCACCCGATGTGGCCTCCTCTATATTGGTGAGACAGGCCGCTTACTTGCGGAACGCTTCAGAGAACACCTCTGGGCCGCCCGAACCAACTAACCCAATCACCCCGTGGCTCAACACTTTAACTCCCCCTCCCACTCCACCGAGGACATGCAGGTCCTTGGACTCCTCCACCGGCAGAACACAACTACACGACGGCTGGAGGAGGAGCGCCTCATCTTCCGCCTGGGAACCCTCCAACCACAAGGTATGAATTCAGATTTCTCCAGCTTCCTCATTTCCCCTCCCCCCACCTTGTCTCAGTCGGTTCCCTCAACTCAGCACCGCCCTCCTAACCTGCAATCCTCTTCCTGACCTCTCCGCCCCCACCCCACTCCGGCCTATCACCCTCACCTTGACCTCCTTCCACCTATCCCACCTCCATCGCCCCTCCCCCTAGTCCCTCCTCCCTACCTTTTATCTCAGCCTGCTTGGCTCTCTCTCTTATTCCTGATGAAGGGCTTATGCTCGAAACGTCGAATTCTCTATTCCTGAGATGCTGCCTGGCCTGCTGTGCTTTGACCAGCAACACATTTGCAGCTGTGATCTCCAGCATCTGCAGACCTCATTTTTTACTTTTTAAACTATTCAGCCCCTCAAGTTTGTTCTGTCATTAAGAGGGTTCTTTGTGGTGCAGCGGTAGTGTCTCTCCCTCTGAGTGAGGACCCCTGGGTTCAACTCCCACCTGCTCCAGAGATGTGTAATTATATCACTGAACAGGTTGACAAGAAAAGACCTTGTTCTACCAAGATCATTGCTGATCTAATTGCAATCTCAAATCCACATTCCTGCCTACCTTAACAACCTTTCATCCCCTTGCTAAACAAGAATCTACTTCAAGCTTAAAAGTATACCTTTTCAGGGTTTCATTAATGGAAATTCGCTATAATGCGATTGATGAAGTGGAGACTCTGTTTCTAAAACGTGAACTTTTAAAACATGTGTTGGCTGTAACGTGATTACATCACCAACACTTTAAGCGCTGTTTCTATTATGCAGGGTTGCACAAGAACGCAACAATTGCATTATAGAGGAACTGTTTGTATAACCAGAGACTCACAACCCTAACAGAAAAGGTTTTGCCGAATTGTCTATAGATGGCCAAGCATTGATTTTTCAACAGCGATCTTTAATTCTCATAGTAAAACCTGGGTAGTCAAGATTCCAGTGTTAGAGCTGCCCTTTAACCAAAGCACATTGTGAGGACCCTAGTTGTACAGGTGCTGCTTGAAGAGATTGTGCTGTTGCCCTGAGTAAGCAAGAGAAAACAGCACCATGTGTGTTACCTTAGTTGCATTAGTGAGGCTGTTCGCTTTCTTGCTGATTCATTAGCAGGCCTGGGATAAGGAAGCTGGCACTCGATCTTTGTCTCATTCCCCCAGGAGGCACCAGTTAATGTTTCTGGCAAGACTGCTGGCATGGTTAGCTGGCACTCTGTGTTCCCTGAAATCATTTTTCTCAAGGAGTTTGGAAGTCAGAGTCAGCAAGCTCTGTCCTCCTGTTGGGTACCACGCTGGGCTGCCTGGGCCAGATGCTCCTGCTCTGTGCTTTGCTCTTGAAAAATGACGATGAAAATATTGATGAGACGTGCGGTGACAGAATTGGAGCGAAACAATGAGCCAAGCTCTGCTCTCTTTTTATTCACGTGGTCCTCCAGTCTGTTGTTCAACTGCAAACTAAAACTTTAACTTGTTCTCCATTATGTCATCCACATTTTCCATGAGATTCACATTACTCACTGCTTTGAGAGACAAGTGAAAATGAGCTCATCCCTTGCCAATTGCTCCTTTGAAGTTTGTGTGAGACTATGTAAAACAAAATAGAAATCAAGGATGTAGTTTGAAGGAATATTCATCTGTTACACAGTTCTTAAATATGGTGCACGCCCAATATTTACTTAAAGACAATTGAGCCGTGTGCCCCTAAAACAAAACAAATTTAGCAGTCGAACAATGTTGTTTGTACTATGCCCTACAACACTTTCCTCCTCTGAATATTAATTATAAAATCAGGGCAATTCAAACCTCCAAACCAATAAACCTGTTTTGTCTCTAACATATTGTACAGCCATAAAGATGACAGAAAACTCTTAAATCCATAATCACACTTCCCACATTGTCAAGACCTCTTCAAATATCCAATATCCAATTGATTACTTTTTAAACATTAGCAAAAGCAATTTGCCCTCAGCATTGTGTCAGCGACAATAGCTTGAGACAGTCAGCTAGTTAATCTATTTTAGTTTATTTTGCTGCAGAGAATAATTGTTGGCCAGAGTGTAGGGAGAACTTGCCTTTTCTTCCTGCAATGATGCACTGGGATCTGTTACTTTTATTATCAAGGTAAGATCCTGCGGGGGTGGGGGGTAAGGTGACTCAATTGTTAGCACTGCAGCCTCACAGCGCCTGGACCCGGGTTCAACCCCAGCCTCCAGCAACTGTCTGTGTGGAGTTTGCACGTTCTCCCTGTGTCTGCGTGACTTTCCTCTGGGTGCTCCGGTTTCCTCCCATAGACCAAAGATGTGCAGGTCAGGTGGATTGGCCAGGCTAAATTGCCCGTAGTGTTAGGTGCGTTAGTCAGAAGGAGTTGGGTCTGGGGGAGTTACTCTCTGGAGAGTCTGTGTGGACTTGTTGGGCCAAAGGGCCTGTTTCTATACGATAGGGATTTGAATCTAATCAGTTTAAACACGTCTGTCAATAAGGCAAAGTGCTGAGGTATTGCGTTTTGTTCTCAAGAACTGGAAAAAAAACTCAAACATAAAACCTTCAGATTCAGAAACAAGATTGCTGCCATGGAAGCGAGGTCAGTACCCATTTAGAAAATGTGAAGTCATTTGACGAATATAATAGTCTCCCTGTACCCGCAGGACCTACCACGGATCAGGAGCGAACCCATTCAATTAAATAGGAAACGTACCCCGCAGCCTCCTGGTCCCTGATTCCAGAATGTTCCCTATAATATGTTCTGGCCACGGTAAACTGCAGGTAACTGAAACCGGGGAAAATGATTCTGCAGATACGGGGGTCGCTCTGTATACATTATGACTGACATTTTGTGGAAAAGAAAAGGGGTAAAGGTTTGTGAGCTACGACATGAAAAAGAATCAAACTTCATACTGGATCTACTTGACAGCAATTAGGGCTCACTAATCTTAACAGGTAGACATTTGTCTTGACAGCAGAATATTACATTCTGCATGGTCCTCATGAATGACAGAATAAATAAGATTTTAAATTCAATTTCTCTTTATCACTTCAATTTTCATTTTGAGTTAATCTCCATCTTGGTTGTGAATCCTTGCAACCAATTAATTTCAGTTAGTTTTCTTTTACCCCAATACTATCTCAGTTTCTTTGTTTGATCATTTGTCTGTTTTGTTCCTTCTTCGCTCCTTTGATAATATCATACAGCTCCACACGACTGATTCATCAGACACACTGTCGTTTCAGAGGGAACATCATGTTTCAGTCAATATTAATGATGACCAGCTCAGTCTGCTTTGAGGTTGCTAATATATGCAAGTTTGTAAAATGTAGTCAGTGAGCAAATTACTTATCTGGCCCCGTTAGCAAACAACATTCAAGGAAGTCAGTTAGTGCCTCAAATTTGGCATCTCTGGTGTTAGGTTTCACTCCGTGGGCTAATTTTGGGATGCAAATCAAGCAACAGGAAACAGGTGATGCCCAATGGAAGATTGGGAGAGGTCAGAACTAACTGCCAATTCTACATAACCCATTTTATATTATCAGTGTCATGTCAGAGCAATAACCATTATTACTCTTTAAATTTTCAGTACATACAAATCACAGAATCAAGTGATATTCATGTCAATCCATCATGTCAGGGTAAGCAGTCCTATTTTTCCTCTATAACCACTATTTTCCTTCTTTAGATGTTTATTCATAGAGTCATAGAAATGTACAGCATGGAAATACACTCTTCGGTCCAACTCTTCCATGCCAACCAGATATCTTAACCTAATCTAGTCCAATTTGCCAGCACTCAGCCCACATTCCTCTAAATCCTTCCTATTCATTAAAAAGTCCAGATGCCTTTTAAATGTTGTAATTGTACCAACCTCAACCCCTTCCTCTGGCAGCTCATTCCATATACGCCCCACTGTCTGCGTGAAAAAGTTGCCCCTTAGATCTCTTTTATATCTTTCCCCTCTCACCCTAAACCTATGCCCTCTAGTTCTGGACTCCCCCACCCCAGGGAAAAGACCTTGCCTATTTACCCTATTCATGCCCTTCATGATTTTATAAACCTCTATAAGGTCACCCCTCAGCCTCCGATGCTCCAGGGAAAACAGCCCCAGCCTGTTCAGCCTCTCCCTATAGCTCAAATCCTCCAACCCTGGCAATATCCTTGTAAATCTTTTCTGAACCCTTTCAAGTTTCACAACATCTTTCCGTTAGGAAGGAGACCAGAATTGCACATAATATTCCAAAAGTGACTGAACCAATGTCCTGTACAGCTGCAACATGACCTCCCAATTGAAGTACTCAATGCTCTGACCAATGAAGGAAAGTATACCAAACGTCATCTTCACTATCCTATCTACCTGCGACTCCACTTTCAAGGGACTATGAACCTGCACTCCAAAGTCTCTTTGTTCAACAACACTCCCTAGGACCTTACCATTAAGTGTAAGTCTGATATGCCTTTCCAAAATGCAGCACCTCACATTTATCTGAATTAAACTCCATCTGCCACTCCTCAGCCCATTCAATTCTTTTTTGATGGTTACTACTAAATCAGCCTATCTCACCTTTTCAGTCAGTGCATTTAAGATCATATCTATATGTTTTTCTGCCTTTACATTCTACGTTTAGGTTTATTTTTCTCTGTTTTATGATTGCACTAGAGAATGGTGACACTATACAAGACTTTTCACTGCATTTTGTAACAAAGTATACAGGACAATAAATAAAATCAAATCAAATACATTGTGTAAAGAACTGTTTACCCTTGTGGCCCCTAGTTTGTTTATCAATTATATTTTCTGATGACTGACCTTTATTCCTCTGGAAATATTTTCTCCTTATAATGCTTTCAGAATTCTTCATGATTCAGATCAACTGGATCAATATTCCTTGTAAATATCCCCTGCTCAATGGGGAACACAAGTTAAAAATATGTGAAGAAATTTCATTATAAACATGGAAACATAGAAAATAGAAGCAGGAATAAGCCATTTGGCTCCTCAAACAAGCTTTACCATTCAATAAGCTCAAATTGATTCTCTCCCTGAACACCACATTCCTGATCTTTTCCCATATCCCATGTCACCTTTAGCCTCTAGACATTTTATCCTTAAATATATTCCATGACTTGGACTCCAAAGCCTTCTGTGGTTGAGAATTCCCCAGGTTCACCAGCCTTTGAGTAAAGAAATTGCCCCTCATCTCAGTCCAAAATGAAGTAAGCCATAACGTAAGACTGTGACCTTTAGTTCTGGACCCCTGGCCAGGGAAGCATCATCCAACCCTGTCAGAACTTTATACATTCCAATACGATTTCCTCTCAGTCTTCTAAATTCCAACAAATACATATCCAGTTGACCCCATCTCTCCTCATGAAACAAACCTACCACCCTAGGAGTCAATCTGGTGACCCTTCACTGCACTCCCCAATGGCAAGGTATCTTCTCATAACTACGATGATCTAAACCGTGCACAATCACCAGGTGTGGTCTCACCAAGTCCCTTTACAGCTGCAGAAAGACTTTGCTTTCAGTGACATATGTACAAGGATGTCCAGGTCCCTTTGTATGTCACTATTTTAATTAATTCTCTGCCATTGTGTTCTTTCTATTCAAAGTAGACAACTGCACACTCAAACACATTACTCTGCAGTTGCCAGGCATTTGCCCACTTAGCCAACTTGCCTAAATCACTTTAAAGTATCTTATGCTGTACTGACCACTCTCAAATCCACCTAGTTTTGTGTCAGCAGCAAACTTGCAAATATTACATTTGATTCCCTCATCCATATCACTAATATATATTGAGAGCAGCTGGGAGTCACTAGTCATTGCCTTCCATTTTTATTCCTACTCTGATTTCACTGCTACCCAGTTCCCAATCCACATATATACCAGCAATTTCTCGTGCTTCACTTTGTACAATAACCTCCTAGTTTGTCAAAAGCTTCCTGAAAAGTCAAATACACCATGTCCACTGATTCTCCCTCATCTGTTATACTAGTTATGCCCTCAAATAAAAAACTCCAGACAGTTTATCAAGCACTATTTCATTTCATATATCTTTGTGGCCTCTAAGTAATTCCAATGGCATTTTCTAATTGTCGTGTTCCCACAGCCTCTACAACAGACTCCTGTATTTGCCCTACCACTTTTATCACATGGAATTCTTTAAGTTGGAAGCTCAATGCTTTACAGCCATGGGAAATAATTGCTAAGCTTTCCTTTGTAACTTTTTTGAATTTTTAGTTAAAAAGATTAGTTGTATTGTCTGCTCCTAAAATGTAATTACACATGAAAACAATCCAGTTTGCTCATTAAGTTCCTTTCTTCCACGGATCATTGACGTGTTTTCCCATCAGAGGCTGCATTCAAGTCATTCAAAGCTCCAAATCTTTGGAGGACAAGCAATCCCCATTGGATTGCTGCTCAGCTTTTTTTTATCCACCACAACTGACTTCCGTATTCCCGCCCTGGACTTCCAATCTTGGCTGCTTTAGGACTGCAGAAAATCAATGTCCTTAAATCGAAATCCCTCCTCTTGACAGTAATCATCAGAGGGAAAGTGACCGATGTATCATTCATATGGCATACGCTGCACATTCACAAACACACTGGAAAATTTTAGGACATTCAAACAGCGTTTCTCTGTCTTAGTGAATGAATACGAGTGGGTGAAGGACTATGTTTTATTTTAGATTAGATTCCCTACAGTATGAAAAGAGGCCCTTTGGCCCAACAAGTCCACACCAACCTCTAAAGAGTAACCCATTGCCCTACCCTGTATTTACCCCGACTAACATTATGGGCAACTTAGCATGGCTAATTCACCTAATCTGAACATCTTTGGATTGTGTGAGGAAACCAGAGCACCCGGAGGAAAGCCGCAGGGAGAACGTGCAAACTCCACACAGTCACCCAAGGCAGGAATTGAACCCAGATCCCAGGCGCTATGAGGCAGCAATGCTAACCACTGAGCCACCATACCACATAGGTGAATGAATTTAGGGGTATGATGGATCAGCTAGGTGGGTAAAGAGGACAGGGGAGGAATAAGTGGGTTGTGTGGGTGGTTGGGTGGTGAGGGGCTGTCACAGTAGTAGTCACTCAGTTGGAGTTCTCTGGAAGTCAATAAGTCAAGAAAGGTCAGGTCAGATAAAAGTCCAGTGTTAGGCTGCGGAGTCAAAACAGTAGTCTGTTGGTGGAGGTTGGGTGCTTTTTTGGAGAAGGTATTGTATAGTAACCAAGAGTTCGACTATGGCTTTTCATGGATAACCATCCAGGGAACTAAGTAGCAACCATCTTAAATCTCTGATCCTAACTCAGAGTTATCGCTTGGCCTCGGAGTGGGAAAGACTTTTAAATCCCCTTGTCAAATTCCTCCATTGTGTCAACTCTGTAATGTCTTCCAACCTCACAGAGCTGAACACTATTGTTGAGTGTTGCTGAACAAAGCGACTTTCAAATGCAGGTTTATAGTTCCTTGAAAGTGCATAAGATTGTGAAGAAGGCATTTGGTATGCTTTCCTTTTTTGGACAGAGCATTGAGTATAGCAGTTGGGACGTCATGTTACAGCTGTACAGGATATTAGTTAGGCAACTTTTGGAATATTACGTGCAATTCTAGTCTCCCTCCTACTGGAAGGACATTGTGAACTTTGAAAGGGTTCAGAAAACATTTCCTAGGATGTTTTCAGGGTTGGAGGATTTGAGCTATAAGGAGAGGTTGAAAAGGCTGGGGCTGTTTTTCCTGGAGCGTCGGAGGCTGAGGGGTGACCTTATCGAGGTTTATAAAATCATGAGGAACATGGATAGTATGTTAGGATGAGTTATATTATGTAAAGATTTAAAGGCATTCCTGCGTCTAAGACACACAGGGCAGACAAAGACATGCCTTTGTCAGGTTCCTTGCTGATTTTTTCCTCAAGCAGGTCATCACTGACTCTCCTGCTCCTCGGATACTGCCTGACCTGCTGTGCTTTTCCAGCACCACGCTCTCGATTCTGATCTCCAGCATCTGCAGTCCTCACTTTCACCATTGATAGGCATCACTCCATATTAATTATACTAAACAGGACAATGTGCCACTCTTACTAATAGCTATGAGAATATTAGAGGAATGTACATATTGATACTCAACCTGCCTGGCCACATTATGAACATGGTGTCATGTGCCTCAGTGGTTAGTTACTGCTGCCTCACAGCGCCAGGGACCCAGGATCGATTCCAGCCTCAGGCGATTGTGTGGTGTTTGCACACTCTCCCATGTCTGTGCGGGTTTCCTCTGGGTGCTCCAGTTTCCTCCCATTATCCAAAGATGTGCAGGTTAGGGTGGATTGGCTATGGGAAATTGCCTAACGTGTTCAGGGATATGTAGGTTAGGTGCATTGGTCAAGAGTAAGTGTGGGGTGGGAGAATGGATCTGGGTGGGTTATTTTTTGGAGGAGTCGGTGTGGACTTGCTGGGCCGAATGGACTGTTTCCACACTGCAGGGATACTATGAAATACACCTTCCAGGAGGATCACATTCAAAGTGGGACTCAAATCTGGAGCTTCTGGGTCAGAAATAGCACTGCTCCACTTCACTAAACGCACTATATAATGGGAGTTGTTGCTGTTGAGAAAATCAAGCTGAGGTAGGAATTTCCAAGAAGATAATGCTCATCAGAACTCCTCCTAAAGAAGGGCTTAAGCAAAATCCTAAACCTAAAACCACTGACTAGCTGTATTCTACTGATGGCAATGACTCTGAGCAGCAATTTTGACCAAAAATATGTCAGCAATTTTAACCAACACAGTAATTATTACTTTTCTGGAACTCAGCTCCACATTTTCACTATTTGACATGGGGCGAGAGAAAATTCTTCATATACCTACTCTTTTATGCTCACTTGCCCAAATTGCGTTTATAATAGCAGTGCTTTCCCATTATTATATTCTCTTTATTTTTCTGTTCTGGAAAAACACTGAATAATTTTAGCATTCTGTATAATTGACTGTATCAATCTACTTATGGAAGGAGGATATCGTGGAGTGCAAATATCTTCAATCCAACCTTCTCAATGAGCTACAGAATTAAAAGAGAATACTTTCTGACTCAATCGAATACCTTCACAGCACTTTTTTCCCATTTGATTAACCTTATTTTTGGTTTTAAATTGACTGTTATCTATCAGCAACTGATCAATGACTAGATCTAAATCCTTCTTCATCCTCACTTTGTTTCTAGGAGCCTACTTCTCTAACTCTTTAATGGTATGTCTGCAGAAATGTCAGGGCTGTCTCCATTCAAGGGGAAGTATTTACACATTTGAGAACTCGGGATTGCCTCATTCTATATTTTCGCTAGTGCATCTCATGAAAAATCTGGCTATTTCACAAGTGTTTTTAGTTTCCTTTCCAAGTTGCGTACCACGTTCCATTTTCTCACATCAGCATTCACCAACTCCTCCACACGATTCATCCAGTCGATTTATTAAGACACTGCTGAGTCGTCCTCCCAATTAATCATACCCTCGCCAAATAGCTCAATGTCACTAACAAAGCTTGCGGGATCACTAGAAGTGCCTTCATTTTTGATTGTGCAATTATCAGGAACCAATTTTGGTCTCTCTACTGAAGAAAGGATACACTAGTGGTAGAGGGAGTGCAGAAGAGGTTCACTTAGCTTATTATAGGGTCTCACTATCGTAGGGAGAGATATTGATTCAACATGGCCTGTATTCAGTGGAGTATAAGAAAGTTGAGACAAAACCTGATTGAAACGCACAATATTCTAACATGGCTGGATAGACTAGATGCAAGGAGGATACCTTCCTTAACTGGAGAGTCTGGAATCAGAGGTCACAGGCTCAGGACACAGGGTTGGCCATTTGGGTCGAGATGAGAAGTTACAAAGTCCGTGCAGGCCAAGTCCCTGAATATATTTAAGAACAAGTAGATGACTGTTTAGACATGAAAGGATCAAGAAATAGGGGTAGAAAGCAGGACCATGGCATTCAGGTGGAGGATCAACCATAAACAGACTGAATGGTACAGCAGGCTCAAAGGAATGAATGGCCAACGCCCTGTTGGCAGTTTCAATGAATCATGACCAAACTCATTTTCAATATTCAATGTCAAGCTTATAGCTCTCCAGTTCTGCCAAACAGTATTTCTATATGGGGCATGGCTCTTGATCTTTCTATCAACTGCCAATCTTATTTTCAACCAAATTAGACAATTTACAGGTGCTTGGCTTATGAAACCTTACAAAACTGCAAATATAACTTCAAGCAAATTTAATTAATCAAATAACCCTCCACCACTAATTTAGTCACCTGATCCAAATATCTGAGTGGATTTGTGAAGCTTCGCTTAGTGCTTGACAAATACTTTGAATTCCGTCTAAAATTCTACAGATGATGATCTGTAATGTTCAAACAATTGAGAAATGTGTTCCTGACATGTCACTGCACTTTAAATCACCCAGTAAGTGTTTACAGTGTTCTTTTACAACCTTAGGTTTATGCAGTTCCCAGGTGCTGAGGTAATGGACTAACAGCATGGGTCTAAAATCATTTTATAACAAGTCACATGACTTCAAAAGAGCAAAGTGAACAGTTCCATGGAGAAGACATTAAGTTCCAGAAAACTAAAATCTCAGAATTCTGAGTAAGTAAATATATAACTAAATAATGTAAATAAATATGTAAGTGCCTGTAAATAAAGGGCTCTTGCTCAATGGACTACAGGAGAGTCATTGAAAGACAATGAGGCACCTAACATCCCATGAGGTAAAATGCTGAAAACGCTATGAATCACTACATGAAATATGTAATTACTTGCAAAGACAACATTTTATCCCTGACCCATGGTTTTTAGAACTTGGGTTTTATCATCATATTTAAATTAAGTTCCATGCATGCGTATTATACATGGTGCAGACACTTAGCACAGGGGTGAGGAGAAATTTCCTCGTAAATTGTGGTATTTTCCACCACAGAGCTTTGGAGGCCAAGTCGCTGAATATATTCAAGAAGTAGATTTCTGGACACTAAAGGCATTAAGGACTCTGGCTTAAATACACTCAATGACATGGCCTCTACAGCCATGAGTTTCACAGATTCACCACCCTCTGGCTGAAGAAATTCATCCTCATTTCAGTTCGAGTGGGTTGTCCCGTCACTCGGTGGCTGTGCCCTCGGCTCTTCTACGAGAGGAAATATGTTCCTCACGTCCACCCTATCCACGTCTCTCAGTATTCTGTAAGTTTCAATCTATCCTCCTGATCCATTTAAACTCCATTGAATAGAGACCCAGAGTCCTCAATAACTCTTCAAAATGACAAGCCCTTCACTCTCAAGATCATTCTTGTAAAGTTCCTCTGCAGCTCTCCAAGACCAGCACATCTATCCTTAGATACAGGACCCAAAACTGCTCGCAATATTTCAAATGCAGTCTGACCAGAGCCTCAGCAGTACATCCCCACTCTTGTATTCCAGACCTACTGAAATGAATTGCATTGCCTTCCTAACTACTAAGTGAACCTGCATGTTAACCTTAAGAGAATCCTTAAGTAGGATTCTCAAGTCCCTTTGTGCTTCAGATTTCTGAAGCTTTTCTCCATTTAGAAAACAGTCAATGCCTCTATTCTTCCTACCAAAGTGCATAACCTCGCACTTTCCCCCAATGCACTTCATCGGCCACATCTTTGCCAACTCTCCTCCTGCAGCCTCCCAACTTCCTCAACACTACCTGTCCCTCCACCTATCTTTGTATCATCTTCAAACTTAGCAACAATGCCTCTGTTTAATCATCCAAATCATTAATGAATAAGGTGAACAGTTATTGTCCCAACCTTGAGCCCTGTGGAACTCCACTAGTCACCGGTTGCCATACTGAAAAAGACTGCTTTATCCCCTCTCTCTGCCAGTCAGCCGATCCTCTATCCATGCCAGTATCTTGACTCTAACATTATGGGCTCTTATCTTAATTAGCAGCCTTGTCAAAGACCATCTGGAAATTCAAATATAGATTGTTCTGCTATAACCTGCATTTTATTAACACAAATTTGCTAAAACACGATTGACAAATTGGGGATAATGTTTCTAAAGCGTTAAGTTTTAAAAGTGTTTATTGGTTATAATGCAATTCCGGCCTCATCAATTTAAGTGGTGCTGCTATTACACGATTTTCTTATGACGTGGGATTGCACGAGAATGGAACTACCGCGTTATAGCAGAAATGACTGTACATCTTCTCAAAAATGAGATAAGGAGAGTCCAGAGACAGTATGTTCCTGTTACTGTGAAGGGCAAGGCTGATGGGTACAGGGAATGCTGGATGACTAGAGACATTGGGGCTCTGGTGAAGAAAAAGAAGGAAGCATATGTCAAGTATTGACAGCAGGGATCAAGTGAATTCCTAGAAGATAAAGGGGCAGTAGGAGTTTACTCAAGAGGGAAATCAGGAGGGCAAAAAGGGGACCTGAGATAGTTTTGGCAGATAGGGTTACGGAGAATCCAAATGGATTCTACAAATATATTAAGTTCAAAAGAGTAACTAGGATGAGAATAGGACCCCTCAAAGATCAGCAAGACTGCCTTTGCATGCAACCTCAGGAGATGGATATGATACTAAGCGAGTATTTTGCATCAGTGTTTACTGTGGAGAGGCATGTGGAAGCTCGAGAACTTGGGGCAATAAATGGTGATACCATGAAAAGTGTCCATATTATGGAGAAGGTGATGCTGAACATCTTAAAACACATAAAAATGGATAAATCCCCAAGATCTGATTGGATTTACCCTAGAACTTTGTGGGAAGTCAAGGAACTGATTGCTGGGCCCCTTGCTGAGATATTTGTATCATCGATAGTCATGGGTGAAATGCCAGAAGACTGGAGATTGGCTGTCATGGTGCCATTATTTAAGAAAGGTAAGAAAACATCAGGACACTATAGACCAGTAAGCCTGATGTCAGTGGTGGGCAAGTTGTTGGGATGAGATTCTGAGGGACAGGAGTTACATGTGTATTTGGAAAGGCAAGGACTGATTAGTGATAGTGTGGGAAATCATGTCTCACTAACATGATGGTGTGTTTTGAAGAAGTGACAAAGAAGATTTTTGAAGGCAGAGCAGAGGACATTGTCTATATGGACTACAGTAAGGTGTTTGACAAATTCCACATGGTAGACTGGTTAAGAAGGTTAGAATCACATGGAATGCAGGGAGCACTAGCTATTTGGATACAAAACTGGCTTGAAGGTAGAAGACAGAGGATGGTGATGGAGGGTTGCTTTTCAGGCTGGAGGCCTGTGACCAGTAGTGTCCCACAAGGATTGGTGCTGGATCCACTGTTTTTTGTCATTTATATAAATGATTTGGATGTGAACATAGTAGGTATGGTTAGTGAGTGTGCAGATGACACCAAAATTGTAGTGTAGTGGACAGTGAAGAAGGTTCCTCGGAGTACAGCGGGACTTTGATCAGATGGGCCAAGGGGCTAAGGGGTGGCAGATGGAGTTTAATTTAAATAAATGTGAGGTGCTGCATTTTGGAAAGGCAAATCAGAACAGGATTTGTACACTAACTGGTAATGTCCTGGTGAGTGTGGCTGAACAAAAAAAAGACTTTGGAGTGCAGGTTCATAGTTCCTTGAAACTGGAGGCACAGATAGACAGAATAGCGGAGGCGACATTTTTTACACTTGTTTTTATTGATCTGTACATTGAGTATAGGAGTTGGAACGTCATGTTGTAGCTGTACAGGACTTTGGTTAGGCCAGTTTTGGAATACTGCATTTAATTCTGGTCTCCCTGCAATAGGAAGGATGTTGTGAAAGTTGAAAGGGTTCAGAAAAGATTTACGAGGATATTGCTAGAGTTGGAGGGTTTGAGCTTTGGAAAAGACTGAACAGGCTGGAGCATCAAAGGCTGAGGGGTGACGTTACAGAGGTTTATAAAATTGTGAGGGGAATGGACAGGGTGAATAGTCAACGGTGGGGAACTGGAGGGCATAGGTTTAGGGTGAGAGGGGAAAGATTTAAAAGGGACCCAAGGGAAAACATTTTCACACAGAGAGTGGTGCGTGTACGGAACCAGTTGCCAGAGGAAATGGTGGAGCCTGGGACAATTACAACATTTATACTGCATCTATACCCAGGTGGGTACATGAATAGAGGGATGTGGCCAAATTTTGGTAAATGGGATGAGATCAGTTTCGGATATTTAGTAAGCATGATTAAGTTGGACCAAGGGATCTATTTCTCCAAAGAAACAAACCTCATTGACATTCCATAAATTCTTTTTCATGAGATCCATTACCACCCTGATTTTCCAAGTCAATCTGCATTTTGACATGCCCCATGATTATTGTAATGGTGCCTTTCTTACATGCCTTTTCTATCTGCTGATTTACTTTCTGCTCCACATCCTCAGTACTGGTAGGAGGTCGATACATAAATCCTATCAGAGTCTTTTGGCTGTTGCAGATCCTCAACTCTACCCACACAGTTACTATGCTTTCTGGCCCTATAATTCCTTCTTACTTTCAATTTATTTTCATTTATTACGAACAAGGCAGCCCCACCCCTCTGCCTGTCCCTTCGATATTCTTGGATGTTTCATTCCCAGTCCTGATCCTCTTGAAGCCACACCTCTGAGATACCCACACAGTTGCACTCATCGATTTCAATTTGCACCATGAGCTCATTTCATTTGCACTTGTACTGCACACATTTAAATACAACACCCTCAGTCTTGCATTGACCACCTCCTTCTCCCATAGTTGCCCCTTTACCTGCTGTGGCTAAAGTTAGAATACAATATGAACAAAAAAATTTCTGTTTCAGGGTTTCATACTCAGGGCACAGTGCGCATTGCCACCAGGCTCCTTCTGCAAGTTAGCACAATGGCTCAGATTTATGTTCAGATTTATGAGTGGGGTGCTGGTCATTTATTACACTCACCCACAGATATCCTGTGGCCTGTTTACAATTAGCAATCTCTTTCAGTGCAGTTACCTCTACAGGGAATCTGAGACTTGACTGAACAGGAAAACTTTTGTTCTTATCTCCTTAAACTCATCATTCTGACAGAATCCTTCGTGAGGAGTACAAAATCTGCTCCTCGGATGCTGCCTGATCTGCCGTGTTTTTCCAGAGCCACACTTTGACTCAATATAAAACTCTGAACCAGGAGTTGTCAAAGCAGTTAATGTAATGCAAGTCAACTTTCCCAAGTTTTGCTGTGCTGAAGGGGTTATAGCATGTAACTGGATGAACTAGAGGCCAGTGGTACAGCTGTAGCAGTAGAAAATAAAATTGGAAAAAGAAAGTCAAGCAACGAGCAAGACTGGTGCAATAGCTACCAGCGATAATTGCTTTCAGTAATTTTGAAAGATGGGGCTCTTGGCCAAATGTTGCAGATGATGTAAACAAGCCATTCGGTTGTCTGCAACTTAACAGCATCTGAGCCCCAGATGCTTAAAAGGGTGTGTCTGAACAACATTGCCCGCATTGATTGATTGATTGATTGTCACATGTACCGAATTACAGTGAAAAGCTTCATTTATGAGCAGTACAGGCAGATCATAGTAAGGAAGGCTGTACGGCAAAGATTTAGATAGATGTATACAGGTTACATTGCTCAGGGCTACAAGAGAGATCAGTGCTAGCAAGGTCAGCATTATTGGAGGCTAGATGGGAAATCTGAACCATTCAATAGTCTAATAACGGCCAGTAAGAAGCTGGCCCTGAACTGCTGGTGAAAAGAAGTAAGGTGCTCAAAGTGCCCAAGACCTGCTTCTTTAGCTTAACCTCTTACATCAAAGTAGGGACCTCAGCTAGGACAGGAATTAAATCTGCACTGATGGCATAATATACATGCAAACCAACTGTTCAGTCAACTAACACCTCACTGTCAAGGTCTACCCACCCAATTGCCTCTTAAAGAAGAGACTATGGCAACTTTCACTTTCTGAGTACTCCTTCAGTCAGAGGAGGAGGCTACTGGGGTTAATGGCCAGCCATGGGCACTGGAGTTCCCATTTTGCTTCCAGTTTAAAGGTGACAAGGGAGCCTTTCTGCAACTAAATAATGTATTCATAAAGACATTAGCAGCCACGGACTGCCGTTACCTTCGCTCCATTGTGAGGGTAGGTCGGTTTGAGTGGTGTATGGCCAATCTGAGGGGAAATCTTCTAAGAAAAACTGAGGACTGCAGATTCTGGAGATCAGAGCTGAAAATGTGTTGTTGGAAAAGCACAACAGGTCAGGCAGCATCCAAGGAACAGGAGAATCGACGTTTTGGGCATGAGCCCTTCTTCAGGAATGAGGAGAGTGTGCCAAGCAGGCTAAGATAAAAGGTAGGGAGGAGGGACTTGGGAGAGGGGCGTTGGAAGTGCGATAAGTGGAAGGAGCTTTCACCCTCACCTTAACCTTCTTCAACCTATCGCACTTCCAACGCCCCTCCTCCCTACCTTTTATCTTAGCCTGCTTGGCACACTCTCCTCATTCCTGAAGAAGTGCTCATGCCCGAAACGTCGATTCTCCTGCTCCTCGGATGCTGCCTGACCTGCTGTGCTTTTCCAGCACCACACTTTTTGACTCTGATCTCTAGCATCTGCAGTCCTTACTTTCTCCTGTCAAAATAGCACAGCAGCCAGTGATTTTTCTTTCCAAACTGAGAGCTTCAGCCGATATTTCTTAATTTTTAAAGGACTGGCAGTTTTAAAAACAAAACTTCAGCTCGTGAAATTTTAATACACAATATTCGCATACACAGCATAAATTTGTGACTCTGTGGTTTCATGCTCTTTTTGAACAGCAAAAATGGGATCTGGTTGAAATCTGTTTAATTTCAAATGGCTCCAAGTTCAGATTTCCCATCTGAGACTCATGGCCTCACCGCACTGCCAACAAAATTGGCATCTACCAGAAACAGAGTGGGATATCCACATCTGAACCCTCTCACCATTTCTAAAGGTCTTCGGAGTTGGCCAAACTCTGAAAATCTGACCCACTGTGTCTGTGAGGTAATCTACAACCCAAGCCTATTCTCTCTCTCTCTCTCTCTTTCTCTCCTCTACAGATTTCCTGTGAACGGGATAGACAATGCCGCTCATTATAGTTGTAAAAATGTTTCATTCAGTGTGACTTAGAGAGTTGAAATGCACATCTTCCAATACTTAGTGTTCAGCTTAGTCTCAAATGATACTTTGAAAGCCTTTTAAATCAATAATCTTTATTTTGAATACTGGGCCAGTAGGGAACCAATTCCTTGTCTCTACAGTTGCTAAACACTGTGACAGTGTACAGCTCAATGCTGTCTCTTGGCTGTCAACTCCCTTTATTCCTCATCACTTGCAAAAGCACTTCCTGAAAACCTCCTCAAGTTCATTATGTAAAATTTCCTAACATATTTGAAGCTGTGAATGCACCTGCACCAAAAGGAGTGTGTGATCTTCTCTCACGATTCAGGTCCTTGCTGCCACCCGATTATACCACTTTATTCTGAAAGATCAAAGAGCAGGTGAAAAGGGAGCCATTTTACTGCAGGAAAAGGATAGAAAGGGGTCTTGAGCAACGGGCAGCATTACTAGCCCCGAGCCAGAAACT
The DNA here is from genome assembly GCF_020745735.1 of Hemiscyllium ocellatum. Taxonomy (NCBI): domain Eukaryota; kingdom Metazoa; phylum Chordata; class Chondrichthyes; order Orectolobiformes; family Hemiscylliidae; genus Hemiscyllium; species Hemiscyllium ocellatum. Next base: position 37,188,402 of record NC_083408.1, read on the forward strand.
CCTGATTCAGGATCCAGTCCAGACCAGAGATGTGGTTCATAACTTGGTTGAACAGGATAATTGTCAACCTGCAACATCTTTTAACACGTCAATGATAAGAGTGGAGTGAGGCCCCTAGTCAGCCATGTTTGATATGGACAAGCCTTAATCTATCGTTCTAGCTCAAGGTTAGTAACTTGAAGTGATTGTAACGAGGCCAGCCAGGTGGACCTCATAGGATATGAGTTCCCTGAGTGGGGCGGTCCAATTTACATATAAAATCGGTGCAGAAGTAAGCCATTCGGCCCTTCGAGCCTGCCCCACTATTCAATATGATCACGGCTGATCATGCAATTTGAGTATCCCACTCCCACTTTCTCTCCATACCCCTTGGTCCCTTTAGCCACACGAGCCATGTCCAGTTCCCTCTTGAATATATCTAATGTACCTCAGCCTCCTTCTGGGAGAGACTCCCACAGGCTCAGAACTCTTGAATGAAGAAACTCCTCTTCATCTAAGTCCTGAATGGATTGCCCCTTATTCTTACACTGTGACCTCGAGTTCTGGACTTCCCCAACATCAGGAACATTCCTCTCATATCCAGCCTGTCCAGTCCCATCAGGGTTTTATATGTTTCTATGAGATTCCCTCTCATTCTTCTAATTTCCAGTGAATGCAAGCACCGGCTGACAGATATGAACAGGATTGTCAGAGGTTCTGTCCACTCAGAGTGGCTCTGAGGGAGCTGCATCAGTGTCAAGTACTGTACACGTGTGAATAAAGGCAGACATGGTGATGGGATACCGGCCTCTGTGGAGTCATTTCATAACCTATTCTAAGAAAGATAAGCTTAAAAAGGGTAAGCTACAGAAAACATACTTAAGCATGTATTTGGTCTGCCTCAAATACTTGAGAAGTCTCACAGGTATTGGAGGAAAAATGGTAATATTTGTATAATATTAGCCATTTATGTTACATTTATTCAGTAATGAGTGTAAAATAAATGTATTATAATTGCTTTCCAACATTAAACTCTTGCTTACTAACTTCTTAAAAAGATTCCAGGCCCGAAATGCCTAGCAGCATCTCCCTGAGATGCTACAGTTACTAAACTTTAGAAAGTCCCCAGTTAGCGCGCACACTAAGAAGTTGGCTGGATGCTATCTTATCCTTGAAGCATGCAAAAGGCTTCCAGAAGTTAGAATTTGCCAGAAACTCATTCAGACACCCAGTGACCAGAATAGGTCTCTCTCCCCTTATGTGAAATATAGAATGTATACCCAATGTGGTTGCTCCACTGGTTCTCAACACCCCTTTCACTAGTTAAATGTCACATTACAAGTTCTTCACATCATTCAACTTTTTTGAAAGAGAAGTAAGTGTACGAGAGGGAAAGGTTTTCTCGATGGCTTGCAGGAGGCAGGCTGTAAAGAATGAAGACATTTCTGCCCTTCACAAATTATACTTTATGCCACGAAAACCATCTATACTTCCCGCTGCCTTGGAGAGGCAGCTAATACAATCACAGACCCCTCCCATCCTGGTTATCATCGCTTCCAACCTCTTCCATCGGGCAGAAGATACAAAGCAACAGATTCAAAAACAGCTTCTTCCCCGCTGTTATTAGATTTCTGAATGGACCTCCCAAATTTCAAACTTAATGTAGATCTCAATCTCTGTGCTCTTTCTCTGCAGCTGTAACATTGTATTCCTCACTCTGTTCTATTACCCTAATACCCTTTGTATGCTATGATCTGCCTGTACTACACTCAGAACCAGACTTTTCACTGTACAAAGTTAATAACAATAATAGAGTCATAGAGTCATAGAGATGTACAGCATGGAAATAGACCCTTTGGTCCAACCCATCCATGCCGACCAGATATTCCAATCCAATCTAGTCCCACCTACCAGCACCTGGCTCATATCCCTCCAAACCCTTCCTATTCATATACCCATCCAAATGCCTCTTAAATGTTGCAATTGTACCAGCCCTCACCACTGCCTCTGGCAGCTCATTCCATACATGTATCACCCTCTGTGTGAAAAGGTTTCCCCTTAGGTCTTTTTTACATCTTTCCCCTCTCACCCTAAACCTATACCCTCTAGTTCTGGACTCCCCCACCCCAGGGGAAATGCTTTGTCTATTTTGGATTTTTTGCTGGAAAGGTAGTCTTTCACTCTGATGGGCAGAGTTGTCTGACATCCTTTACTGCCACCTTCAACCATCATTAAACATCAAAACTGCTAACATTCAATTGTACCGTGATTGAGTCTGTTTCCAACTGATGCTCACTGTGCTTACTTAAGTCCAAACCCAGGCGTAACCAAAGAAAAATACACAAAACCGTTGAAAAACATGGAAACCAGATTGAAAAGCATAAGTAGACATTCTAAAGCACTGTGAAGATAGTTTGTTATACCTGCAGAAACTGGTATCACCTCCAATGAGACCCAGAAGCTGTGATGTGCATGTTAAGCTCCAAAAGGAAATATTATTCTCACATTCCTCCTTCCCCCATTATTCCCACTATAAATAGTTAATTAAAAAGACCTTTAAGAGCAGCTGCCTTGCTAGGTTCCCCATCTCGAGTCAATAATGCTGCTGCTCACACTTCTTCTGCCATCTCTGTTTGGAACATACAACTAAGCAGGGGTGGAGTGGAGCTGGCTCTGCAAAGTTTGAAAGGAGAACTTCCCCTTAAAATCACTGCTGGCTCATCATTCATTCCATTGAAAGTATCCCCAAAGTTTACAAATCTAGGCAATGGACAGTTCGGTCTTTAAACTTAGTTAAACATTGGCATTGCTCATGTTCAAGAGAACGAATGAAGCCAGCAGCAGACACTGTACTGCAGGGGGAGAAAGTCAGCCAGTTTCTCTCTCATTGTAAATATGGAATTATGTCATGGAATTAGCTCGATATTGTCAACTCATTTCCCCCATATGCACAGTTCCAAAAGACTCTGATAATAGGCCAACATGCCACCAAGCCAACTGGGGCAGGAAGAGCAATAGAAACTAGACTGGAGCTGTTGAATTAGAATTCCAACCATAGAAACTGACAGCCAAATTCCAGTGGGAAGACAGCAAGGCACCAAATCTGTAGCAACAATGGGGGGAAGTCAACTTGGATAAACAGGCCCGGGCTGGAGGAGGTTGGGATGTGATAGCAAACCCACACTGAAAGGGTGTCCAGCAAGTTAGAGATGCTGTGAGGTTTGTGTTGTGAAGTAATTGAGTATGTATATTGAGCAAGACACACCAGGGTGTGTGTGTGTGTGTGTGTGTGTGTGTGTGTGTGTGTATACGATTGTGTTTGTGCATGCATGCACGTACATCATCCGTGACCAGGAGGAGCAGCACACACAGCCAAGGTGGTCAATGGCAGAATAAGCATTTTGTTGGTAGAAAGTTACCTGGGCATAGTTTTATATCTGAGCAACTGCTCTGGGTCTCTTAAACCCAGTGGAACTTTGCACATTGTTTCCGTAAAGCCTGTTCATGGTACACCTCTACAGGTCTCCAAAGGACTTCACTAACCCTCTAGCAATTTCTTTGAAGGTGAAGTCTGGGTTGTGAGGTAAATATAAGGCCACAAAGATGATCCATGAGCAGCACAATTTTGTATTGTGATCACCCATTGTCTTTTCACCTTCAAAGTCATCTCACAGTACACTGGAACAGAACAAGATTAATGCTGCTCTATGAATAATATATCCTAGCCTCAATTATTTTTCATACAGATCACAAGTGAATTAGCACAGAGGGGGAGCATCTACAGGATGTGGATGCACCATTATCAGACAGAACAGAAAAGGGGCTTACTCCCTCCCCCTAACCTTCATTGGATGTGTCACATAGGTCACTTTTCCTTATTCCTGCGTGCTCAGAGATCCGACTGACTTCCACATCTGTCAGCAGCAGCCTTCGCCTGGACTAATTTCCAGTCTACAACTCTTGTTCACTGAGTCAGCTAAGAGATGGTGTGCAATGGACTGCCAGCCATATTCATAGAGAAAAGGCTGTGGGGGACTCAGTGATGTAGAAGCTATCAGAAAATCGTACCATGATTTTAGGCTTACACAATGGCAATCTAAAGCCACTTTTGTTTTCCTTGTACGTTTAATTTCTGGCTACCTCCTTACAAGAAAGATAAAATTAGTCACTGGTTTCTTTCTGTGTCACTTCATTCTGCATTGATAGTACATGGTGACAATATATATTCTAGGAGAAAGTGAGGACTGCAGATACTGGAGATCAGAGCTGAAAATGTGTTGCTGGAAAAGCTCAGCAGGTCAGGCAGCATCCAAGGAGCAGGAGAATCGACATTTCGGGCATGAGCCCTTCTTCAGGAATATGATTCCTGAAGAAGGGCTCATGCCCGAAACATCGATTCTCCTGCTCCTTGGATGCTGCCTGACCTGCTGCGCTTTTCCAGCAACACATTTTCAGCTCTGACAATATATATTGCCAGATTTGGCAAAGCTTTCAACCAAAAATGGAATAATAGCACTTCATAGACTTCACCACAAACGGGCTATATATTATTAATAGAAATATATAGAAGTAAGTGTGTTTAAGTGATTTCTGAGTTATTATCACACTGCTTGGATGACAGTTTACCCATTTGAATTTTGCTTTTGTGGTTGCTGGAGCTGACCGAATTGTTCTATCAAGCAGCTGCCCTGTAATCACACCAAACAAATTTACAACAGGAGTCTTTATGTAGTGTTCATCATGAAACAAGATCTCTATACATATAAGCTAAACAAATCTACTGTCTCTAAGTTCAACTCAGGTACCTTTTTACCCTTGACCCATCTGGTCCATGCCCTGAAGGTGAATATACTCAAGAGCATGTACTCACTCTGTGGGGCACGTGTGGTGTAGTAGAGCTGCAGGAATGATATGGGAAGGGTCTGGTTCAGGGCCATGCACCATCAAGATTGGGGCTGGTGGTGAGGCACTTTACTTAACCTCAGCTTCTGCTGCAACAGCTTTCAGTCAGGTCTGCAATAAAGTATTCACTTGAATTCCAAATGTTGACACTTCGTACATTAGGAGGGACTGAGGCACTGACACATGCTCCTTAGACAATGATTGTTGTTCGCCAAGTATCCTTTCAGTCAGGATGGTCTGTGTGTCTGATTGGCTGCTCTGGGCACTGGTTAAGTAACTCATCAATGTGAATGGCCAATGGGCACAGAGCCACCCTGGAGGCATAGATTCTGGTGAATACAACTGTCTCCACCCCCCCAACCCCCCCCTTCTCCTGTGCCATGATAAATACAAGAGGATGACACTGATTGGTGCAATATAAACTACTTTCTGGATAAAGTAGTGAGCTTTCAGACAGCAGGCAAATGTGAGCAATTTTCAGCACATTTACTGTCTAGTAATTGTTGTTTGGGCACAGCAATGCTCAATGCTCTAACAGCTACTGTTGATAAACATTACTGTCACCATTATCCTTAAGTATAGGATCTACAGGGCCTGCTTGACCCAGTTTGGTAGAGGAAAACCACTTCCTGCTTTAATTAGAGGAGTTTGTTGTAGTTAACATGATGTAGTTTATTGCATATCACCAACTGGCCACAGGCAATCTTGATACTAGAGATATTATTACAAAAACTTTGAGGAGAATCCAACGTTCGGTGTCACTCCAATGAGATTCTAAGCTGTTCTATTCACAATACCACAGGACACCATCAAGTGGGTGAGATTAACCCTTTCAGACCACATGCAACAGCAATCACTCAATGCAAATCACTTCAAAAGATTACACTTACTATCTTAAAAATACTAAATTATCACATGATAATCATCTTCATCATTTGTAATTAGTGCAAATATTCAAATGATGAACTTGAGGAACAGGAAAGGCAGCAGACAAGGCAAACTTATGCATGACCATTTTGAAGAAACTCGCCAGTCTATTCAACATAAAACATTTCCTGCTGTCTGATATATTTAATTCTAGAGTTACAATGGAGGTGGTCAAAGTAATTTTTTCCCCCCATTGGCCTACTAACAAAACCAAAACACAAAAATCAATATTAATTCTTCTCTAAGGAGAATATTATGTTTAAATAAGCATACATTTTGTACAGTCACACAAATTAAATGGATACTAACTCAATTGCAACCATTTCTTGTTTGATACACCCAAAATCAGTTTGTTCATTTGCCAAATGGGACACGGCCTTAACCCAGCATCATAATCAAAACAGAAAATGCTAGGAATACTCAGTAGTCAGGCATTATCTGTGGATAGAGAAGGCAACTTCTACAAGACCCCATTCAATGATATATCTCCATATACACTTCCCACTGACATGCTAATTGGCAAGATATTAAAGGATTGGATGATTTGCTTTGACTCATCAAAACTATATAATGAGAAAAACAGCTCAACACTGGATAGATTGCAATTAACACAGCTATTTACTTATCAATGTAAAATTGTTGTTGGATATTCAGTAACAACACTGCATTCAGAGCTTCTATTCATTTTCAATTTATATCTTAACAAGGTTGTCTAGTTAAGACCTGATTCATTGAAGGAAGTACTTAAACAGATCAGTGTGAATTCTAACTTTTGTTTTGGTTTTTATTGAGGAAACATGTGTAGCCCTGTGACTTACACACTGCCCTTTCATTTCTTGTGTTTTTTTTTAATCTTAGCTTTCAGCTTTTGAGACAAAATCATTTCAAATGACTCAATGAAAATCTTCCGATTACAATGTGAAAAAATCTGTATGAAATTAAATGGGGCACTTGCAAACTAATTTGAACTGGGTGTGGAATCAAAAGAATTGCCATATTCATTAATTCTGAAAAATGTGTTGCTGGAAAAGTGCAGCAGGTCAGGCAGCATCCAAAGAGCAGGAGAATCAACGTTTCGGGCATAAGCCCTTCTTCAGGAATGAGGAAGGTGTGCCAAGCAGGCTCAGATAAAAGGTAGGGAGGAGGAACTCCCTACCTACCTTTTATCTTAGCCTGCTTGGCACACCTTCCTCATTCCTGAAGAAGGGCTTATGCCCGAAATGTCGATGCTGCCTGACCTGCTGCCCTTTTCCAGCAACACATTTTCAGCTCTGATCTCCAGCATCTGCAGTCCTTACTTTCTCCATATTCATTAATTCAGCAACCAATTAACAATCTTAAAAAGAGGAAAATGCAATTATCACAGTAGTGCTGTTCTCAGCTTTGGGGAGGTATAAATATTTCTAAGAAACCTGTTCAGACATGTTATGACACACTTCTGGTGTAGGTGGGATTTGAATCTGGCCTTGAGTAGCCAGAGAGAAAGAGGCCTCTGCTAAGGGAAGAAAGCATTTAATTAACCTATACTAACAATACCAGCTTTGAGATGCAAAAATGTATTTCAAATAGGCAAATTAGGAGTGATGGGAATAAAGATATTTTACACATGGTTCATTCTTCTTGACTCCTCTCCCAAATGCATTGATTCACATGTATTGAATATCAATAAAGTTTTCAGAGACCACATGTGAATAGGCCTGATTCTTCTTGTGAGTGATGTCCATCTTCCATAAGATGAATCACTAGATGATATTAGAATTGGGAAGTGAATTAAATTTTCCCAAATCTCTCGCAGAAATATCAAGACGAGGTTGAGATCACACAACTCAATCCCAATGAAGAGTTGACTTTCTGATCAATGTTGTATATGAAGGAGACTCATTCGCACAGAACGCAGAGAACTCAATGGGGACTAGCGAGCTGGAGCCATAGTATCAAAGAAGGGAGGGATGCTGGGAAGACACATCTAAATATACAAGTAAGCATCATCCATCCTTTACGTGCTACAGTGTCTGCAGATCACATTTTGGAAATATCAGTCACTCAGTCAAATGGGAAGGGAAATGAGTCATTCTTGATCCTGAAAGATTGCCCTATCGAAGGGTGACCGAATGCCACACTGGATAGGTTTTCATCTACTGATCTAATTAAGAAGCTTGTAAATCAATTCTGAAATTATGTTGATTGTTATAGTATCTGGTTTCAGTTTGTGCTAAAACAATAAATCTGTATCTCCCCATTCACTCTTAAAAGTAGAAGTATTTATACAACATTTCTTACAAACCCAAAAGGTTCTACAGAATTTAATTTTGTAGGTTTTTTTTATTCTCTTGATTCTTCACTTTTGCAGTCACTTTCTCCCTATTAAACATCACATCTTTGAACATTTTTATTTATTTCAACTGCATTTCTATTAATTCACCAATGTAATTAAAATAATGCTAATGTCAGCTGTCAGTGGTGGTTCTCTTAAATGTCTCTTCTGATCATCAGCATTTTCTGTAATAAATTCCCAGTTAGCACTCGATACCTTATGAGGTACAGTCACCTGTCAGTCACTTGTGCAAATGTTCTTACAATTCTTTACAACTAGGAGAAAGAAAGCAAGAAATCATTTCCTTAGGGTCTTTCACAACGGCAGGGTGTTCCAAAACTCTTCACAGCCAACAAAATACTTTAGAAATTTAGTCACTATTGTTGGAAATGTGGAAGCAAACTTTCACAGAGCAAGCTCTCATCGACATTGTGATGATGACCAGATCACATGTTATAGTGATACTGTTTGAGGGGTAAATACTGAGGAGAATATAACTGCTCTTCAAGACAATGATCTTTTACAACCACCTGAGAGAGCAGATGGAGGTCTTGGTCTAACATCGGAATGACGTCACATCTAATGGAGCTTCATTCTCTCACTGTCAGCCAAGGATACTTGCTCAAGTCTCTCAGAATGAGACTTCAGTGCACACCCTTTTCTCTCTGGGCTGAAAATGCTACTCTTGAGCCACAGCTAAGATGTTTCATATTAAGCTTAGTCCTAATTATGTAATAATTCCTTTCAAATATTTTTAACATTGTACATGGTTGAGTTATAATGTGGAAAAGAGCTCAATTTGCACTTACTGTCGGCAAAATGGAAAATTACACATTTGACTACACAGAGGTAGTATTCTGAAATACTGATGCCTGATTCAGAAACCACTCCACTAACCAAATGCATATGTGGTTCACGACACCGCAACTGATACCACTGTCCTCCTGTATTGGTTGACAGCCATGTTTCCCTGCTTCTGACCTTAGCTCCATGCCCCCAAACCCTAATTCCACTCGACTCACTGCCCCCTCTCCTGCCTGGCTTGCCAGGTGAGTCAATGGGGGCTTGCAAGCAAGATTAGATTAGATTAGATTGGATTAGATTCCCTACAGTATGGAAACAGGCCCTCCGGCCCAGCAAGTCCACACTGACCCTCCGAAGAGTAACCCACCCAGATCCATTCCCCCTACTCTATATCTACCCCTGACTAATGCACCTAATACTATGGGGAATTTAGCATGGCCAATTCATCTAACCTGCAGATCTTTGGACTGTGGGAGGAAACCGGAGCACCCTGAAGGAAACGCACGCAGACACAGGGAGAATGTGCAAACTCTACACAGTCACCCAAGGCGGGAATCGAACCCAGGTCCCTGGCACTGTGAGGCAGCAATGCTAACCACTAAACTGTGTACTTTTTGATACATTTGGGATGTCACCAACAAAGCTGACACATGTACCATAACTGCCTGTATGGCAGAGGGTGCATTCTCACAGCTATTCCAACAACTCCATTCTCCAAGTGTTTTGGACATTTTCTAATCCACTCAGGTGGGATCTGAACCCTTTTGGCTCAGAGCTAGGGACACCACCACTGCAGCATTGGAGCTGTCACAGTCAATGTTGTTTAGCTTGTTGCTGTCATAGAGGACACCAGACATTGCTAAATATATGTAATTGCAGCATATTTGGATTCAATGTAAATAAATTTACATAATGTTCAGAGAACGGTCATATGTTTTGTTCTCTTTTAACATAAAACACAGACGGTTACATTGAGGTTGCCAGATGTTGCACAAATTAAAATGTTAAATAACCTTTCACATCATAGATTTCATTTGCTACAATGCTACAGGAGCAGTGTTGCCATTACTCCAGTATTTGTATATGACAGTTGTAGTAAACTCCAGAGGGTTTTCCTTCTCACATATTTATACAATACAGCCCAAGACTTGAAGTGTACTGTGTTGCTGCTCATTTCAACTAATCAGCTTATCATAGTTAGCCTTCAGTACCTTGGTCCCAGCAGATGGATTTTCTTCTGCCCCAGTCAGTTGTAATGCAGCAGACTCTCTCAGTCAGATAGGCGAAAGTGAGCTCTGCAGGTGCTGGAGATTAGAGTCAAGATTAGAGTGGTGGTGGAAATGCACAGCAGGTCAGGCAGCATCCAAAGAGCAGGAAAATCGATGTTTCGGGCAGGAGCCCTTCATCAGGAATGAGGGGTCCTTCATTCCTGATGAAAGGCTCCTGCCCGAAACGTTGATTTTCCTGCTCCTGGGATGCTGTCTGACCTGCTGTGCATTTCCAGCACCACTCTAATCTTTCAGTCATATACTAAGGGATAGATTCCTGCCTTCACCACCTGGATGGTAAATAGGTGGAGATCTTCTGGCTACCAAAGGACCTGCCCCATTTTCCAACCATTGATTCGAAAGGAGGGAAAAATAAGATGGTCAATCTATACCACTAGATTACTATCAGGAGAGGACCAAACTCTTATTCTGATACAACTCCTTTGAAATGATCATTGAACATTCATCCTCTTAGTTATCTCAGACTTACTGACCACAATTCAGCATGGGCGCTGGTTGTGGTGATAAAATCCAGTTAATAACTCTGCAATTAAAAGCTCAACATTCCTCTCAGGACATCACTCACTGACGCAAACATTCAAAGCTTTGATGTTCAGCTAATCATCATCATAAAGAAAATGAAAGTACAATCGTTGCTCCAGCCAACTTCAAATTCTACTACGGTGCAATAGTGATTCCTTGCTCTGAGGTGCACTCTGTTGACTGTCAGTGTGGATTATAGACTTGTCACTCTGATCTGTCTTGTCTTTTTGAGCATGTGATGAAACTATTTGACTTATATATTTGCATTTTTATACTGTTTGCTGCAAGTTTGAGTTCCTGGAGTGGTACGGTAAAAGTATGTGCCTGCTGTAAAGAAATGGAGAAAAACTGCAGAATACTGGAATGCAAAATGACTGGTTTAGACTTGTGCATGAAATACAGACAGCTAGCACACAGGTACAGCAGGTAATCAGGAAGGCTACTGAAATGTTGGCTCTTACTGCATGGTGCTGGTGAGACTGTACCTGGAGTACTGTGAGCTGTTTCAATCCCCTTCTGTAAATGGATGCAGATCAGAGACTGTTTTTTTTCCTTTATTCATTCATGGGATGAGGGCATCACTGGCTAGGCCAGCACTTATTGGCCAGAGGGAGTTAAGAGGAGAAAGTGAGGTCTGCAGATGCTGGAGATCAGAGCTGAAAATGTGTTGCTGGAAAAGTGCAGCAGGTCAGGCAGCATCCAAGGAGCAGGACATTGAAGGGCTTACGCCCGAAACATCGAATTTCCTGTTCCTTGGATGCTGCCTGACCTGCTGCGCTTTTCCAGCAACACATTTTCAGCAGAGGGAGTTAAGAGTCAACCACATCGTTGTGGGTCTGGAGTCACACATAGGCCAGACCAGCGAAGGATGGGAGTTTCCTTCCCTAAAGGTCATTGGTGAACCAGATGGGTTTTTCCAACACTCAATAATAGATTCATGATCATCATTTGATTCTTAATTCCAGATATTCATTGTATTCATATTCCACCATGAGATAGGATTTGAACCCAGGTCCCCAGAACGTTATCTAGGCCTCTGATTAACAGCGCAGTGATAATACCACTAGGCTACTGCCTCCCCACATTACCATTAAGATGATCCCTGGGTATAGGGGAATTGTCTTAAGAGGAATGGTCAAACAGATTGAGACTTTAGAATTTAGAAAATGAGAGGTGATCTCATTGAAATATATAGGATTCTTAAGGAGTTTGACAAGGTAAATGCTAATAGAGTGTTTCCCCTCAAGGGAGAGTCCAGGACCAAAGGGCATAGCCTCAAAATTTAAGACTGAGATGAGGATGAATTTCTTCTCTCAGTGGGTTGTATTTCTTTGGAACTCCTTGCTACAGACAGCTGTGATTTTAATCACTTCAAGCCCTGAGAGTTTCTCTCTTGAAAATAAGGTGGACTAGATCATACTATAGGTACAACTCTAGATCACAGAGTTATAGAATTATTATGCTGCACAAGTATTGCCCATTATGCCCATAGCGCCTACACCAGTTCTATTACCTAATGCTAATCTCCTCTCTTTTCTCCATATCCCTACACATGAATACTAGCCAAAATAAATCCAATGTTCTCTTGAATGCTTCCATTGAATCTACCTCCATCACATTTCAAGGCAGTGTATTCAATACTTAACCACTCACTGTGTGAAAAAGTCAGAGGCAAAAGTAGCCCAGAGGAGAAAAGAAACAGTAATATTTGGAAATGAATACAGGTTTCTTATTTTAAGAGTTAAGAAGACAGATTTGATCAGTACGTATCATTTGCAGGTTTTACTGTTTTCTCCTTCTGGGAGTTTCAGCCTCCCCCAACCCCTTCCTCTTGCCAGGATGATCAAGGAAGAACTATGTACCTGATCATGGGTGACTTCCCAACAGTGCTGCAGGGAAACCTTTCAGAGATTGATGGATAGCCTTCAGAAGGCATTGGAGGATAAAATAAATCCTGTTATACCTGAGTCAGCATTAGGTTCTGGTAGTAATTGCTCTCAAAGGGCCCAGTAATAAGCTTTTTGACATCCAGTGAGTAAGAATCTCACATAAGGCCCTACTTAAATCCAATTTAATTTGTGACTGTTTTCCTGATCCCAGAAACTCCAATGCAAGTAATTCCAACCAATTCTCCTGGCTCTTCTCCCATCAAGCAGTTTCCATTAAATGCTGCTCATAGCTCTTCCTCCCCTTTCATATTCAGCCATTTAAACAAGCTTCACTGTCTCCCATCTTCCAGTTCTGATGGTGGATCTACATCCATGTTGTTAATTTATTCTGTCCTTCACATATACGGCAGACATGCTATATATTTATCACAATAATAACTTGATGTTTAGCACTTGCTATTAACCTTGCCCAAAAATCGGCAAAAAAAAAATCCAATATACCATCTGGTATACTTACAAATTGTTTGCACTGGATCATGGAAATAGGGAACATTTTTATAAATCATTAAACACTTCTGCCCAACTCACACAATGCAATTTCCATATTTTTCACTTTTATTTAAAGTTGATATAAGCAATGAAGAATAAATACAGCCTTTATGTACCTATCTCTAGACTTACTGAAACATTCTGAGATCACTTGACTTCTTTATTCAATGAGTTCTGTATTTTTATATTGACATAAGACACAAAGTGTAGGAAAATCAGATTTGGAACTGATTTTTTATTCAAGGGCAGGTATGCCAAAGAAAGTATTGAAGCATATCTTAAGCTCATCAAAAACCACAGGAACACTACTTTATGTTTCTCATGTTATCTCTGGCCCTTGTCATCTGTGCATGCATCACCACTATTAGCATCAGCCCAATAGCATAAAGGCTCCAATACCACACAACCTGTCAGGGAAACACATTTAGAATGATCTACTATAATTATTCAGTTTGGATAACTTTTTAAAAAAATTAACATCAATATAATGTTAAATTTCAGAATTACAAAAGTGGACAGGAATCACAGCATGGGTCGATTAGACCAATCAGGACAAATTCACAACACAAATGAGGCAATATATATGCGTTACATTCAAAAAGGCAGTGCTGTTAAAGTCAAGCAACTTACTGTCATTTTCACTGGTCAAAAGCTCCAATCACTCGATATAGTGGTTGTTTAAACTGACCAAACTGCCATTTCACAGCTTCTGACAGTCTTCATTTCTGGATCCAGCTCCAGGAGATTTTAATACCTGCCACGGTATTCTTGCAAGACATTTGAAATGCATTTTCTTTGAAGTAATGACTCACAATCCCTTGTTCACGTAGTTCATAAAGAAAGCAGATGTCAATGCTGCCTGTGACAGAAACCCTACAAAATGTGGGAGCTCACACAGGAGTACAATATTGCAAGCCACTTCTTCCTTCATTATATCACATGGTGACAGCATATTTGCACTGAAGGGTTAAAAAGCACTATTTGCAGGTTTGAAATCATTATCAGCAATGTATACATTTTACAGCTGGATAACTTTTGAGTATCAAACTACATAAAATAAAAGTGTCATTAAATTCAATACTTTCAATTCTATGTTTAGGAGATTTATTCGAGGGAGAGGTCCTGATGTTGTTTAGTCACTTAAGTCAGAAATATGGATTGTCCGAGGGTCCTTTTCCGATACTTCCAGATCAGGGACTATATACAGAGGAAGACCACGGTCTTGGCCCAGTGTTATAAATCAGACACGGAGAAAAGAATACTTTGGGTACGGGTACTCTTCCACTTAGTATCATTTTAGTATCCACTTAATATCATTTACAGAAAGGTCGCGCCCTGGAAGAACTTTGTAAGACGTGGAATCAAGAGTCAGGAGCGGACATATTAATGGAGAGATGGGAAGACATCTGGGGGAATGTATGGAAAATTTCAGTATGCTACAGAGCGCAGGTTATGCAATTGAGGATCTTACACAGGGCTCATATGGTGCCAGAGAGGCTAGCTAAGTTCAAAAGAGGAGCGTCTCCAGCGTATCCCAAATGTAAAATCAGCACAGGCATTCTCACACACTGCTACTGGTCGTGTTGTAAGATTCAGAGATACTGGAGTGCGATAGTAAGGGAGTTAAAGGACATTCAGGGGACTGAAATGAACATGGATCCGGTAGTTCTTCTTCTGGGGTTGTCAAATTTGCCCTCTCTGGGGTAACACAGGAAGAGATTGTGTAACATCCTTACCCATTGCACGAGGAAGAACATTCTACTGAATTGGCCGTCAGAAAAACCACCAGGTTTTACCGGGGTTGTGTAAGCTGGTGATGAAGCATCTCCCCCAAGATTACCTCACAAATATGGTGCACCACAAAATGGAACAGTTTTATAGGACATGGCGGCCCTTTTGAAATTAGAAAAACGCAGACTTATCATCAATATTAGTCAGGGCGGTGGGAATCATGGGTACCCTTGGGGCCCCAGGATGAGGAGATTAGAAGGAATAGAATATGGGTACTGTAGGAGGTACTCCCAGGGATTGGAGCCTCAGTGAAGGTGTGATGAGTGAGATAGAATAAAGTAGTGAGATATTATTTAATTTAAGTTATTTTAATTTAGTTTAAGCTAGTATTTATTTAATATGTTTGTGTTAATTTTCTAGACAGTACATTCCTCAAGGCATGAAATGTTTAAACATTACCATTAAGAATATTATTACACAGAAACCTTTCAACGGGTAACATTGCATAAGATTAATTATGTCTCATTGTCTCCTCTCCACTGTTGAAACAATTTCTTCTTTTTCTCTGAATTGTCAGTCGTACCTCAGTGTCAGCAGGCTGCTCAATTAGAGAAGCAGCAAAGAAATGACTGTGGCCAGGGAGAAAACCAGAGATGGTTGGAGCAGTGGAACCTCTCTTCAGTAGTCTTTAGTTGCAACTCAGTAAAATAGATATTAACCATTCACTAGTTCACTTCTCCATGCAAAGCCCAAACCAATCAGAGTCAACTTGTCTGCTTTTAAATTTTATAAATTTAACTTGTGAAGTCATTATTAACTGGTTCATACTCCCTGACAACACCTGTGCCACTCAGAGTTCGTTTTCCATGATCAACACACTCATACAGTATAAATGTTGGTTTTCCCTTTAAATTGGTAGATGGAAAATTTCAATATACTTAAAAAAGTTAATTCATCCTTTAATAGTTGTCTGAGGAGCACACTGACATTGGGTTTCTTTTTGTTGGAATCCTTTGAAGAGGTAACAACTAGGTTAGACCAGGAAAACCCAGTGGATGTTATCTATCTAGGCTTCCAAAAGGCCTTTGATAAGGTGCCTCACGGGAGGTTGCTGAGTAAGGTGAGGGCCCACGGTGTTCGAGGTGAGCTACTGGCATGGATTAAGGATTGGCTGTCTGACAGAAGGCGGAGAGTTGGGATAACAGGTTTTTTTTGGAATGGCAGCTAGTGACAAGTGGTGTCCCGCAGGGTTGAGTGTTGGGGCCACAGCTGTTCACTTTATATATTAATGATCTGGATGAAGGGAGTGGGGCATTCTGGCAAAGTGCGCTGATGATACAAAGTTAAGCGGACAGGCAGGTAGTACTGAGGGGGTGGGGAGACTTTAGAAAGATTCAGTTTAGGAGAGTGGTCCAGGAAATGGCTAATGAAATTCAACGGCATAGACTATTTTCTAAACAATGAGAAAATTCACAAAGCTGAAATGTGAAGGGATCTGGGCACGCTGGTCGAGGATTCTCTAAAGGTTGACTTGCATGATTAAGAAAGCAAATATAATGCTGTCACTTATCTCAAGAGGGTTGGAATGTAAAAGCAGCAATGTGCTACTGAGACTTTATAAATCCCTAGTTAGGCCCCATTTAGAATACTACATCCAGTTTTGGGCCCTGTACCTCAGGAAGGACATGCACTGGAGCGTGTCCAGCGGAGGTTCACACGGATGATCCTTGGAATGCCAGGCCTAACATATGATGAATGGCTGAGGATCCTGGGATTGTATTCATTTGAGTTTAGAAGATTGTGGGGAGATCTAATAGAAACTTACAAGATAATGCATGGCTTGGAAAGGGTAGATGCTGGGAAGTTGTTTCCGTTAAGTGGGGAGACTAGGACCTGTGGGCACAGCCTTGGAATTAGAGAAGGTCAATTTAGAATGGAAATGGGGAAACATTTCTTCAGCCAGAAGTGGTGAACCTGTGGAATTAATTGCCATGGAGCGCAGTGGAAGCTGAGATGTTAAATGTCTTCAAGGCAGAGATTGATAAATTCTTGATCTTGCAAGGAATTAAGGTATATCGGAGAGTGTGGGTAAGTGGAGTTGAAATGTCCATCAGCCGTGATTAAATGGCAGAGCAGACTTGATGGGCCGAATGGCCTTACATCCACTCCTATGTCTTATGGTCTTATGGTCTTATAGTTTAGTTTTAGTTAAGTAGATATGTTTGTTTTGGTAGAATAGTGGGCTGTTTATTAACAATGGTACTATGCTATGGTCTTGTTTTTCATACTTTTTTTTTCTGTTTTGATGGTGTTTGCTTTGTAAAAGATTTTAAAAGCTTTTCAATAAAAATACTTATTTAAAAAAATCAATACTTTACAATTATGTTATACTTATTGAAGCAGCTTTTTAAAACATCAGGAATAGTAGTTTCTCTCAAAATATGTGTAAACATATGTGGATTACCAGAAATTATGGCTTTTTGCTGTGGGCCAGTTAGTAAACCATATGGTCACACGACACCGGGCCCACCCTGAAGTTTAAAAGATTACAACCATAAAAGACACAAAATACAACAGCCTGAATGAAGATCTCGTGCTGCAGAGGTTTCTTCTCCTCAATGCACAGAAAGTGCACAGTCCAGTGCCACTTGCAGCCTCATGATTATCCACTCATGACTCCCCTCTTACTTGTCACCAATCAGTCTTCCCCTCGGACAAAAAAATTATCCACTGGTCACTCCTTCCATCAATCACACACCCAAGCAGCAACATCACCTCCCAATTTATTTGTTTCATTCCCGTCCTCTATTTAGGGTCACTTCAATTATAATTCAATGCCAATTCTTTGCAGTTTAACAGCTCCACTATAGAGAGAGCTGATGGTGTTTTGGTATTGTCACTGGACTAGTAATCCAGTAATCCCACATAATGCTTTGGGGACCTCAAATTAAAACACATCACGACAAATTTTAGAACTTCACTTTATAAATGGGAGCTCTATGGCAGAATATTGTCCTCAACCCTTGGCCCCAATGACCAGGTTCAAGTTGTTTTTGTCCTGGAGGTTGTCACAGCATGTTTAAACACCTTGATTAAAATAACTGTGAGATCCCGAGTGTAACAAATATTTTGCTGTTAGTTTTCCAACTTAGCCTATCTTCCACAATTCAAAATAAAATGCAGCAGATCCTGGAAATCTGAAATTAAAACAGAAAATGCTGTTCAAACTCTGCAGGCTTCTCAGAGAGAAGCAGTGTGAAAAGCATTGAGTCCAGTATGATTGTTATTCTAAATAACATTTCTCTCTCCACAAATGTTGTCAGACCTGCTGAATTTCTCTAGCATTTTCTGCTTTCAGGTCTTCCATAACTGTTTACTTCAGTTTCACAGTTCAGTTCCCTCTTGATCTCTGGGGTATGTCCTTATTCTTCCTTAATGGGACCATCACTTGCAACATTGTCAACCGAAGCCTTAACATTCAGATCGTGAGACTAAACTCTACCCAGGATTTC
Organism: Hemiscyllium ocellatum; assembly: GCF_020745735.1. NCBI lineage: Eukaryota > Metazoa > Chordata > Chondrichthyes > Orectolobiformes > Hemiscylliidae > Hemiscyllium > Hemiscyllium ocellatum. The sequence goes on from NC_083408.1 coordinate 37,206,820, forward strand.
TGGTCTACAGTTTGTTTTAAATGAAGTGTATAGGTTTTTTTTAAAAAAATTACATTTATTTGTTAAAGGAATTGGGCTTAAATGAGTGGCCAGCATTTCTTGCAGTTAAGTCTCAACCACATTGTTGTGGGTTTGAAGGCACACATAAATGGAAGGATGACAGATTTCCTTTCCTAAATGACATTAGTGAATAAGATTTTATTTTTAAATGAGATCAACAATGGCTTTTTATTACTATTTTTGTTTTGATTTACTCCAGATTTCACTATCTGCCATAGTGGGATTTGAACTCATGACCCCCAAACGTTGGCCTGGAGCTCTGGATTACTATGACATTGCAACGGCATCACTGTCTCCCTTAATATATAGTAGCTTTTCAATATAGATTTAATGTATTAAAGAAATGGCTGCAGACAGGATGAAAACCATCATATGAGGCCCATGTAAGGCCATATTTACCTTCAAAGTTCCTTTCTGCAACTGTTAGTTTGTTTTAAATAAACAATATATCTCAAACATTAATGGTCAACTTTCATGAGACTTGACACCTCACATACAGGTATGGGCAAGAAACAACTGATTAGGTTCTGGCAAAGGTATGTATCCTGGAATTTTTTTGAAGGATCCATTAGCATTGAGAAACAGGGAAGAAAGAATCTTTGAAAGAATGTTGTGAGGTTTTATTTTATTTAGAATGCTGTTGACTGTTTTCGAATGTTGTAGATTAACTCATCTGCTTGTCACAGCGATCAAAATATGAGCAGAGATTTTAGAACAGGTTGTTGGATATGAATTCACCTGAAGTCCCCTCAGTGAGGAGAAAGCTTTTAGTGAAAAGGCTTTTTTGCCTTTTCGCTTTCTAATGCCCACCCAGGCAGGAGAAAGCCTCAAGGGAAAAGATGCATTATTTTAACCATGTTGATTTAACTTAAGGCAGAGGTATGCTCTCTACTGAGTGTACTCCAAAATTAGAACATGAATCTCCCCTTCAGAAATAGGGGAGAAATGGAACTACTAAGAGCTTTATCTAGAGATAATGGAGAAATATCTGACAAGAAAATTCAAAAGGATATTGGAAAAGGAGAAGGCAAACAGAGCAGTGGGGAACTATTAAGTATAGTTGATGCATATACAATGAGCTTAATTATATTTTTGCATGCTGTAAACTACTATGACTTACGTTTAAAATACAATATTTTTTTGGGATGATGTTGGAGACATCAGGATACTTCCAAACTTTGGCATCTCGACCTTTATTTATTCATTCAGAGGAAGAGGGTGTCACTGGCTAGGTCAGCATTTATTACTAATTTATTATTAAGCATCCCTAATTGCCCAGATTAGTTAAAAATCAACCACATTGCTGTGGGTCCAGAGTTACACATAGGTCAGACCAGGTACAGATGGCAGATTTCCTTCCATGAAGGACATTAGTGAACCAGATGGTTTTTTCTGATAATCAACAATGGATTCATGATCATCATGAATTTTTTTTAAACATCAAATTCTAATTCCAACATTTGCCATGGTGGGATTTGAACCCAGATCATTATACAGGTCTCTGGATTAATAGCCCTGCCATAATACCATTAGGTCATCACCTCCCCATTAATAGATGCTATGCTCAAACAGAGTGATGCTGATGGCGCTCTAACGTTATGACAATATGACTAATCAACTGGAACTTTTCTCTGAAAAGTAGAATTATTTTTGAGGAGTTAATTCTCGAAATATAAACTTACCAAATATTCAACCTTCTAATTCTGAACCTGTCAGCCTTCTTTTCAGCACAACTTTTGATGTGTGAGAACTTTACAAGTTTGTCCATGGAGAATGCTAAGCCTCTTGACCTCCTCCCAGCTTTTCTTCAATTATCAACTCAGTGCGGGAGACAGCTTATGAATACACCATGTGCATAGAGGTAAGTACCTCCAGTGAATTCTGAACTTGTTATAGTATTAGAAATCTGTATGTGGGAGGATAGAAAATTTCATGACATTTTTAGCACAATTAAAATTAGGCTCCGGAGACAAAACTAATTTACACCAAGGGAAGTCGGGTCCATGGTGTCCATGATGTACTGTGAAAACTGGAAGTAGCATCCATTATCCAAGAGGACATAATTTTGGGTGGAGAAGATTATGGGAAACACATGGACACAGCTAGAATTGACATGACATTTAGAATCTGATGTTGACCCAGGAAGTGCTTGCTGATGTACTTTGGAATTCCGAGTAATTTGATGACATCATTATTTCTGTACAATCTAATTCTCTAATCTGGTGCCCATTAAATCTTTCTAAAATGCTTTCACACACTGGCAAACTAAACATTTGCAGATAATGAATGCGAGATGAAGGTATTAATTTTATTTTCCAATCAATCATGCGGAGCAGGTTTACTGAATTAGAATTCACTAAGCTTTCAATTCAGCTCTGAACCTTGAATCTTTACCTTGAATTACATCTTTCAGATATTTGTTTAGTGGTAATGTGCTGATAGTATTGTTTCGTTTTGTCAAGGATAAGAGGTAGCGACGAAATAGATTATTTTTATTGTTTTCACCTCTTGTCTGTAGCAAGAGCTGGTTTTTAATGTATGTTCTTATTTCCCTCTTCAAAATCAGTCTAATGGTTCACAGCATAAATTCACACACTAATAGTGAAAGAAAGGTTACAAATTACTTAAAATCAAAGATAACAAAATTAGTTCATGAGAATTAGTGAAACCTTGTAAGTCAATGTCCAGTCAAGGTTCCTTCAGTTGGTTATGTACAAAAGTCTCTTTAATAGGAACAAAGGAACAGGAACATTCAGCACACCAAGCCTGCGCCAAAAGAACTTGGATGCAGTCAAATTCCTCATGAAGGTGCAGTGTTCAAAACTTGGGAATAGTTCACAAGGGAACACAGGCTTCTGTTTAGGAATTAGATTTTTGAGAGGAATTGAGACCAGAGGTAATCTTTTCGATAAGTATGGAACTGCCCACTCATTTGATGTTGCGTGCAGGCAGCAAAATTCAAATCTGCATAAATGATTAAAACAAACCAGTAGTTTCAATCATGTGACTGGGGATATGGTTGGAGATAGCTACCTAACAAGGTGGACTTTGACGTCAAGGTGAAAACCTATTGTGTTTTGGGGCAGACAACCGTGAGATGATTTGCACCATGCTAAGCCATAATGAGTTCTGATGATCTATTTTGCTTAAACCTGACTGAGGTAGATGTTTTGTCTATGTGTTGACTTGGCTGGAATGTTCATACAATGCAACTAGTGTTACATCCCAAGTAGATGGTGTAACCTTTCATCGGGTCCGATTATAACTGGTCAGAACTTTCTAGAAATTGTGGTCACCTAGCTTCGGGTGAAGCTATGTTGTCAGCTCAGAAGTTATTCACTTTTTAAGAAAATTACTATTAAGAAAACATTAGCAAGATAAAAGCAAAACAATTTAATCTTGTCTCTCCCTATTGTCTAGGGATTACATCATTAACTAACCACCACACATCGGGAGATGTATAAATGCAATACAAAATATAAATTAAAGTCAGACAATATTCTTACAATTGAAGTCGATCCACAGTTGCACAGGCAGAGCTGTCAAGAATGGACAAATCAGAAGTTACTAAGTAAATCAGGAAATTTACAAGCCCTATATGAACCACAAGTTGCAACAGAAACATACATGGCTACAACTAGTAAACCTTGCTGTGCCACTGAACTGCAAAGGACAGAACATAGATACATGCAAATTAGGAGTAGGAGGAGGCCACTCAGCTCCTTCAGCCTGTTCCACCATTCAATTATTCCAAAAGTAAACAGCAGCTCTACAGAAGCTTGTGATTAGCAATGTTGGTGAAGAAAAAGTGACTACCATGTCCAGTTTGAAACTGCTGCTTCATACGAGACCGTTGGTGTACTCGTTTCCTTGGATTTAAGGTGATATATAATGTTTGAATTTAACATGCTCAATGTACTGTGTTTTTGGAACATCAATAGCCCTGGCATGAAATACTGTGACGTACACACCCAACCATCAATTTCCCCAGGGTGGGTTACAATCTCAATCATATTTTGCCAATGTTGAGTTGACGAAAGAGAATGGGCAAATACTCATGGAGATTTTTAAACAGGGACAACAATTATCATTTTACCTAAACGTAATAAATGTGACTATAGATCGGCTGAGACATCACCTGTGCTACAAATTGTTGGAGAAAATCATCTCCTCGTCATGTGATCCCACATCATTTCCCAAAGTGGGTGCAAGGTATATTATTAACATTAACCCTGATACTACCTGTGATCAGAATGTCTCCAAAAGGAAGAAAGGATAGAAAGTCAAAGTGTCAAGGGTTGAGAAATCAAAACATTAACCTAACAATTCTCAGGAACATCCTCACAGCTTGTTTTACGGTAACAATGCATAAAGCAGTTTCTGGCACTGAAATGAATGCATAAACAGAGATTGGACAATTTCAGAGAACCTGAAGGAAGGTGGCTTCAGAAAAATGTTGCCACGGAGAACAGCTTATTGGGGACATTATGAGCTCCACAAGATCTGTGCATGATTTCAACGTCAGTCTTGCTGTCATGATCTCAAAGTCCATCACTTTACTTACTTGCTGACACATTGCACTCTTTTAAAATTATTATTGTTTGTGTTTGGAAACCCATTCCTTGACCTTGCCATCTTAAACATCCCAAACGTGTGCCGTGCCACTGTTCTGAAAAAAAAAGTGCCTGAGCTTGGTCTTTGCTGATCACAAACCTTGGACCTTGAGCAAGAATATTTCTCGTGCTGAGTTGGCTTCACCAAAGAAAACAGTGAATAAAAACTCTGGAACTTATTGCAAGGAACTTGCAACTCATCTGTAAGTTTTCATTTGTTAAAACTTGACTGTATCCTTTAACATTAGATCGACGATCGGCTGAAATAAAGTCAGAGTCTGACACTGTTCACAATGACTTGTGGAATGGGTGACTTTAAGACATTCCACCGTGAAATAAACAATTTAAGGAACGACTTAAAAATATTCCCACATTTGAAGCCTTTAAACACAAGTTGCCAAAATGAAGAAAATGAACCACTCTGGGGAAACACAATAAGAGCACACAAACCATTTCATACTCACTGAACACATTTCTACCGTTTTAGATTTCCTTGGTCACGTTTGTCAGGTATTTACATACACACATTGTCAGGGTACCACAAATGGTTTAATTCTATTGCAGGTCGCAATGAAAACTTTAAGAGTCTAATTGTATCTCTCATTTTTAGCTGCTCCATGGCAAAATGAAAATACTTCATGAAATTGCCTAAGGAAGTTTAACCTGCTCATTTGATTCAATATTTTGAGCCAAACACCAGACAAAAGTATTTGCCTGTGGATTATATATAGAGCAAGAAAATTAATGGGAAAATTTTTAAAAAACAGTGAAATTCACAACTGATCTTGGAGGAAGCTGTTTGGGAGAGATCACAGCACAGAAACAGGTCATGCTTTCAAGGTGAGAGGTGGAAAGGTTAGGGGAGGGGAATACACGCGTCAAGTACTTCACACAGAGGGTGGTGGGCGTTTGGAACGCATTGCCAGCAGAGGTGGTAGAGGCAGGCACGATAGATTAATTTAAGATGTGTCTGGACAGATGCATGAGTAGGTGGGGAGCAGAGGGACACAAATGCTTAGGAATTGACCGACAGGTTTAGACAGTACATTTGGATCGGCTCAGGCTTGGAGGGCCGCAGGGCCTGTTCCTGGGCTGTAAATTTTCTTTGTTCTTTGTTCTCTTTAGATAAATGGATTTTAAGCATGGCCTTAAAATAAGGCTGCAGAAGTGAGTAGAGTGGGTTCTTTCTTGAATATATGTTTTACTGAGTTACGTCTCTTGATTAAACTTAAAATATAAGCCAAAACTATTAATTTAACCTGGAACAGTGTTTTGTAGAGGAATAAGACAGTGTTATTTTCTGGGTCTGTAGACTGAAAGAAGCAAGAATGTCCCTTAGTAAAGTGATTTGCTCTTCTTGTTGGATGTGGGATTTTAGAGAGAGTTTACGAGTTACTTACAATTATATCTGCAATAAATGCCGTTGGTTGTGAATCCTATTAGATCAATGAATCAATTGGAGAGGCAATTAGAGGCAATGAGGAATTTACAAGAGCAAGGGGACGTGATGGATGGCAGTTATAGGAAGGGGGGCAAGTCTTAGATACAGGAATATAGATGGGTTAACTCCAGCAAAGGTAAGAGAGGTAGGCAGGTAGTACAGGAGTCTTCTGTGGCTACCCCCATTTCAAACAAGTATGCTGTTTTGGAAAATGTAGGGATGATGGATTCTCTGGGGAAGGTAGCTCGAACAGCCAAGTTTCTGGTATTGAGACTGGCTCTAATGTAATGAGAGGTACGTCGGATTCCAAGCAATCGATTGTGTTAGGGGGCTCTCTAGTCTGAGGTACAGACAGATGTTTCTGTGGCCAGCAGCAAAAAAATCAGAATGGTGTGTTGCCTTCCTGGTGCCAGGATCAAGGATGCCTTAGAGAGGGTGCAGAATGTTCTCAAGGGGGAGAGAGGTCAGCAGAAGGTCATTGTACACATTAGAACCAATGACGTAGGAAGGGAAAAGATTAAGAGTCTGAAGGGAGATTACAGAGGGTTAGGCAGGAATTTGAAAAGGGGGTCCTTGAGAGTAGTAATATCTGGATTACTCCTGGTGCTATGAGCTAGTGAGGGCAGGAATAGGAGGATAGAGCAGATGAACGCATGGCTGAGGAGCTGGTGTCTGGGAGAAAGATTCACATTTTTGGATCATTGGAAGCTGTTTTGGAGTAAAGTGACCTGTACAAGAAGGACGGATTTCACTAAATTGGAAGGGGACTAATATACTGGAAGGGAGGTTTGCTTGACTTGTTTGGGAGGATTTAAACTGGTAAGGTTGGGGGAGGAGCGGGGTGGGACCCAGGGAGATAGTGAGGAAAGAGATCAATCTGAGACTGGTACAGCTGAGAACAAAGGCAAGTCAAACAGTCAAGGTATGCAGGGACAAAGCAGAGAACAAGGTAGGACTGATGAATTAAGCTACATTTATTTCAATGCAAGAGGCCTAACAGAGAAGGCAGATGAACTCAGGGCATGGTTAGGAACATGGGAGTGGGATATCATAGCACTTACAGAAACATGGCTCAGGGATGGACAGGACTGGCAGCTTAATGTTCCAGGATATAAATGATACAGGAAGGAATGAAAGGGAGGCAAGAGAGGAGGGGGAGTGGCGTTTTTTATAAGGGATAGCATTACAGCTGAACTGAGGGAGAACTAGAGGGCATAGGTTTAGGGTGAGGGAAAAAATATATAAGAGACCTAAGGGGCAACTTTTTCACACAGAGGGTGGTATGTGTATGGAATGAGCTGCTAGAGGAAGTGGTGGAGGCTGCTACAATTGCAATATTCAAAAGGCATCTGGATGGGTATATGAATAGGAAGGGTTTGGAGGAATATAGGCCAGGTGCTGGTAGGTCGGACTAGACTGGGTTGGGATATCTGGTTGGCATGGACGAGTTGAACCGAAGGATCTGTTTCCAACTCTATGACTCTATGGCTCCATGCATCAATATCTAATTGTACTATTTTTGCAAAGAAGTGTGGAGTTTCTAGAAGTCATAAATTCTCTCACTATTCTTAAGAATATGGGTGAACTTCACATTATGGCCCACATCTTTTGTCCTTAAACCTAAAATGTAGTTTTCCTTTCGAAAAGAGGACTAGTATAACTGCATATATATAAATGTTAAAAAAGAATCTGTATGAATCTGATGGAATGTAACACCTAAAGGTGTCAAAGAAACTTCAAACAGATTGGACTGTGATCTCTTGTGACAATAAAGATAATGAGGGTCCTATGATGCTTTGCCCAACCCCAAACCAGCTCCTGTGCATTACGTCCCAAAGTGTAGACATAGTTTGCATTTTTTTTCGCAAAATATACAAGGACAGGAGTTAAGAAGCCAGTTTCAACTCAACTGGAGTGAACTGAGATTGCTGTCACCCTTCCACCCCTGAGGGCCTTTTTGTTCTATTGTGAGCAGGCCTTCTCCTGAAATGGGACGAAGGGAGAGATTGACTGAAATGAAAGGCAGGGGCAAGACTGTTAGTGTTGGTGCAGGTGGGAACAGCTGGTCAGGTCTCCCAGGTGAGTCTGTAAAGAGCTCAGAAGCGGGCAATACTGAGACTGGCAGACCATGAGTCTTCGGGTTAAATAATCATACAGCACAGAAATAGACCCTTCGTTCCAACTCATCCATGCCGATCAGATTTCCCAAACCGAGTTGGTTCCATTTGCCTGCATTTGGCCCATATCCCTCTAAAAATTTCCTATTCATGTGCCTATCCAAATGTCTTTTAAATGTTGTACATGCATCTATCCCTTATTCCACATATGACCCATCCTCTGTGCGAAAAGTTTGCCCCTCAGGTCCCTTTTAAATCTTTCTCCGCTCACCTTAAAATTATACCCGCTAGATTTGAACTCCCCAGCACTAGGAAAAAGACATTTGCTATAAACCTTATCTGTGCCCCTCATGATTTGATAAACCTTTATGAGGTCACCCCTCAGCTTCATACACTCCAGTCAAAAAATTCCCAGCCTACCCAGCCTCTCCTTGTAAGTCAAACACTTCAGTCCCAGGAACATGTTTTGTCCGCACCCTCTCCAATTTAATAATATCCTTCCTATAGCAGGGCAACCAGAACTGTACAAAGTACTCCAAAAGTGGCCTCACCAGCATCCTGGACAGCTGCAAAAAGACATCCCAGCTCTCTACTCAGTGGTTTGAGCAACGAAGGCAAGTGTGTCCAACACCTTCTACATCACCCTGTCTACCTGTAACACAACTTTCAATGGACTATGTGATAGATTTTTAGATTAGATTACTTACAGTGTGGAAACAGGCCCTTCGGCCCAACAAGTCCACACCGACCCGCCGAAGCGCAACCCACCCATACCCCTACATTTACCCCTTACCCCTTACCACTATGGGCAATTTAGAATGGCCAATTCACCTGACCCACACATCTTTGGACTGTGGGAGGAAACCGGAGCACCCGGAGGAAACCCACGCAGACACGGGGAGAACGTGCAAACTCCACACAGTCAGTCGCCTGAGTTGGGAATTGAACCCGGGTCTCCAGGCGCTGTGAGGCAGCAGTGCTAACCACTGTGCCACCGTGCCTGAAGCCCTCGGTCTCTCTTTTCTGCAACACTCCCAGGCCCTGACCATTCACTGTGCAAGGCCTGCCCTTGGTGAGAGATGGGGGTGGCAGCAGAGATAGAATAAGGGTGAAGTTGCACAGAGACTGTGGCACTTACTCTGGGAGAAGGTCATTGCTGGCCATTTCTCCAGACTGCAGAGACTGCACTGATAAGGGCAGTGACCCAAATCAAGCTACCATGGTCTGCTGTTGTGGTCTCTTCTGAAAATCCTCTGGAAAGAGGACAAAGCCCTCCTCTGCACTATCCACTCTACAAGGACCTGTAGGTTCTTGTAAAGATTCCCCTTCTCTGAGGATAAATATCCATTTCCGAGCAAGGCAGCTTTGGAATGCCAGTACTTCTCTGGGTGCACAGCGACCTTCCTAATATGGCATAGGTACCAGAGATGTTATCTTTCAGAGGTTATCCACAGAGTGGCGAGTCCTTCGAGGTACAGCATGCAGTAAAATGGGCCTAAAGGACACACCATAGAGCTGGGGCAGGCAGTTAATGAGATGGGTTTACGAGAAGAGGACAAGATACCTTGCTAGATCTCGAGGTGAGAAACCATCTCAAATACTCAACAGAACTGACACTTTCCCAAAGAAAAAAGTAGGATTCAACCCTATAGTTTCAGAAAAGAAGGGGTTGCTTGTTAATGTGCTATCGTTCTTCCACACTATGTTTGGGATAATTTCTTAGAGTATTACCCAACAAGGGAGCAGGCTATCCCAGACCTGGTAACAAGCAATCCGACAGAATTAATCAACAAACTCAAGGTAAAAGAGGCGCAAAGTGACAGTGATCATGATGTCATAGAAACGCATGTTCAGTTTGAAAGAGAGAAATGTGGATCCATAATTATTTGTTTTAAACCTAAGTAAAGATAATTGTGAGAGATGAAGGCAGAGCTGGAAAAGGTGAACAGGGAAAACAGTCAAAAAGTTGGACCTGTAGAGGTGCAGTGGCAAACGTTTAAGGAGATAGTTAATAACTCTCAGCAAAGATCTATCCTATTGAGACAGAAAGGCCCTCTTTGGAATGGGTGCATCATTTGTGGCTAAATGAACAAGTTAAGGGGGTCATTTTAAACTAAAACCAGCACTGTAAAAACTAATCTGTAATTTACTAAGATCAAAAGTTGTTTGGAGGATTGCACAGACTTAAGAACCAGCGAAGAAGGATTAAGATAATAACGATGCAGAAACCTGTACCTGAGAGTAAAGTAAAATGAATCTGGTAAGCTAATAACCTTAGTGGAAGAAAATGTGTCATCCTCACCTGGTCTGGCTTACATGTGTCTCCAGACTCACAGCAATGCGGTTGACTCTGAACCCTCCACTGTTGTGGTGTCAAAGTCTTGAATTCCCTCCCTGATGGCATTGTGGGTCAACCTACAGCACATGGACTGCAGCAGTTCAAGAAGGCAGTTCACCACCACCTTCTCAAGGGATGGACGATAAACGCTGGCCAGCCAGCAACGTCCACATCATATGAGTGAAGAAATAAAAAGATAGTAAAAGTTTCTGACAGTAATTTAATAGGAGAAAGGAAAAGTCTTGTGTTGGTCTATAATGAGTGAGTCTGGGGAATTGATCATGGAAAACAAAGGAATAGCAAGGGCTTTAAATGGGCAAGTTTGTCTGTCTTTAAAGCAGAAGACTTAAAACATCCCAAAGATAAAGTTTGTGAGAAGATTTGTAGCTCGGGTGCTCATTGTTGTGGTTCTGTTTGCCGAGCTGGGAATTTGTGTTGCAGACGTTTTGTCCCCTGTCTAGGTGACATCCTCAGTGCTTGGGAGCCGCCTGTGAAGCGTTTCTGTGATCTTTCCTCCGGCATTTGTAGTGGTGTAGTACCACTACAAATGCCGGAGGAAAGATCACAGAAGCGCTTCACAGGAGGCTCCCAAGCACTGAGGATGTCACCTAGACAGGGGACAAAACGTCTGCAACACAAATTCCCAGCTCGGCGAACAGAACCACAACAATTCCAAAGATAATTGAAAAATCAAGAAGTGTTAGGAGGGATGAACTTAAAACAGTCACTATTACCAGGGAGAGGTTGCTTGGAAAACTACTGGGGCTCAGGGCTGGCAGCTTCAGTACATGATGGCCTACATCCTAGGGTCGTAAAAGAGATAGCAGCACAAATAATAGATACATTGGTTACAATATTCCAACATTTCTTAGATTCTGGAGGAGCGACAGTGGATTGGAAAAGAGCAAATATAACACCTTTATTCAAGAAATGAGGAAAACAGAAAGTAATGAAAAATAGATTAGGCAGGGAAGGTACTGGAATCCATTATTAAGGAGGATATAGCAGGATACTTAGAATCTATGATGGGATCAGGCAGGGCTTCATGAAAGTACATCATGTTTAATTAATTAGTCATAGAATCCCTACAGTGTGGAAGCAAGCTATTTGGCCCATCAAGTCCACACTGGCCCTCCAGAGAACATTTCACCCAGATCCAACTCTCGTATCCTATAACTCTGTATTTCCCATAGCTATTCCACCTAGATACTATGCGCAACTTAGCACGGCCAATCCACCTCACCTGCACATCTTTGGACTATGGGAGGAAACCAGAGCACCAAGAGGAAACCCATGCAGACAAGGGAGTGTATGCAAACTCCATACAGACAATCGCTTGAGGGTGGAATCAAATCCAGGTTCCTGGTGCTATGAGGCAGCAGTGCCAACTAGTGAGCCACTGTGCCATCCTATCAGAGTTTTCAAATGAAGTAACATGCATAGTGGATTGAGCCGGGTGATTTCCTGTACTTGATTTCCAAAAAGTTTTTTTATGGTAAGGTGCCACATCAAAGTTAAGAGCACTTGATATAGGGGATAACATATCAGCATGGATAACAGGAATTGGAGAATAGGGATGAGTGAGCTGTTTTTGGGGGGATGTAGTAACAAGCGGAATGCCACAGGGAACAGTGCTCAATGTTTGCCTTCTATACCAATGATTTGGATGAGGGAATCAAATCTGTGACAGCTAAATTTACCAATGACACCAAAATAAGTAGCAAAAGAAGTTGTCAAGAGGAGATAAGATATCTGAAAAGTGATTTGGCAGATTGAATGATTGGGGAAAAACACTGGCAGATGGAGTATAACATGTGAGATTGTCCATTTTGAGAGGAAGAATAGAAAAGCAGTCTGCTGATTAAACAGAACGATATTGCTGGACTTAGTGGTGCAGCATATTATGGAAGGCTTGGTACATTAATTACATAAAATTTGTAAGCAAATACAAGTGATTAGGTGGGCAAGTGGAATGTTATTGCAAAGGGATTAAAATATAAAGGTAGGGAATTTTATTGCAGTTGTATAGAACCTTGGTGACACCAAATCTGGAATACTATGTATAGCTTTGCAGTCTTTTTTTTTGGTTGAAAAACAGATATAATTGCTTTCGAAGCAGTTCAGAGGAGTTCATGAGTTCACTCAACTCATTACTAGGATGATGGGCTTATGTTGTGAACAAAGATTGCACAGTTTAAGCTTGAGTCCTACATTCCCTCCAGTATTGTGTTCCCTGCCGCTGCGCAGACCTTCACAAATCCATTAATGCTACAGAGGACGTAAATTATGCCAAGCCATGTGGCAAGGTGATTTGTGTAGGAACTATTGACAACTGTAAAAGAAATGTGAACAAGTTCAGTAAATGGGCTTTCAGTACAAACAGTAATAATGACAAACCATTCACAACAGATGAGTGCCCATTAGAAAATGGCACTGTTCATTGACACACCATGTGATTCTCTACAGCAGGCCAATCAGGAAGGGAAACCCATCTGAAACATATTTGATTGGGCAGTGAAACAAATTATTAAAGTTAGGTATAATCAATTGACAGGGCAGCATTTGGAAAACTGCCCATGTAAGGAACATAAAAGCATTCCATAAGACCATAAGACACAGGAGTGGAAGTAAGGCCATTCGGCCCATCGAGTCCACTCCGTCATTCAATCATGGCTGATGGGCATTTCAACTCCACTTACCCGCATTCTTCCCGTAGCCCTTAATTCCTCGAGACATCAAGAATCTATCAATCTCTGCCTTGAAGACATTTAGCATCCCGGCCTCCACTGCACTCTGCGGCAATGAATTCCACAGGCCCACCACTCTCTGGCTGAAGAAATGTCTCCGCATTTCTGTTCTGAATTGACCTCCTCTAATTTTAAGGATGTGTCCACGGGTCCTAGTCTCCTCGCCTAACAGAAACAATTTCCTAGCGTCCACCCTTTCCAACCCATTCGAGGCTGTGGAGACAGGACCAAAGCTGAAACAAGCAGTTAGATGTCTAAACCATGAAGAAAGAATCTCAGAACTTAATTTGATATCTTTGAAGAAAAGAAACTAAGAGGAACTAACAAAGCAAGTATCCAAAATACTGAAGGTCAGAGATATGGAAGAAGTGGGATTATAATAATTTAAATTGTGATTGCATAACTGTATGGAAATTTGGCATACAAGGTTAAAAGTTATAATATTCTCCTTCATTTCTCTGTCCTAAGGCAGGCCTGACCCACAGCACTGTGAGCTCCACCTGGTTGGGGGGGTGGGGGGTTGGTGGTTTAGGGGTGGGGGGAGATATGGAGGCAGGTCCTGAATTAATCCCAGCCAGAATGGCACCAACAGCACTGGGTTTGACCCCCAATCTGTCCAGATTGGACATCCAGTCAACAGTTTTTCCAGCGAGTCCAAGTTGCTGCAGAAACATGCAGTTTTACATAAATGTCATGATTTGAAGGTGTCAGTGTTGGACTGGGGTGGACAAAGTTAAAAATCACACAACACCAGGTTCTAGTCTAACAGCTTTATTTGGAAGCACTAGTTTTCGAGGCACTGCCTCTTCACCACCTGACGAAGGAGCGGCACTCCAAAAGCTAGTGCTTCCAAATAAACCTGTTGGACTATAACCTGGTGTTGTGTGATTTTTAACTTACATAAATGTGGTAGTCTAAGAGGCATAGATAATGATAGTAATGGTGTATTTCTCTCCTGGCTAACCAGGAATCTTGTCCAGCCTTTCCACTGCCAGTGGTGTATGTTGGAAGGATTGACAGATCGATTTTCAATCAGTTTGGCCAAATTATCAATGTATCTTCTTGGCCAACCAGCCCTGATGTAGGATTTGAACCTGTGCCTCTGCCTCAAGAGCTAGTGATGTTACGCACTGCACAAGGCTTTCCATCACATCAAATAATTCCTTCTTATAAAAATAGCAAAAGGTACTGGAGACATTCAAGAAATTATTCAGCACACATAAATTGAAAAGACAGCTCATTTTGAGCAGAAGAATCTCTCAGCAGAATTCCTAACTATTTACATTTTATTTTCCTTGCTATATATCATTAAAGTGGGTCTGATTAAGTATCTGGTTAAAAGTCCAATCGATCAGAATTTGTAGTTGTGGAGATTAATGGCGAACTATCCTATGAAATACTTTTATTCCAGCTCTACGAGAGAAAAATAATGTACAACATCAGATTAATATCCTGGAGCTTTAACTCAGTTAGTAAAGGGCAGAGGGAGAAATTTCAGAATGTTATCTTGTTGGAAATTTTATTCAGATCCCTCGGGAAATTAAATAAAGTGAGGGAGATTCATCAGAATGTCACGACATACAAAAGGAGATAGAAAGAGTCTAAAGCAGAGGACTCTATTCAAGTGACTTACCCACTTGAATTATGTGATCTAAATTTTGTAAAACGTCACAAAATTCTGTAACTTCTTAGGCCAAATTGTAAAAAAATGCTCATACACAGATTATGAAACCAGTGTAGAAACTGAACTGGACTGGCCACATAAATATTGCCATAGAAATGCATATTAGAGTAGGTCAGAGTACTGCAGCAAGAAATTATCTGCTGACTCCCAAAAGCCTGACCACCATCTGCAAGGCACAAGTCAGGAATGGGATGGAATGATCTCCACTTACCTGCATGAGTACAACACATGCAACACGGGTGGCACAGTGGCTCAGTGATAAGCACTGCTGCCTCACAGCACCACGAACCCGTCCCGGGCAATTCCCATCTCGGGCAACTGTCTGTGTGGAGTTTGCACATTCTCCCAGTGTCTGTGTGGGTTTCCTCTGGGTGCTCCGGTTTCCTCCCACAGTCCAAAGATGTGCAGGTGAGGTGAATTGGTCATGCTAAATTGCCCACAGTGTTAGGTGCAGAGGATTGGGACTGGGTGGGTTGCTCTTCAGCGAGTCGGTGTGGACTTGTTGGACCGACACTGTAGGGAATCTAATCTAAAAAAAACACTACCAAAGCTTGACACCATCCAGGATAGGGCATTCTGCTTGATTGACATCCTATCCACCACCTTCAACATTTAGTTGGATGCACAGTAGAGGGTTTTTGAAGTGGTGGGGGGAGGAGGAGGAGGTGTGTAGCAGTAGATAAATAGGACATGACCATCGACAAGTTTCTCCCTACATCACCCACCACCCAGACTTAGAGGAATGTCGCTGTTCCTTCACTGTTACTAGGTCAAAATCCTGTAAATCCTTCACTAGCAACACTGTGTGTGTATCTACACTACATTCTCTATGGTGGTTCAAAAATGGAGTTTAGTATCATCTTCTCAAAGGCCGTTAGGGGTCGGTTTGATTTTACACTGGAATAATCATTGCGGGATTTGAAAGTTTTGAACCGGTTTCACAAATAAGATTCTTTTCCCCCCTATATGGAGTCTGTATGAGTGACAACTATATTAAATTGGTCTGTTTTTGATTTTCATCTCCACTCCTGAAGTCTCCCCATTATAGATGCTGGGTGAGTAGGCCTGAGGATGGTATCAAGGGCCTTCTAATCAGCCCCTGTTGGCACTTGCCCATCCCGTATTCACCTCCTCTCGGCTTCTGGGATTTGCTGCAATGTTGCACCGAAGTTTTTGACATGCAGATTGAATTTTGCTATGTGCACAAATATCAAGGTTAAAAAGTGCTAATTATGTGAATCCACCACGTGACCCTCCAAGCTACATCCCAGCCTCACTGAGAGGTACTGTGCTGTACCTTTGATGTCGTGAGGCTAAATTCTGAAACATCTCTTTATAACAGCACAGTGACTGTCTCCAAAGACTGCAATTGTTCACAAAAGTAATTCCCTACCACTTTTTAACAGAGTAACTAGTAATAGGCATTAAATGCTACCCTGGCCAGAAACACCCACATCCCATGAATCAATTTTTAAAAAACTCAATGTACTTTTTAAGACAAATTGAAGAACTGTGAATAGAACATGTCGCACACATAGAAACCAGTCTTACTTCTGCATAGCTCCAGGATATGCAAATATCTCACGTGAAATATACAATGCTAGCCACTGTGATTGCCACAAGTAGAATTGTTTAAACAACTATTTATGATTTTATTTGAATTCGAGGCAGACTATGGAACATGAAATTGTTTTTGCTTTCAAATCCCAATGGGAGATGAATCAGCATATGTAACTCTTTATTCTAATGACTTTCCTTCCAGAATAATAAAGTTACATAATTAACATAAAGAAAGGGAGCTATGCTTCATCTTGATGACCCACATCATAAGATGTTTAAAAAAAAAACAAGGCAACATGCTGTTTCAGCACAAAGGTTCAGTAATCAACCATCTGAGCACCACAATTTTATCATGAAACATAGAAGGTTGAGAGGTGACCGTCTCCATTTAAATAAAATAATACAGGGTATAGATAAGGTGACTGGCAGGTGTCTTTTCCCTAGGGTGGGTGATTTCAAGACTAGGGGGCATATTTTTAAGGTGAGATGGGAAAGATGTTAAAAAGACAGAAGGGACAATTTTGTTTTACACAGAAAGTGGTTCAGGTGCAGAATGAACTTCCAGAGGAAGTGGTGCAAGTGAGTAAAGTTACAACATTTAAATTATATTTAGATAAGTACATGAATAAGAAATTCTTGGAGGGATATGGGCCAAACGCAGGTAGGTGTGACTCGTTTCGTTTGGAATTCTGTTCGGCATGGACTGGTTGGATCGGAGGATCAGCCTCTAAGTTCATTTTCAATAATAAACCATATTGAACTTTATGGAACACTACATTTTTTTGAGTGAAATCTACAAGAAAAAAGTTTAACTTTCTATCTTATGCTCTTTAAATTTCTTGAAACCAACTCAACTAAATAAGTGCTCAGGAACATGCTTACTTATCAGCTAACTGTCTATAGTGGAAATAGGAATAGAATCCATCAGCTGTAAGTTGACATTACAATGAATCCCTCACAGGAAGATTGCAGAAAGCCCTGGTTATCTTTTGCTGCTCATTTGCAGGCAGATACTTTGACAACCAATCATGGCAAGTGAAGAATTTTAGTTGTCCTAAGTATGTCTGGATGAAGAAGGGGTCGTTAGGGAGTGTTTGTGAGTAGGGGTGGATAGGGTTGGCTGATGCACAGTTTAGCAAGGCGAGTAAAATATGCTAAAGCATTTGCATGTGATCACTTTACAAAACGTCCTTCCTGAAAGTGGTTATAAGGGGATCAGAGGATTTGTTTTGCAAGCTCTGACGTTCATCGAGGAATATAGTGTGTGCAGCGAAACAAAAATAAGGTAAGTGCATTCACCTATAACTATAAACAGCACATGCATATTTTAACATTGTCCTGGAATTTGTTGATATCTATATGTCTTTTTAATTGTTCATAGGAAATGAACATTGGCAGGAAGGCCAATATTTGTTGTCCATGCCCACTTGACTTGGAGAAGTTAATGGTGACCTAGACACATAGTGTAGGTACCTCCATGGTTTATTTCCAAGTCAGAATGATGTATGAATGGAGGTTTAATTGAGCACTAATTACAGGTGATGGTGTTCTCATATAATTTTTTTTTAAGTTACCATAATCTTCCGTGTCCAAGCATTCCAACTGAGATATCTGACTACCTGTTTGAAAACAATGCTCAAAACAGACCAATTTTGATAGGGGAAGTAATTGAATTAACTCTAAGACAGAAAGAATTATATTCATGTTGCTCCTGTCATAACCTCACAATGTCCTGAACATGTTATAACCAAATAAATCATTTTAAAGTGCAGTCACGTAGTTACAGAAAGATAAACAAGTTAGTCAGCACATTTTTTAACACACTATGGGAAAAGCATATAATTGAAAATTAATTCTATTTAAAAGAAAAAATGCTAGATAACAGTGACTGTTTGTTTATAATATTTTAGTCATAATTGCTTTGGACTAAGTCCAACTCCAAAATAACAAATGCAGATTGGCAATGATGTGCCTTTGGAAATAGTTGCAAGCTTGAGCTTTGAAATTGTGAATAATGATGCTGCATTGACAAAATTGATTCTCTAGTGCTGCCATAATGACAAAGTCACCTCAATATCATTCACAATTACAACATTGTATTTGGTAGCTGCTCCATTAAAAATCCTAACGTAGAAGTCCTTCAGACACAATGAACATCATAACTGTACCCACGTTGCTTGACGTTTCATGGACCAAGGTTGCTTTGTTTTGCCTTGACAATGTTCTTTGCTCCTGAAGGGGCTGGCTCCTTGAACCCAGTCCCTCTCTGGTACATCCAAGTGATCAACGTACATCTGTAAATCTCAGAACTTTGGCATGTCACATTCCCCTCACACAGGAGATTTTCAGCTGAGTCAGTCTCTCATTTAAAACAGAAGTGGTGAGGAATTTCTTTTCTCAAAGGATTTGGGGAGCAGTGGAGGCTGGATCCTTGAGGCTGAGTTAGAGATTTTTGAAGGACAAGAGGAGTCAAGGGTAATGGGGGACAGACAGCAAAATTGAGTTAAAGCCACATCAAACCATTTGTGATCTTACTGACTGATGGAGCAGGCTTGAGGGGCAAATGGCCTACATCTGTCCCTATAGATTACATAATCCTCTCCTCACCCAATGTCCATACTCAAAGGTTTTCCTTGGTTGTGACTGCAGCATTTTTCATCAAGTTTGCTCGGTAGTATATTAAGGCTATGTCAGAGTTTTAAAATAAACCCTCAGCTGTTCAGCTTATTATTAATTGGGAGTAATACAAATATTTCCATGTTAGAAGAAACAGTGAAAGTAATTACCTACACATAACTGTGGGTATTAAATTGGAACAGTAACAGATTCAACTTCTTTCTCAAATTAAAAGGTCAAAAACCAGAAACTCGACTCATTAAAATGTCACGCAATACTAACTCCACCTTCTCATCTATACTGTTAGAGAGAAAAAAAATCACTAATGTCACATGATTCTGCTAGGTTGCAGTAGTTGGGCAGGTTGACTTGCCATGCTGAGGGTCTTCTTGTTGGCTGCAAATGAAGCTTTCTTGGCTAAAATCTCAAAGAGTTGGGAAGGGGGAGGCAAGAATGGTGGAGGTAAAGGGCCCGGGAATCTCTGGAGTGTCCTGAGAGGAGAATCCTGAGGGACCTTTACGTGGTTTCTCCTCTGGTTGGGTGCCATTCTGTCTCATTGTGAGGAAGAGCACATGAAGTGCACACCGTGCTCCCTGTCCACCTAGCACAGTCAGTCCTTCAGTCCTGAGGATCAATGGCCAGAACGCTGCAGGGTAGATGTGTGCACCTCCTCAGCAGACCTGAGGCTCCTAGACCTGACTCTCCATGGCAGCCGTCAACTTGTCCATGGAGACGGACAGACAAATGCATGATTTAAAGCATTTTTAAAAATTTACATCAAATACAATTTCCACTATTTCAATCTATTTGCAATACTTTGCACAATAAAAATAATTAACAAAGCAAGCCACACTGCCAGCTTAAATTTGGTCCACAGATCAACTCTAATTGTGAAACCTGTTAATTTGAAACAATTATTTTCCCTCTGACACTGCATCCCAGACCAGTTTGGAGATGAATGTCTATCTCTGAGCTGCACAATATAAGACCACAAGGCATTGCCTCTGATTCTCCCCCAGCTTTCAGTCAGGATTAACCTATCGAGACGCAAAGTAAACCTTCTCCCATCATCTCAGATGTGGGTGCCAGACAATTACTTTTAGCCCCAACTGGGGTCAAATTCATGAAGATATTCCAAAAAATGAGATGTGAATGTTGATGGAATGGCTTAATGAAACCCAAGTACTTTGAATTGATGTGATATAAAAACTCAAGTTTTCGAACTGCCCTGACCAATTTAAATGCCGATCTCTTAATATTACAGAGTTTTAATCATCAGGAGCGTTTCAGAACTGACAGCCAGACTACTGCGACCCTTAGGACTCATAACGGCACACAAACCAACAGCCACGCTCAGACAACAACTTACTAGAACAAAGGAGCCAATACCCAACATGAGCAAAACTAATGTAGTTTATAAAATACCAAAACACTATATAGGACAAACAGGAAGACAGCTAACAATCGGCATACATGAACACCAACTAGCCACGAAACGACATGACCAGCTATCCCTAGTAGCCACACACTCAGACAACAAGCAACATGAATTCGACTGGGAAAACACTACTATCATAGGGCAAGCCAGACAGAGAACAGCCAGGGAATTCCTAGAGGCATGGCATTCATCCACGAACTCCATCAACAAACACATCGACCTGGACCCAATATACCAACCACTATAGCGGACAGCTGAAACTGACACCCAGAAGCGGCAAGGACAGACCACTATAAATACCGGAAGAAACATCAAAGAAGCGCTTCGCAGGAGGCTCCAGAGCACTGATGATGTCTCCTAGCCAGGGGACGAAACGTTTGCAACAAAAACTTCCAGCTCGGTGAACAGAACCACTACAAGAGTTTTAATCTCCAGTTGAATTTAAATTAATTGTACCAAATTCTTGGTATTTGTTTATCCATACAGGCAATTTTGAATAAGTTCTGAAATCCCAGTTGGCAGCGCCTGATTTACTTCAGCTGAGCTCTGATCAAAGGCATCTGGATTGGTATATGAATAGGAAGGGCTTGGAGGGATAGGGCCAAGTGCTGGCAGGTGGGACTAGATTGGGTTGGGATATCTGGTCGGCATGGTCAAGTTGGACTGAAGGGTCTGTTTCTGTGCTGTATATCTCTACGACCCTCAAAGCTTACAGATCTGAAATAATAACGTTCTCTCTTTGCGGATTCTGTCAGACCTGCTGAATAGTTTCAGCATTAATACTTTGTAAAGGTATTACTATCAACCTCTCGATGTTTCGATAATCAAGTTCTGAATGGAGGAAAATACTGTTTAAGCTGAATAATGTTCTTACTAAACACTTAGAATGGTGGTAAGCCTTATTCTGAATGCTTATATCACTACAATGTGTATATAAGACAATCATTGCATTTTAAATAAGGTATTGCAGATTTCTTGAACAAACAGTAACTTATTATTTGTTTTTATACAAAAGTAATTTTGCAGTAACTTTTGCAGCAAACTTTGTCAATTTGTTAAGTATTTGGTGCATAGTCCATGGTATGGTCTTTACCAATCAGCACTCATACCGTATAAAATGCTGTTCCCCCTTTGCTTTTGTGTGTTCTGATACTGCAGGATGAAAGGTTATAACAAATGTGCCCTCTTTCAGCTCAGCGTCTAAACCACAATTTGTATTTAATACTCAAAGATTACGATTGCAAGCTGCTACAGAAAAATGAGCTACTGCCACACACGATGACACGCTCATTGCTTACTTCGAAACTCAAGTAACTCTCCCAAAGTTGCAGTACTAGCCAAATGCTTTCTCTCACAATGAAAGACAGGAAATTAGAAGAAAACTGTTGCTCTAATCCATTTTCATACGGCGCTTAGCGGGCAGTGTGGATCTGTTTTCAATGGAGACGACAGAACTGCCTGCTCTCTCTCTCCCTCTCTACTTTGCTTCAAATGAGATTTAGAGAAACATTTTTACCAGAGAACTAAACAGATTAGTCATACCATCTGATGAGCTTTTATCAGATTTGCCACTCTGGCATGATCAATTATTTCAAAATCAGGCATATCCAGCCATATTACTTAAAACTTGTGTTAATTCGCTCCATTTGCTAGCAAAATTGCTTTGGTTTCTTGCTCTGTAACCTTTCTAATATAAAATGCCCCCATCATTTAATTGCACTTTATTATCTTCTACTTTATTTTGAATTTCTAATTGGTATATAATAATTATAAAAGGCAAAATGTGCTTGAAACAATTCCCTTAGCTTCAAATTCCATCATTTTTCCACTGGACAATAATTCTTTCCCATCTGTGTCTGGTTGAGTGAGGATTTAGATTAGATTACTTACAGTGTGGAAACAGGCCATTCGGCCCAACAAGTCCACACCGACCTGCCGAAGCGCAACCCACCCATACCCCTACACATACCCCTTACCTTACACTACGGGCAATTTAGCATGGCCAATTCACCTGACCCGCACATCTTTGGACTGTGGGAGGAAACCGGAGCACCCGGAGTAAACCCACGCAGACACGGGGAGAATGTGCAAACTCCACACAGTCAGTCGCCTGAGGCGGGAATTGAACCCAGGTCCCTGGCGCTGTGAGGCAGCAGTGCTAACCACTATGCCACCGTGCCGCCCTAAACTGCTGCGTAAGGCAACAGGGAACACCCCATCCCATCAACTGAATGCAGATAAGCGGTTGTTTGCAAAGCAGATTGAGGACACACAAGGAAGAGTCAGACACCCCACATGGGACTTGAACCCACAACCCCTGGCTTAGGAGGCCATGCGTTATCCATTAGGCCACTGGAGCTGCCAATCACAGACAACTTTGAAATTACATCAATGTAATGCATTGAACTCTCAATAACTAATGTATCCTCCCACAAGTGCCTTTATCCTCATTGTGGAAAATTACATTCCAGTTAAACCAGGGTTTTATGGGTATTTTTGCATTCACCAATGACTGGCTAGAATATAGAGGAAATCATGCAAAATGATTGAGGAGATAAAGCTATTGCATTATAAGGTACAATTGAGCAAACTGGGCAAGTTCTCCTTAAAAAAGAAAATTATGGAAGGTGATAACATTTCTATTTTTAAGATCCTGAAGGGATTAAATGATGTAGGCCACAATGAGTGCCTTCACATTGACCAGAACAATAGCGCCAGAGGTCACACTTTGCACTTCAGAGTGAATTGAATTTCAAACTCGCCCAGGAAAATACTGAGCAGAAACAAATGAAGCTCCAGTAATTAGGAAAAGAGGTGGGAAAGGCCAGTTAAATTGTGTGGGAGGTGAAACGCTGGCTTTTCAAGGTTGGGTTTAAAGCTGGGAAAAACGTTGATGGTGGATTAAAGGCGGCTGGAGACTGTTTTTACGCTCTAGCATGTCATGCACAGCCATTAGTATCCATTGTTACCAGAATCCCTACTGTATGGAAACAGACCATTTGGCCCAACAAGTCCACACCGACCCTCTGAAGAGTATCCCACCCAGACCCATTCCCTTACCCTATTACTCTACATTTCCCCTGACTAATGCAACTAACCTATACATCCCTGAACACTTTGAGCAATTTAGCATGGCCAATCTACCTAACCCGCACATCTTTGGACTGTGGGAGGAAACCGGAGCACCACAGACATGGAGAAAATGTGCAAACTCCAGACAGACAATTGCCCAAGGCTGGAATCGAGACTGGGTCCCTGGTGCTGTGAGGCAGCAATGCTAACCACTGAGCCACCTTGCTACCCTACCTTTGCAATTAGTCAGCCACAAACCAGAAACATAAGCTTTATGATTGATGACTGGTTAAAAGGGGCTTGCAGCAGTTCATGTCGACTTCCTGGTGGATTTGGAGTGAGTAGAGATTGCTTTTCTTGAACAGGTGACTTTGAAAACCAAGGGAGATGAGGCTGAGCAGCTGCAATGACATGGCGACTGTCTAGAGTCAGCTGACCATGGGAGGGACATCAATCAGGAAGGGCCCGAAAAAGGGGTCACAGAATATAGGAGGTAGGAAAGTGGGCAACAATGGGAAGGTCAATCTCTACTAAAAGCAAAAGTCACACGACACAAGATTATAGTCCAACAGGTTTAATTGAAATCACAAGCTTTCAGAGAGCTGCTCCTTTGTCAGCTGAAGTGTGTTGTGATATCGTGTGACTTTTGACTTTGTCCACCCTAGTCCGACACCGGCACCCCCACATCCTGTCTACTAAAGGCAGCACACGTGTGCTAGAAGGGCAATCAAGGGTGGTTGAGGGAGAATCAATTGCAATGCTGAACTAAGGGCATTTCAAAGGTGATTGAGATAGGGTTGAGAAGGACAGGCGGCAATTAGAAGGTGACTGGATTACGTAATGGTTGGGAGGTGGTCATGCAGGGGATGCCTGGCAGCTCCAGGTTAACAGACAGTTACAGTAATAGCTGGTGGTTCAAGAATACACAGGTAGGGTGTGGGACACGGCATGGGAGAATTGGGGGAATGGAGAGAAGGTCAAAAGTGCCTGAGGGAGAGTGCATTCTAAAAGCAGTATCCTTTTGTGTATCTTTACATCTATCCACATTGTATGAATCTATGTGCTTCCAAGTGTCCAAGTATGGCAGCTGGGCAAAGGAGTTACTGTTATGTTGGCGCTTCCTATGGAACTAGGAATTATATAACAGGTAGACAATCATAAATCTGAGCAGGAACTTGTTATTGTTAATGTTCACACCTTCTCAACCAGTCCTAGGCAGGTCCCAAGCTTGTCCTTCCAGGTTACCTGGCCAGCTCTCTTAAAGGGGTAGCACCCCCATCTACATTCATAAGAGTTACAGTGCTTCAGGTTAAAAGGCTCCCTGTCAGACGTGTAGGTAGTAGTTGCCCATCCCAGTGTCATTTAAATATGGCACCCACACCTTCAATCACCATGAGATAAGTATGGGATCAGTGATTTCCTATCCTTCCCTGCTGACCGAGTAACCCTGAAGGTGCACAACTAATTGGGCTGATCGCTGCCACTGGTCAGCCCTGCCACTCACTTCCAGTCCCATTCTATGGGATACTCAGTGTGACAAGAAGACCCCACTCCTGCACCTCCCATTATGTTAGTAAGCAAGCAATCAATATATAAAACAACCTTCCTAGTAGGACAGTGGAAGCAATTGGTTTTGATTTACTCAGTTGCACAGAGACATTTACTTCAGAATAAACCATTATGAAACAAATAACTTCAATGGGGTGGAAATGTATTCAGAAATGGAATGATTCACAATGGTGTATTTCATATTCCACTACTGTCCAATTCCTTAGTTTGCCTGAGAATCCTTCAGTAACATATGTGGCAGCATTATAGATCCACTGGATACAATGGAAAGACCAGACTCCAAAACTCAACTGCTCTAATGCTCATGTGTGGAGCACACACAAAATGCAACATGGTCATATATGCCAAGCTGTGCTCTAGTTTCTACAGAAAGCCAGACAATCCAGCATACCAATCTAATAAAGCCTGCTGGCCAGAACACATGTGGAATTACTGAAGATGCTTTAATCACTCTTCAAGTTAAGTATTGAAAAAAAATGACAATTCAAATGACTTTTTAAAAGAAAGCTTCAAATAATTGCCCAATACAAATTTCAATAACATAACACTCTTGACATTTTCATTTCTCACCCGCTGTGTTCCAAAAACCACTTCCCAGTCTCCTCCAGGCACAGGATCCGTTTCCAATAATTTTACCATTTTTACTATGGTCATGAAATCAGCTTTGTCAGCAACTTTTAGCCCAGAGCCAACTCTATACCACTGGTGCAGCAGACTTTACTAGTGGAGCAAAAGATTGACTTGTCCATTAATCTTCAAAGCAGTCGGTGCTTTGTCATGCTAACTTCAGATCACATGGAACTGGGACCGGAATGTAAACTCCAGAGATGTCCCCTCTTACCATCTCCTGCATATTGTAATATGTACTGAATAAACATTGATGCTGCTCACTGGCAATGCACTACATTCTATAAACAACATTGAAATGATGATTATACTGATAGCCGATCCAGAGAATCAATGGCAGATAGCAAGGGAACTTTCTCTCCAGATCAGATAAAGTATAATAGAAAAGGACATGTGTCAAGTTGCAGATAACCTGCAACATTCAGCAGCGATCTGTTCCTCTAGCTTAGATTTAAAATGCTCTACGTGGCATGATTTCAAGACTTTGAACACAGGTTGAAAGAAAATCAGTTTGATTTCAGTTGGATGATTTTAGATAATTGAATCATACTAATATCTTCCACCAGGTCCCGAGACAGAATTAGAGGAATGTATCAAAGTTTTCCTCACTAACAGTGTTCTGAATAAGTGGGAAGGCATGTGATGTGATTTTTTTTCAAAGATGCACTGAAATATTCTAACCAAATATAGGGCTTCCATGAGCCCGACTATTATGCAGAAACACTGCAATGGAGGCAGGGCTGCTGTAGGTTTTACTAACACACGTGTTAGCAATCAGTGGTTCTACAAAGCAACGCTGAACCTGAATCTACTGACAAACTGTGAATCCACTCATTTGGCTAAAGCATTT
This sequence comes from Hemiscyllium ocellatum, assembly GCF_020745735.1. Classification (NCBI taxonomy): domain Eukaryota; kingdom Metazoa; phylum Chordata; class Chondrichthyes; order Orectolobiformes; family Hemiscylliidae; genus Hemiscyllium; species Hemiscyllium ocellatum. Next base: position 37,233,552 of record NC_083408.1, read on the forward strand.
ATTACAACTATACATCCAATTTTGGTCTTTTTTGGAGAAATGTTTGTTCAACCCTTTTAACTGAGTATGTATTGTGTGTATAGTGCCCACATTTACTGAGACTCACGTGAAAAAATATTATCTCATGGATTCTTGCACATGCAAGAAAATCGTAAAAGTGAGTCTGCTCCATAAATATGAATGCTCCAAAGCAAAGTATTCTTCAAAATGAAAGACTTTGCATAATGGGAGGAAAAGAAATAACTTGCATTTATATAGCATCTCCTTTGATCGCTGCACATCAAACCTACTTCACAGTCAATATTGGGAGTGATGCCGCTCACCTGGATTTTCACTTAACGCTTGCCACACCCATCTCAGGAAAAAGTGGTCAAAATGGCAGGAGATTCGCTTGTGTGCGGCTTCATACGGGAATCCAGCCTACCTGCCTTGCATGTAGATTGAAGGTGACCACATTGGGTGGGGGGGAAGGGGGGGGGGGTGGTGCACTGAGGCATGCTGGTAAAAAGACCCACCTCCAGGTCAGCTTTCCTTCATCACTTACACCTCCTCCACCCACTTCTCAGGTTCCATCCATTTATTCTATGCTCAGTGCTCTCATATGGGCCCTGTGCCAGGAAAGTGCGAACACATAAACCTCTCCACTTACCACTCTTTGCCTTCACACCATCATGTCAATTCACCCGGTATCTAAGACAAGACCTTAGGAACCATGCCTCTTGGAGTTGTCAATTGAACTATGAATTTAGAGGTCCCCCACTGTGATAATGCTGGTTGTGTAAACAGTTAAGCAGTAATTAATCTCCAATAATTATATCAATAAACATCTATCAACACTGTAAGCTTAGATTATTTGAATCAAAGATTCAAGCAGGCTGTTATATTCCAAATCTTAAGGGCTTGAAATTTGAACAACTTGACTACTTGATAATTCCAGAGACCTTATCTGCCCTTTATGTGCATTGAAGACTATTCTAAAAAATTAAGATTCACATCTCACTCTAGTGCTTTCAGCTGAGCATTGAATTCAATTGGCTTTTGGACTTAGATTTCTCTTGTGTCCCATTCCTTTTCCCTGGCAATAGGATTTGTCAAAAGTGGCACACAAATTCTGGATTTGGATTCCCAGCACTATTTTAAATAAGCCATGGAGTTTCCACAGCTCTGCAAAAATCTAGATCAACATTCTAAAATGTAGGGAACACAATAATTTGTGCAGGACAATGAAGGAGTAATGTCCCAGACCTAATCATCTTTGCAGCTGTTTCACTAATAGCCTTCCGCCTGTCATAAGGTCAGACGTCGGGACGTTAGCTGAAGATTACGCAATGTGCAGCACCATTCAAAGTCGTCATAGACTGAAGCAATTCTTAACTACATACAGCAAGACATAGACAATATTCACGCTTGAACTGATAAGTGCCAATAAACATCTGCGCCACATAAATGCCAGACAATGACTATTTCCAACAAGAGAGAGCAAGCAACTGCCTCCTACTGTCTCCCTAAAGCCAGATCATAATCTACAAAGTACACATCAGGTGTATCCTGGAATACTGTTCACTCATGTGGATGAGTACAAGACTCAAGAAGCTCAAGAACATCGAGGAATAAACAGCTTGTTTCATCCACCCCTTTCCATATTCACACCCTTCACCACTGATACAAAGTGTGCCATCTACTGGATGCATTACTGGCAACACACCAAAGCCTCTTTCAAACCTATGACCCCAGCCATCTAGGGGGACAAGAGCAGCAGATGCATGGGAACACCACCCTTTGCACGTTCCTCTCCAAACCACAAATGAATGTGACTTGGAAATATATTGCTGTCCTTCACCAACATTGGGTGCTAACTCTGGAAGTCTCGAACAGCACCATGGGTGTACCTACACCCTGAAGACTAGAACGGTTTGAGATGGCAGCTCACCACCACCTCCATGAGCAATTAGGAATGGGTAATAAATGCTGGCATTGTCAGTGACACCCACATCCCATGAGCAAATAAAAAATATCAGTAATGTGGCAATTACCAGATAACGTCTTTTGTGATCTAGTGAGGTTGATTGAGAGATTAATATTGGCCTGGAAACTCAGGGAGAACTCCTATGCTCTCTCTGCATTAGAACTGACAGGAAGCAAATAGCAGCATTGCTAGGAGCCCAGCTTTCTGCTCTGCATTTCTTCTCCTCCTCCCTGATTCAGTATATATACCAAACTATTTGAGTCATAGGCAGGTCCAGAGATTACACTTATGCATTACCCTTCTGGGGATGTTACATTATATTGCCAGCCTTTGTTTATTCAAGTCAAGTTGAAATAGACTGTTGAGGCTGGCACCAAGACTCTATGGGTTGTGAAACATCAAAGTAATATTGAAAACCTGGTTGTGAGATTTGTGTGTCATAAAATAAATACTTCATCCCCAAATATCATTAAAAATGAAGTTATGAGATGGTGGGTTATTTGTGCTTGGAAAACATTTATAAAATAATTTCCCTTAAATTCCAGTGATTTATTTCAGCTGTGCCCAATTTGCACATATTTTATTTGATGAGTGCCAAACCAGCTATGAAATTTGTCAAAAACACTTGGGACATGATACTGCAATCCTTGGAAAATTTCTGCCAGTGAACAGAGCTAATGTGATGGAACGTACAATATACATGAAAAATGCATTTTGATAGAGCCTTCATAGACACAAGTCTTCCAAAATGTTTCACAAGTGCGTTATCAAACCAAAATTGACGTTGAGACAATTTACAAGGAGCTATTCGGAAAGGTGACCAAAAGCCTATGTATGTCGTTAGTTCCTGGATTATTGTCTGCAGTCACAGAGAGCCAGTGAGGCAGAGTGGTTTAGGGACGTCATTCCAGAGATTGGGTCTGAAACAGCCAAAGCCACATCTGTTATGTTCTTCTCTTCATCACAAACCAATTCTACAATCAGGACTGGTAAAACAATAATGTGGGTTCTTTATTGGAAGATAAGACTAGATCTGTACAGTGTGAGCACAGACACAGAGAAGGCACATCCACCTTAGAGACTAGCTGCTGTCTTCTAGAAGTACAGTGTCATAGAACGATTATGTCATATCCTGTCTGGTGATAATGATTTGATTGACAGTTTATGATACTCTCTTAAAGGGATATCACAACAATCTCTGTCAGTGGTATGGTGCCAAAGAACGGAATTGGAGGAGTACAATGAATTGATAGGATTGGATGTGGAGAAGGCTACAGAAATAGGCAAAACAATGACATAAAGCAAATCTTACCTTCCAACAATAACAGATTACCGTTTACAAAGTACTATCTCTAGTTTTAGTCTTAATCATATTTGGAAACAGGAAAAGAAATATAAAACCAGGTTAAACTTATTCACAACAGCAAGGAACATTCATTAACTAATGTCAAGTCATTATTGTTGGAATGAAAGAACGAAGAATAAATTCTGTGTGTAATCTCCCCCCTGTCACCTATTTGGTCAGTCTGAGCAGAGGTCAGTCCAAGCAGCAACAGAGCAAAGGAGAGTCAACCTGAGGGTGAATAACAGCAGCAGGATAAATACCTGAGGAGTGGGGTCAGTCAGACCAAATGTGGAGCCTCATCCAGCGATGGAACTCTAGAGGTGACATTATGACTCAAAAGGTGACCTAGGCTTAACTGCTCAAGAACCAGGTTTGTAGACTGAGTGGGTCATGTCTGGAGAGAGATAAAATACTTTTTGTAGTTGCAGTCTGCTAGGAATAGAGTGCTGGAGTGAGAGACTTGAGTTTGGTGACTCGTGGATTGGGCTATGTAATCAGATCCTGGATTATTGTCTGGAGTCAATAAGGATCACAATGGCAGGAGAACTAGGGAATGCTCCTCTGCAATATTTGGGAAATCAGGAACACTGCTAGCTATCCATGATGCCTACATATGCAGGAAGTGTGTTCAGCTGCAGCTTCTGATTTGCCGCATAGAAAGCCTGGAGCTGCAGATGGACTCACCATGGAGCATTCGTGAGGCTTAGAATGTTGTGGATAGCATAGGCAAGGTTTGGAAAGTGATGATAGACACAGCCCTGTAATAATACAAAGATAATAGGAAAGAACTCAAACAAGAAATTCAGAGGGCAAAACAGGGCCATGAAATATCTTTGGCAAATAAGATTAAGGAAAATCCAAAGGCCTTGTACACATATATAAGGAGCAAGAGGCTATCTCGGGAAAGGGTGGGTACACTTAACGACAAAGGAGGGATTGTATGTGTGGAGCCAGAGGCAATGGGTGATGTCCTTAATAAATACTCTGCAGCCACATCACAAAGGAGAAGGACATGGTGGATGGTTATTCTCATGAGGGATGTTTTGATATTCTGGGCCACATCAATATCAAAAAGGAGGTGTTGGATGCTTTAAAATGCAGTAGGTCGCCAGGACCAAATAGGATCTATCCCAGAATACTGAAGGAGGCAGATGAGGAAATTGCTGGGGCCTTGTTTGAAATCTTTGTATCCTCTTTAGTCACAGGAGAGGTCCTAGAGGACTGGAGAACAGCCAATGATGTTCCTTGTTTAAGAAGGGCACCAGGGATAAACCAGGCAATGTCATGCTGGTGAGCCTTACATTAGTGAAAGGGAAATTACTAATGAAGGTTCTTAGGAATAGGACTTACTCACATTTGGAAAAATATGGATGTATTAAAGATAGACAGCATGGCTTGGTGCAGGGAGGGTTATGTCTCACAAACCTGGAGATTTTTGGAGGAGGTAGCCTAGTTTGGAGGGTATTAGCTACAAGGAGAGATTGGACAAACATGATTTACTTTCACTTTAACATCAAAGCATGAGGAGCGACCTGATAGAATTCCAAAGATTTATGACAGGCATGGATGGACTGGTTAGTTGAAGACCTTTTTCCAGGATGAAAATGTCACCTACAAGGATACATAGGTTTAAAGTAAAAGTGGGGTCGGGGTGGGAGTGGGGTAAAGAAGATATGAGAGTTAAGTTTTTCTTCCACAGAGGGTGGTAAATGTTTGGAATGTGGTGAGGAGGTGTTAGAGGCAGATACAATAGCAACATTTGAGAGGCCTCTTGTCAAACATATGAATAGGCAGGAAATAGAGGGATACAGGCAAAGGGATTTTAGTTTAAGGAAGGCATCATGTGTCGGTGCAGCCTTGCTGGGTCAAAGGGCCTGTTCCTGTGCTCTACTGTTCTTTGTTCTTTGTTGTTCTATTCTCTCAAATGTCAGAACAGCCCCTCACGGGATCTCACTCCTATAGTCCCACCTCAGTTCACAAGACTTCCAAGCATCTTCTTCACTTGTAAATGCTTTGAACAAAAGTGCACTATTTGCATCCTCCAGTGTCTGGCACCACCTCCAAAACCAAGGAAAAGTGGAAGCCTACTCGCCAGTGTATCTACAATTGTCACCCTTTACTTCCCTTAGCACATTTGGATACATCCCATCCTGGATATGATGACATATCAACTTTCTAATACCTTCTCTTTGTCAATGTTTAGCTCATCCCTTAGCTAAACTACCTGTGACTCCAGCAACATCATCTTTCTTCATAAAGACATATGGAAATAATTTATTTAATACCACTTAATTTATTCACTTGGAGGTCGCCACTGATGACGTTACCTAGCCAGGTAATGAAACATCTGGATATCAAACCTACAGCTCAGCGAGCAAACCTACACCCTAAACCACATTTATCTGTGTGTAGATCCCTATTTTGGTCTCTAATTAGCCCTACCTCTCCAATATCTAAAATACTGTCTGCAAAATACTTTTTGACTCTGTTTGATGACTGCAAGTATTTTCTCATGGCCTACTTTTGAATCTTTTATTTATTTTCTCACTTCTCCCTTTGACCTTATATATTAAGCCTGCCTCTCACTTATATTAGCAACCTAACATTGGTTGCTTACAATCGTTTTCTGCTTCATCTTCCTTTCCATCTGCTTCATCATGTAGAGACTTTGTTTACCCCCTAACTTTCCCTCAAGTGAGAATGCATCTCAAGTCTAACTAAGCCATTTGTCATTCCTCATTCCTCAGGACCAGATCCAGTAATACCTCTTTCATCATTGAAGTATATTTTTTTTATTAATTTGTAGGCAAATACAGTCATTTGTACACATGAGCAAATTAAACAAATAAATGATTGTCTGTTAGCTAGGACTCCTAAACAGAGTTCCCATGACTCAGTGGTAGTGTTCCTGCCCCTGAACCAGGAGGCCTGGGTTTAAGTGTCACCTGTTCCAGAGATCTGATTAGAAAAATAGATTAAATTTAAAAAAAGGTTCTGCTTTAGTATCTCATCAAATAAAGAATGCATACAATAAAGCAGCACTTCCATCTACTGCAATACATCATTGGCATGACTAAAATATGTAATTTGAGCTAAATCCAAAGCCTTCCATCTCAGAATCTCTGATTCATGAGGACTCCACACACTTATTGAAAATAGTTTATCTTTCTATGCCATTTTATCCCATGATACCACCCTCACTCCTTTTATTCATGCATTAAGAGTTTGAAACATTGAGTCAAAGCAACTGTCATCCATCATTTGATTTTCACCTTACAGAAGTTCCTACAGCTCAATACAGAGAACGTTATAAAGCAAATTGGACACCTAGTCACATACTATCCAAACCACCAAGTAGGTTTCAAGGACCAAGTAGGACATCTTATGACTTCCAATATCTCTAATGATAAGAAAGTTAGCATTAAGGCACTTTACCTGAATGCTCATAGCATTCGTAACAAAGCAGATGAACTAATGGCACAGATCATCGTGAATGATTATGACGTGGTAGGCATCACAAAATCGTGGTTGCAGGGAATTCAGGACTGGCAGTTAAACATCCAAGGATTTTCAACTTATCGAAAAGACAGGGAGGCGGGCAGAGGGGGGGTTGCCTTGTTAGTTAAGAACAAAATTAAATCTATGGTACTGAATGACATAGCGTCGGATGATGTGGAGTCTGTGTGGGTGGAATTGAGGAACCACAAAGGCAAAAAAAAACCATAATGGGAGTGATGTACAGACCTCCTAACAGTGGTCAGGATCAGGGGCGCAACATGTACTGGGAAATAGAGAGGGCACGTGAAAGGCAAGGTCACGGTGATCATGGGAGACTTCAATATGCAGGTGGACTGGGTAAATAATGTTGCCAGTGGATCCAAAGAAAGGGAATTCATGGAATGCTTTCAGGTTGGCTTTTTGGAACAGCTTGTCATGGAGCCCACAAGGGAGCAGGCTATTTTGGACCTAGTGCTATGTAATGAACCAGGTTTTATAAAAAATCTTAAAGTAAGGGAACATTTAGGAAGCAGCGATCATAATATGGTAGAGTTCAGTCTGCAGTTTGAAAGAGAGAAGGCAAAATTGGATGTGCTACTGAGACTTTATAATTTGCCTTTGCATTGGGTGTTACAGTTAAATAAAGGTAATTATGAGGGCATGAGAGAGGAACTGACAAAAATAGACTGGAAGCAGAGCCTAGCAAGGAAGACAGTAGAGCAAAAATGGCAGGAGTTTGTGGGTATAATCGAGGACACTGTACAGAGGTTCATCCCCAAGAAAAGAAAGATTATCCGGGGAGGGATTAGACAGCCATGGCTGACAAAGGAAGTTAGGAAATGTATTAAAGAAAAAAAGAGATCCTATAAAGTGGCCAAGAGCACTGGGAAATCAGTAGATTGGGAAGGCTACAAAAACAAACAGAGGATAACAAAGAGAGAAATAAGGAAGGAGAGGATCAAATATGAAGGTAGACTAGCCAGTAATATTAGAAATTATAGTAAAAGTTTCTTTCAATGCATAAGAAACAAATGACAGGCAAAAGTAGACATTGGGCCACTTCAAACTGATGCTGGAAGCTTAGTTTTGGGAGATAAGGAAATAGCTGGAGAATTTAATAAGTACTTTGCATCAGTTTTCACAGTGGAAGACATGAGTAATATCCCAACAATTAAAGGGAGTCAGGGGGCTGAGTTGAGTATGGTTGCCATTACAAAAGAGAAAGTGCTAGAAAAGCTAAAAGGTCTTAAAATTGATAAATCTCCTGGCCCCGATGGGATACATCCTAGAGTTCTGAGAGAGGTGGCTGAGGAAATAGCAGAGGCATTGGTTGAGATCTTTCAAAAGTTACTGGAGTTAGGGAAAGTCCTGGATGATTAGAAGATCGCTGTTGTAACCCCCTTGTTCAAGAAGGGATCAAGACAAAAGATGGAAAATTATAGGCCAATTAGCCTAACCTCGGTTGTTGGTAAAATTCTAGAATCCATCGTTAAGGATGAGGTTTCAAAATTCTTGGAAGAGCAGAATTGGATTAGAACAAGTCAACATGGATTTAGTAAGGGGAGGTCGTGCTTGACAAACCTGTTGGAATTCTTTGAAGAGGTGACAAGTAGATTAGACCAGGGAAACTCAGTGGATGCCGTCTATCTAGACTTCCAAAAGGCCTTTGATAAGGTGCCACCCGGGAGGCTGCTGAGTAAGGTGAGGGCCCATGGTGTTTGAGGTGAGCTACTGGTATGGATTGAGGATTGGCTATCTGACAGAAGGCAGAGAGTTGGGATAGAAGGTTATTTTTTGGAATGGCAGCCAGTGACAAGCGGTGTCCCACAGGGTTCAGTTATATATTAATGATCTGGATGAAGGGACTGGGGGCATTCTAGCGAAGTTTGACGATGATACAAAGTTAGGTGGACAGGCAGGAACTGGGGAGGCTACAGAAGAATCTAGACAGTTTGGGAGAGTGTGGTTGAAAATGTGTTGCTGGTTAAAGCACAGCAGGTCAGGCAGCATCCAAGGAATAGGAAATTCGACGTTTCGGGCATAAGCCCTTCATCAGGATTCCTGATGAAGGGCTTATGCCCGAAATGTCGAATTTCCTATTCCTTGGATGCTGCCTGACCTGCTGTGCTTTAACCAGCAACACATTTTCAACTGTGATCTCCAGCATCTGCAGACCTCATTTTTTACCCTACAGTTTGGGAGAGTGGTCCAGGAAATGGCTGATGGAATTCAATGTGAGCAAATGCGAGGTCTTGTATTTTGGAAAAAAGAATACAAGCATGGACTACTTTCTAAACAGTGAGAAAATTCATAAAGCCAAAGTACAAAGGGATCTGGGAGAGCTAGTCGAGGATTCTCTAAAGGTAAACATGCAGGTTGAGTCCGTGATTAAGAAAGCGAATGCAATGTTGTCATTTATCTCAAGAGGGTTGGAATATAAAAGCACCATTGTGCTACTGAGACTTTATAAAACTCTGGTTAGGCCCCATTTGGAGTACTATGTCCAGTTTTGGTCCCCACACCTCAGGAAGGGCATACTGGCACTGGAGCATGTCCAGCGGAGATTCACATGGATGATCCCTGGAATGATAGGTCTAACATACAAGGAATGGCTGAGGATCCTGGGATTGTATTCATTGGAGTTTAAAAGTTTAAGGGCAGATCTAATAGAAGCTTACAAGATAATACATGGCTTGGAAAGGGTGGACGCTAGGAAATTGTTTCCGGTAGTCGAGGAGACTAGGACCCGTGGACACAGCCTTAGAATTAGAGGACGTCAATTCAGAACAGAAATGCGGAGACACTTCTTCAGCCAGAGAGTGGTGGGCCTGTGCAATTCATTGCTGTGGAGTGCAGTGGAGGCCGGGACGCTAAATGTCTTCAAGGCAGAGATTGATAAATTCTTGATGTTACAAGGAATTAAGGGCTATGGGGAGAATGCGGGTAAGTGGAGTTGAAAAGCCCATCAGCCATGATTGAATGGTGGAGTGGACCCGATGGGCCGAATGGCCTTACTTCCACTCCTATGTCTTATATGGTCTTATGGACTGTTTTAGACCATAAGACCACACAGCTATCTTAAGAAAGAAACAAAAGTGTATTTGTGGAGGTTTAAGGATGGAATTCCAAAGGGCTTTGGATATAGGGAGCTGATGAAATGTCACTTTGGAGAGACAATGCCTAGTGGTATTATCACTCGACTATTAATCCAAAAATTGAGTTGAAAAATGTGGTGCTGGATAAACACAGCAGGCCAGGCAGCATCTGAGGAGCAGGAGAATCGATGTTTAAAACGTTGATTCTCCTGCTCCTCGAAAGCTGCCTGGCCTGCTGTGTTTTTCCAGCACCACATTTTTCAACTCTGGTACTCCAGCATCTGCAGTCCTCACTTTCTCCTATTAATCCAAAAACCCAGGTGATGTTCTGGTTCTATACCTGCTATGGCAAATGATGGGTATTAAACTCAAATAAAATCTGGAATTAAGAGCCGAATGATAATCATGGACATTTGTCAGGAAAAGCCCATGTGGTTCACTAATATCCTTCAGGGAAAGAAATCTGCCTAGTCTGCCAGGTAAAGAAATCTTTACCTGGTCTGGCCGACATGTGACTCTAGACCTACAGCATCATGGTTGACCCTTAACTGCCCTCTGGGAAATTGGAGATGGGCAATAAATGCTGGCTTAGCCAGCCGCGCCCACATAGTGTTAATGAATAAAATAGGGCTGCAATTCAAAATCAGAAATGCGCTGCAGGTCCAAATCAAATGGGATGAGACATCTCAGAGTTGTGGAGTTGGGGGAGGCTTTAGAGATAGGGAAACCATGGAGGGATTAGGAAAAAAGGATGGAAATTTTAACATCAATGAAATGGCTAACTGAGAATCAATGTAGACCAGCACAAAGGAGTGCGATAGGGGAATGGGACTTGGTGAGAGTTAAGACACTAACTGTGTGGAGTTTGCACGTTCTCCCCGTGTCTGTGTGGGTTTCCTCCGGGTGCTCCGGTTTCTTCCCACAGTCCAAAGATGTGCGGGTCAGGTGAATTAGCCGTGCTAAATTGCCCGTAGTGTTAGGTAAGGGGTATATGTAGGGGTATGGGTGGGTTGCGTTTCGGCGGGTCGGTGTGGACTTGTTGGGCTGAAGGGCCTGTTTCCACACTGTAAGTAATCTAATCTAATCTAACACACAAAGTTTTGCTTGACTTCAGGTAAACACAGGATAGAGTGAGGAAGACCAGCTGTGTGTGTGTGATAGAATAGTCAGGCCAGGGGTAACAAAGACATGAATGAGTTGTATAAGTTGGTTGATTTTAATGGAGGTGACCTCAGTCCTACTGATCATGCAAATATGAGGTCAGTAGTTCTTCTCAGGGTTAAACATGATACCAAGACTGCAAATAGATTGGTTTATTCTCAGACAGTAGCCAGGGAAAAAAAAACAGGGTTTCACTCAGAAACTGAGTTTATAGCCGGGTTCAGTGAAGTTAGTTTCAGTTTGCTCATTCAATAGCAGAGAAGGAATCAGATATTTTATCAAATAAGGAGGAGTCAAAAGCGATGATGGTGAGTTGGAGTTAGGAGTTAGACATTCTCACTGCATGTACAGAAATTACATTAATCCATTGATCCAAGGGATTGGAAAAGGCACTTCAGCGTATCAACTATTCAGTTAGGGAGAGTGAAAAAACAATGGGTAAAACAGTGACTTTCTGCTAATGTGTTTATTTTGTTGGTTTGTTTATACTGAACTCCAATACTTTAACATTTGTGGCAGCCTAATTCATTGTTATAATCTGCTTAATCATAGCCTGACTTGCACATTAGCTTTCGCAGAGATAACAAGCTGACCGAAGGGATTACACAAATGGATGCAACCATTGCTGAACTACTAATGGAACTGGCTGTCGGGTTTACAGTGATGATAAATTTCTGGTTATACGACATGGATGCCATGCTGCTGTAATTTTTAATTTGTCATGACTCATTCTGCAGCTTCATCTATCCTTCTGACAGCATCTGTGAGGTGATGGCCTGAGAGTTAAGTCCTTTTTTTCCATTCTATGACGTTTTCTTAAAGAAAGGAAAGGGGAGCAAAGAGGTTTGTCTATCTCCCCAGAAATGCAGCCAGAACTAACCGGGGTTTAATGTCTGGTCTGCATTGAGCTAGCTCATTTCTGCTGGGCTAATAGGCAGGACACAACTTGGGCTGGATTTACACTGATTGGGCTAATCAATTTGGGACCCAGGCGCTGAAGTAAAATGAAGGAAATGCAGAAGCTGAAACCTCTTTTTAATTCATGCGGTGTGGAAATATTTGACCTCTGCACCTTGCGCTTCACTGCACTGGTGTAACAGAAATCACAGGTGCTGGAAAGTAAAGATTGAGAGTGTTAAACCTACACAAATACTCTCGATTCCCCATCCCTATTCTTCAGCCAAGCCTTCCTCAGAGTACATGAAATAAGCAATGTAAAGTAGAATTAACAAGTGGAACTTTTCCTCATCAGCTATTTATTAATTCACTTCCAGAACAATGCAAGTCAGGAACTCAATTAACATATTGCTAAGAATGAAACCAGCAGTGAAAAGTCTCTGGATTAAAGAATGCCTTAAAGCTTCATTTTAATTACTGTTTGGAAGCAAGTAGAATTCCATTTGAAAATAGCGAGCAAGGGAAGTTAATTAACTAAATGTTCAAAATATGAATGTGACTTTGCAGACCTAAATTGAAAATATTTTACTAAATAGTTGAATATGAAATACTTCTGAAGTAGTTCCACAGATTTTTTTTTGCCAAGTAACAGCTTTTAAAACTTTTTGTCAGTGAGGCTAATAGATCTCACCAGGCTGAGGAGCTAACTAATAAAGGTAATTTAGGATAATGGAAGAATTTGATCGCCAGGGCCAATCTGGGGAAAATGTTTCAACTTGTGGAGGAGTGGGAAACTTGAGGTCATCAGTAAGAAATCGAATAAGGAATTCAGAGGTAGCACAATTACACAGAGAATGATTAGAATGTGATATTCATCACATGGAGGAATTCAGATAAGTAGCTTAGATATGTTGAGAAGCAATAGGATGAGTGAAGATGGGGTATGAATAAAACAGTACGCTTACAAATGGCTGGGGATTTAAAGCTGGCATAAGCATTTGGGTGAATGGCTAGTTTTTCTTTTGTAGGCTAACTAATGCTTCATACTTAGCAGAAACAGACAAACAGTATTCCAAAAGCAGAACTGAAATAGGAAAATGGGCATTCTTTGGAAACATGATTTCCTTTGGACTCTTGTCAGAACTGTTCCAAAAGGCCACAATTTTAGACTTTAGATACTTCAACTGATTCAAATTTAAGCCTACCACTCTTCCAAGGAACAATGAGATTGGACTCAAAAGATTCACCCTGTTTCTCTCCCCAGAGGTACTGCCAGACCTGCTGAGTTTCTCTGTTTTTAATTAAACAAGTTTAGATCATCGGTAAAGATTCCAAATTATCCCTCTTTTCATTGAATCAGGCACCCTATCTTGATTGTGGATAGTAGTACAAATGTTGCAGTTATATTACTCAATTATCACCAGCAACAACTTGGTAAGTGACTCCAAAACTAGTGCCATGCCTATCAACAGAATACATAGGTGATAGCCATCTTCGAGTTTGATGTAGAGGTCATTAAAGGAATGAGGATATTTGCAAACTTTCAAGGAAGATGTAGCTATTCACTTTTTGTCAAGAACCAAAGCCATACTGAAGTGGTAAGTTAACATAGAGACCACCCTCGATAATGTACATGGATTATTTGCTTAAAGGACTGGCTTTCAGATTACTATTGTCGAGTCGCATTTGATCATTATTAGTTTTGATTAGTGAAATTAAGGACATAATCTGACAGGGGATCAGAGCAACATGGGCCATGGAGAAATGTGAGGAAGAATTGGGCGTGAAGTCTTACAAGGCACATCGCGATGTTGAGATCATCTTGCTCCATCATTTATGTTTTCACAAGTGGCAAGTCCAAGATTCTCACTGGGCAGTGGCGAATTGCCCATTGACTGTGTTAAACATTTGTTAAAGGTCCTTGTTGCAGCCCAGCTCACCTCATTAATATTCCTGTTGTGGTTTTGTTAAATGAGACCTTCAAGCCAGCCATCAGGAAATCCCACCATGGGAATCAAAGGGTGCTTGGGTGGGGAGAGGTTGAGTTCGTCACTTGCTCTAAATGGTCGTTGTGTTGGACACAGGGCACCAACATCTCAGATCATGTTCCATGGGCATCATGTTCAAGGACGTTGGCACCTGACATGTGCCAGTCTCTAAGAACATTCATGCCACATTTCTGACCCACCTCAGGCTGCACCAGCAACTCACTGTAATCAGGCAGCAAGGATAATGTGTGTTCAGTGACTCACAGCCAGCTCATGGAATTCTCGATCATAATGTTCACACATTATGAGAATACCTGGATGCCCACAACTTCCCTACCTTGCCATTTTGGCTCGCACAGCCAGAGGTATCAAACTCAAATTATTACTATCTCGCCATGCTGCTTAGCGTGGACATAAAGCTAGAAAGCAAGTCATAGTTGGAGGATGATTTCAGTCAGATTAAGAATTATAGTCTTCACTTAGGACTTCCTAGTCAGTAAGTCAAAGGCAGCCTCCAATACCAGTCTACACCCTGCTTGAAACACTAAAAGTCAGGATCTGCTCCTCATAAGAGCTGAGGAGCTGAATGACAGCAGCACACAATCTATCTTGACTCTTTCTGCCCTGCTGTGGGCTGTTTTCTTCCTGGGAGTGAGAGAGAGGTAGGTATCAAAGCAGATGAATGTGGGTGGCAGAGCTATGTGAATTCGTGTGAGTGGTGAAGTGCCCTGACCGAGTAAGAAGGCAGCACAGAGGGCATGCAGCGTTAATGGAGTCATGGGTTGGGGTGAGTGCAGAAGCAATTTGCAATAGCGGTTCCAGGAATGGGAAACCTTAAGTTATGAGGACAGATTGAATTAGTTGGAACTGTTCTCTTGGGAGCAAAGAGGAGATTTGAAACAGGTTTTCAAAACCACAAGCAGATTGAGCTGAACAGATGAGGAAGCTGTTTCCTCTCATAAAAAGAAAATTAGATTAGATTACTTACAGTGTGGAAACAGGCCCTTCGGCCCAACAAGTCCACACCGACCCGCCGAAGTGCAACCCACCCATACCCCTACAGTCCAAAGATGTGCGGGTCAGGTGAATTGGCCATGCTAAATTGCCTGTAGTGTTAGGTAAGGGGTAAATGTAGGGGTATGGGTGGGTTGTGCTTCAGCGGGTTGGTGTGGACTTGTTGGACCGAAGGGCCTGTTTCCACACTGTAAGTAATCTAATCTAATTTATCCCTTACCTAACACTATGGGCAATTTAGCGTGGCCAATACACCTGACCTGCACATCTTTGGACTGTGGGAGGAAACCGGAGTACCCGGAGGAAACCCACGCAGACACGGGGAGAATGTGTAAACTCCACACAGTCTGTGGCCTGAGTTGGGAATTGAACCCAGGTCTCAGGCACTGTGAGGCAGCAGTGCTAACCACCGTGCCGCCCATAAATGAGAACGCATAGATTTAAACATTTGGAATATTGCAAATAGTTCTAGTGGCCACACTACAAGAAGGATGTGGAGGCTTTGGAGAAGGTACCACTGCCTGGTTAGAATGGTATTAGCTATGAGGAGGAATTGGACAAAGTCCATTTGTTTTCACTTGAACATCAGAGATTGTGGGGCGACCTCTCAGAGGTTTACAAAATTATGAGCGGCATGGATAGAATGGATAATCAGCCTTCTTCCCAGGGTAGAAATGTCAATTACTATGGGATATAGGTTTAAGGTAAAAGGGGAAAAGTTTAAAGGGTATCTAAGAGGCAAGTTGTTTTTAAAAATGGTGGTAAGTATTTGGAATGTGCTGCCAAAAGAGGTGGTAGAAGCAGATACAATGGCAATGTTTAGGAAGCATTTTGAAAAATACATGAGTAGGCAGGCACAGAGAGGGATATGGACCATGTGGAGACAAAAGGTTTTTAGTACAGAAAAGGTCCAATCTTGGTGGGTCTGCCCCTGTGTTGTTCTGTTGTTTGTTCTGAAGTAATGTGCAAGTGAACCAAGGGTGATGTGAGGAAAAATGCTCTACAAACACAATGAGTAGTTGAAGTATAGAATGCACTACCTGTCAATATGGTGGAGCCAGGTTCAACTGAGGCATTCAAGAGAGCATTGGATGGTTATTTGGATATAAATAGTGTGCAGGCATATGGGAAAAAAGGCAAAGATTAGCACCAGGTAATAGAACTGATGAAGGTAAGATAGGTCGAATAGCTTTCATCTGCACCAAACAGTTCTGTAATTCTGGGTAGCAAGCACTAGATAGAGCATGAGCTTTGGTAAGAGGTAGATTTATAGTATTAGAGATAGAGTGAGTGTGGGGTCTAAGAGAGGAGATGGGGGAGTTCATTGTCTGCATGCATTCCTCCAGGCAGCTAAGACTGCTCTAACCCAGGTAGCAATCTTGGACCGGGCTGGCATAATCTGGTGTCATGGCCTCCACTTTTGGTCTTGATTGGCTATTTGATCAGCACGCAATTCACTACTCTCAGTATTCATTCCCTCTGCTATCAAGGAACAGTAGCCGCAGTGCGTACGGTCTACAAGATGCACTGTTGCAGTTCATTAAGGCTGCTTTGACAAAAAGAGAAGGTCCTGCTCTGTGCTCCACCCCATCCAGTAGTACCGTGGGGTCCCCGCTAGTAACATGGGGCATCGATTTCCCCCTATCTACCACCTCCAAGGCAAACATCAGGAACAGTGAAGGATAGCTTTGGACTGATAGGGCTTGCCCGGGTGCACAACAGGATTTTAAGGTTGGCGTAGGCCAAGGGATACCCACTGATATAACTGAGACTCAAAACTGCTTTAAAGTAAATCAACATTAATCCAGAAATACTTACAAGTTCATTATTAACTTCAGACATGCAGAAAACCTTCATGTTACTGACATAAAAACCAAGCTCACAAACACACACTAAATTGTATTTCAAAAATATATAAATCAGGCAGTTTGCATCATCACAGTATATTGGGGTTACAAGAACAGACGAGAAGTCTGAGAGAGTAACTTAGCATCTGAGATCTCAAAACCTGCCTGCTATCCATAAAGACCAAGTCAGGAGTGTGATAGAATACTTTCCACTTGCCTGGATGAGCATGCCTCCCACAACACTCACGAACCCTCACGATCCAAGTGAAAGCAGCCGATTTGATTGGCACTCAATTCGCCACTGTCAGCATTCACTCCTTCTGATAGTGGCTGCAGTGCATATGGTCTACAAGATGCGCTACTGCAGTTCATTATGGCTCCGTCGACAATAACTTCCCACCCTGTGTTTTCAGAGAGTAGGACAAGACTTTTGTATGCTAGCACAGGATTCCAGGAATGACGCAGGGGAGCAGGAGGGGTTGGAAAGAGGAGCCATAAACACAGGAATGTACTCATGTGCCATGTTGAATAAAGTGTTGCACTCCTGTGGAGACTTTATGTCTGTAGTGAGCAGCCCCAAAAAATGTTGCTTAAATCCTGACAAATGAGCTGAGCAATTACCACCCCACTCTCCTCACCAACTAAACTGTAGAACCCAATCATCTGCCTGGGTCCACTTGGAGCACATCAGACACAACATGACCTCTGGATCAGAGTGTGAGCAATTGCTTCTTAAATTGGGGTGACACTATGTCCCTCAAACCTCTTGGCATCCACCACTATCAGGATGGCAAGATCATCCAATATCTGACCATTCAAAAGTCCAGTCTGGATAAGAAGGTTTTGTAAAACTATTTCATAGAATCTCCACAGTGTGGAAGCAGGACATTCGGCCCATCAAGCCCACACCAACCCTCCTAACAGCATCCCACCCAGACTAAACCCGTTATTCTCTCCCTGTAACCCTCCATTTCCCATGGCTAATCCACCTAGCCTACACATCCATGGATATTATGAGCAATTTAGTATGGCTAACCCACCTAACCTGCAATTCTTTGGGATGAAACTGGAGCACCTGGAGGAAACACATGCAGACACGGGGAGAACATGCAAACTCCACACAGAAAGTTGCCCGAACCCGGTTCCCTGGCGCTGTGAGGCAGCAATGCTAACCACTCAGCATTTAAATAATAGAGGGCAGCCCACACTCTAAACAAGACTCCTCCATGGAAACAAGGAAAATGGAATGGTACAGAAGCAGGCCATTAACTATGTCCATGCTGCTGAAAAAGAACTCTTCAGCTTCATCCCACTTTCCAGGTCTTGGTCCATTACCCTGCACAGCTCTTTAAGTACAATCCAAGTACTTTGTAAGTGATTGTGGGTTTCTACAGCTATCAGTCTTTCAGGCAGTGAGGTTCAATCCTCTAAAAGTTCCTAAACTCCCATCTGGTCCGAAATCAATGCCCCATGTTTATTACCCACTCCATTAATAAAAACAGGTCTTTCAATTATATCTGGACCCTTAATAATTTAAGATACTACAATTAAATGTTCTCGCAACCACTTCTGTTCCAAAGGAAACAAACTGGTTGCATCTAATCTTTCCTCACTAAGACTCTCCATTCATGAAACCTGATTTATAAATCTCCCTTGCTCTTTCTCCACATCGGTCACATATTTCTATAATGATGTGACATGAACTGTACAAAGTATTCCAGATACTGCCCTCAACAAATTGCTATCAGACGAATCAGCTGTTTCCCCTTAACTCTTTGCAGGACCACAATGTGTTGAATGAAAGTGGGACAACTTTTCCACATATAATAGTTCAAAGAAGTAGTTTAACTGATATGGGATGTTTTTGAGGGTCCTGAGGACCTGAGAGATATTCTGAAGTTACATCTTTCTTATCAATTTGCAATCTTAAAATCAGAAGAGACCCCAGCAGGTATAGTGGATCATTTAGCTCTCAAACATAATGTTATGTTTATGGACTGCCACAATGTTAAGGTCTAGATGGAGAAGAATTTGTTAACTGTGTACAAGAAGATTTTCTGAGTCAGTACGTGGACATACCTCCTCGAGAAGGTGAAAAACTTGACCTGCTCTTGGGAAATAAGGCTGGTCAGGTGACTGAGGTGTCAGTGAGGGAGCACTTTGGGGCCAGCTACCATAATTCTATTAGTTTTAAAAATAGTGATGGAAAAGGATAGACCAGATCTAAAAGTTGAAGTTCTAAATTGGGGGAAGGTCAATTTTGACGGTATTAGGCAAGAACTTTCAAAAGCTGATTGGGGGCAGATGTCTGCAGGTAAAGGGAAGGCTGGAAAATGGGAAGCCTTTAGAAATGAGATAACAAGAATCCAGAGAAAGTATATTCCTGTCAGGGTGAAAGGAAAGGCTGGTAGGTATAGGGAATGCTGGATGACTGAAGAAATTGAGGGTTTGGTTAAGAAAAAAAAGGAAGTATATGTCAGGTATAGACAGGATAGATCAAGTGAATCCTGAGCAGAGTATAAGGGCAGTAAGAGTATACTTAAGAGGGAAAGCAGGAGGGCAAAAAGGGGATATGAGATAGCTTTGGTAAATAGAGTTAAGGAGAATCCAAAGGGATTTTACAAATACATAATGGACAAAAGGGTATCTAAGAGAGAATACAGCCCACATTGATCAGCAAGGCCGCCTTTGTGTAGAGCAGCAGAAATGGAGAAGATACCAAACGAGTATTTTGCATCAGTATTTACTGTGGAAAAGGACATGGAAGATATAGAATGTAGGGAAATAGATAGTGACATCTTGAAAAATGTCCATATTACAGAGGAGGAAGTGCTGGATGGTGAAACACATAAAAGTGGATAAATCCCCAGGACCTGATCAGGTGTACACTAGAACTTTGTGGGAAGCTAGGGAAATGATTGCTGGGCCTCTTGCTGAGATATTTGTATCATCGATAGTCACAGGTGAGTACCGTGAGACTAGAGGTTGGCAAACGTGGTGCCACTGTTTAAGAAAGGTGGTAAAGACAAACCAGGGAATTATAGACCGGTGAGCCTGACCTCAGTGATGGGCAAATTATCGGAGGGAATCCTGAGGGACAAGATGTACATGTATTTGGAAAGACAAGGACTGATTTGG
Organism: Hemiscyllium ocellatum; assembly: GCF_020745735.1. Classification (NCBI taxonomy): domain Eukaryota; kingdom Metazoa; phylum Chordata; class Chondrichthyes; order Orectolobiformes; family Hemiscylliidae; genus Hemiscyllium; species Hemiscyllium ocellatum. Next base: position 37,253,501 of record NC_083408.1, read on the forward strand.
GATAGTCAACATGGCTTTATGCATGGGAAGTCATGTCTCACAAACTTGATTGAGTTTTTTGAAGAAGTAACAAAAAGGAATGATGAGGGCAGAGTGATAGATGTGATTTATATGGACTTTAGTAAGGCGTTCGACATGGTTCCCCATGGGAGACTGATTAGCAAGGTTAGATCTCACGGAATACAGGGAGAACTCGCCATTTGGATACAGAACTGACTCAAAGGTAGAAGACAGAGGGTGATGGTGGTGAGGGTTGTTTTTCAGACTGGAGGCCTGTGACCAGTGGAGTGCCATGCTGTACATTTCTATGACTCTATGAATCTTCCAGCCTGCTTGATCATTCAAATATGTCATGGCTGATCTTATTATTTTCACTCGTGAGACGTAGATACCGCTGCTGGCCAGCATTTTGTGACCTGTCTCTACTTGCCCTTGAGAATCATAGATTCCCTACAGTGTGGAAACAGGCCATTTGACCCTCCGAAGAATAACTCACCCAGACCCATTTTCCCCTGGCAAATGCACCTAACCTACACATCCTGAACACTATGAGCAATTTAGCATCGCCAATTCACCTGGCCTGCACATTTTTGGACCATGGGAGGAATCTGGAGCACCAGGAGGAAACCCACGCAGACACGATGAGAATGTGCAAACTCCACACAGACAGTCGCCCGATTTTGGAATCGAAACAGAGTCCCTAGCGCTGTGAGACAGCAATGTTAACCACTGAGCCACCATGCTGCCCAAGAAGGTGGTGGTGAGCTGTCTTCTTGAACTGCTGCAGTCACATGCTGTTGGTTGGAGATATAATGTCACCTTTGAAACACCCTCCACCTAAAGAGTCCCTTGTAATTCAGTAGTCTTCTTAATTTCATTTCTACTTTTCGTTACTTCCATTCCGGATATTTTTTAACTCTCATGCACAAATATTGTTCTTTTCCTCAGACCACAGAGCAGGCTACCTATGTGTTGGATGGATGTCAATTCCATTTAACAAGAGCTGGCCTTGTTTCCGGCTGGGACAGAGATCGTTTCAAGCGAGATGTTGGCAACATTATTCAGGACAAAAATTGAATTTTCTTTTGAACTGAACTTTTTTTGGCGCCCAAATTATTCCCACATGGTGGCATGGAGAATCTACACACAGCGACATGCAAGGCATCACATAATTGAAGGTAAACCAGGACAATATGACCAGCAGTCGCTCTATGTGTGGATTTTTCTTTCCAGCTGCTAATTCTTCCACAATTTCCAATTTATATTAGCGACTGTCACAAGATTGGCACCATTCAGAGGGAATGTTGTGAGGACAGTATTTCTGCATGAGATGCTGCACAGTGTTGTCATGTTTTAAGTAAGAATGAAAAGAAATATCAAAAAATGTCAAATATCAAAAAGCAAAGGGTACATCATACTTCTGGCTGCATCTGTTCGCATGAGCTTAGCTCTCTGGAAAACCTTGCAAAATCTGTAAATCCACACTTAATTCCGTGGAATGCAATTTATATCCCGCAGGTTACCACTGCAGCATTCTTAAAATAGTATAATTTATAACTTTGATCTTGTAGGTGAACGCATTCAAAATTCATAAGAAGTCATAAGGTGCACTATTAGGGAGCAATGAATAACGAGCAGTTATTATGAAGGAAGTATTACATCCAGAAATGTTGAAGTATTTCAAATTGAACCCGTTTGCAATAGTCATCTAAGTTCAAATGAATTTCAAAACTTGAAATCATTCACGTTGATCAATGCCAATCCCAACACCAAGAATTCAACACAGTCAGCTCTTTTTCTTTTAAAAAGTGAGTCAGAAGTACTAAGAGAGAAACAATGTCATAGCTGGGATTAACTGTACAGAAAATTAAATACGGTTAGCATTATTCTGCCAGTGTCCCAGCAGCAGAGGAAACAAAAGGGGAGTTTGAATTTTCTTCCAGGTGGATGTAGCAGGTCCACTATAAGATTTCACCTCCCCTGATTTTTGTCTTGTGGGTCTGCACATTCGGGTATGAGTTATAAATCACACAACACCAGACCATAGTCCAACAGGTTTATTTAGAAGCACTAGCTTTCAGAGCACTGCTCCTTCATCAGGTAGCTGTGGAGCAGGACCATAAGACACAGAATTTATAGCAAAAGATTACAGTGTCATGCAACTGAAATGATATGTTGAACCAACCTAGATTGCTGTTAAGTCTCTCCCCACATCATTTTGTTAGATGAATATTCCCTTGAACTCAGCACCACCCTCCTAACCTGCAATCCTCTTCCTGACCTCTCCGCCCCCACTCCACTCCGGCCTATCACCCTCACCTTGACCTCCTTCCACCTATCACATCTCCATCGCCCCTCCCCCAAGTCCCTCCTCCCTACCTTTTATCTTAGCCTGCCTGGCACCCTCTCCTCATTCCTGATGAAGGGCTCTGGCCCGAAACGTCGAATTTCCTGTTCCTTGGATGCTGCCTGACCTGCTGTGCTTTAACCAGCAACATATTTTCAGATGAATATCTTGACCAATGTCAAGGAAACAAAGGTTAAATTGGATCCAGGGTGGATGTATTCATTCTTTAACTTGCTAGGGTTTTATTTCAGCTGGCATCAGTTATCTTTCATTCAACTGTGGGGCACAGGAAGTATTCAAATCAGAAATTGATACAAAGTAATGGAATAGAGTTCATAGAAACAATGTAGTATGCCATTCCTAATCATTAAGCATTTTTGAGGAAAGGTGTCAATGTAGCTTTGAACCTTCTTTCTTTAGCAGATGCTGAAATTGACTCAGAAAGCCCTCAGGTACTCTCTATTGAATTTCCAACCTTAGGACCTGTGGATTTTACATTTCCCCCAAAATAGTGGATGGACATTGATGGTAGGATAAAAGGAACCACTGCTGGAGATAACCTGCCAGAAGAGGGCGATCTATACCTTGGATTACTCTTTCAGATCGCGTGACAAAGAAGAAACCAATCACCTATGTTGTTCATTTATTGGAAGTCAAGGTCTTTCATCTTCCTGTACTCTCGGTTCAAGTGGCACTGTTTGTGAAATTTCTACTATCGCTTTTATGGAGCATCCTTTCACGTTGAAAAGGGAAACCAGAAAGTAAGATCTCCCCACCCCGGAGGCTCCCTCCCTTCATTCCTGATGAAGGGCTTTTACCTGAAACGTTGATTTTCCTGCTCCTCAGATAATGCCTGACCTGCTGTGCTTTTCCAGCACCACTCTGATCTAGACTCTGATCTCCAGCATCTGCAGTCCTCACTTTCACCTAGAAAGTAAGACTGTCTACTTATTCCACTGTCCCTGCAAAGGAAATGCAACGCCATCAACAGTACCTACAAACATAAGCAGATGAAGTATCCCTTTTTGGGGAAGAGATGTGGAGTAACTGGTTAATTGCCTCTTTACACAAAAAATAGCTGCTTAGCACGTGCAAAAGGAAATATGCCGTAATATGGTCAGTTCACAGGGAATTGGAGCATGTGTCGTCAGCATTCACGACAGTCTCCTTTCTCGACATGCCTTGTGAATGGTTATGTTTAATAAAGCTCATTAATGTTCACTCTGATGAGAATAGATCTCATCTTACCTGTCCTTTTCTGTCCATTACCTCAAAATATGAAGAATTAGGGAATAGGCAGAACAGAAATAGAAAATCTCCCCTTAGTTATTTAAGTTACTGAACAAAATGATAGCTGAAAACATTTTGGGCGAGCTCTTGCTTTCCTAACATCTAATGAGGTAGTTAAGTATCAAATTATCTCAAGTTAATTGGAGCGTAACAATGAGCCTAACTCCCTTCCGATACAGTTGATAAATTTCCCTCAAATATGCAGCGTCAAGACTACCTCAGACGAAATCTTTTTGTGAAAGATTTTTCTAATAGCCCCAAGTCCTTTATTATAGTTCACTGACACATGGACCATATAACCAGGTTAGTCAAAGATAAAATGACTCAAATGGATTCTTACAGCAAAAAGCATGTCTTTGTGCATTAATAGTGTTACGACACAGTAGTGAACCCCTCTGTTAATTAAACCAAACAACCAGACAACCTCACCTCGTCTCATAACCTGTTAAAATATGAGTGACAGAGAACTCCCAGATTCCACGATTTAAAGAAAATGATATCTTTTATTTAACTCTAAAAGTGGACATTAAACAACAACTATTCACAACTCAAAGACCCGCTTTCTCTTAACTGCTTATTACCTGCCCCCAACTCTGTAAGAATATGCTGTTCCAATAAAACACTTACTAAAATTGCATCAACTTAATTTCAAAACTACACAGCCTCTGTCATCCTCTGTGATGTGGAGGTGCTGATGTTGGATAAAGTTAAAAATCACACAACACCAGGTTATAGTCCAATAGGTTTATTTGGAAGCATTAGCTTTCAGAGTACTGCTCCTTCATCAGGCGGCTGTGAAGCAAGACCATAAGAGACAGAATTTATGTCAAAAGATTACACTGTCAGCAACTGAAATGATATGTTAAGCAACCCTCGAATGTTGTTAAGCCTTTCATCTTTTAGAATGGGTTGCAGGTTTTGGTTCATTAGTATGTAAATCCCAGAACTTGTTTTTAAGTCAGATTCTCAAGATTACACAATATTACATGAATTGACTGCCTGCAGATTGTGCATTTTTTGAGCAAAATAGAATGTATCTATAAATATAATTCTGTTTAAACAAATGCACCCAATGGACTTATACATCTGTGTGCATGCGGGGGGGGGGGGGGGGGGAGAGAGAGAGAGAGAGAGTGCATGTGTGCATGAGAGTGAGTGCACGTGAGAGGGTGCATGTGTGTGTGTGTGTGTGTGTGTGAGACGAGCTTGTATATGAGAGAGGGTCTGCATGAGTGTGCGTGTATGTAAGATTGTGTGTGTATTTGTGTTTGTGTGTGTGTTTGTGTTCACACCCATTCTAAAAGATGTAAGACTTAACAACAATCGAAGGTTGTTTAATATATCATTTCAGTTGCATGACACTGTAATCTTTTGTTATAAATTCTGTGTCTTATGGTCTTGCTTCACAGCTACATGATAAAGGAGTAGCGCTCCGAAAGCTGGTGCTTTCAAATAAACCTGTTGGACTGTAGTCTGGTGTTGTGTGATTTTTAACTTTGTCTTCTGTAACTTCACTCTTCCAGCTGATGAATTCCCTGGGTCATCTTCTTTCTTTTTACTGCGAATATGTTTCATATGAAAAGGTACCTTTCTTGGCTCTCTCTCGATGGCAGTTGCTCTCTCTCTAATTTTCAAAATGTCAGCATTCTATATCCCCAATATCGGAACATTTCATTGGTTCAATGTTGGCAAAACAATAAATTCAAACTCGATTTGGTTTTAGTATCCTGGGGCATAATTTAAACTGGTTAAATTCAAAACAGCAACCAACTCAGGTAATCACTTCACAGCCAAATGTTACATATCTTCAATTTTCCTGTACAGTCTGGGACCGTCATCTAATCATATACATAGGTGTTTGTAATCTCTCAGTTCAGAACAGCATTCACTCTATCTTAAAGGTACAGTACACGCCTTCAACTTCATAACAATAAGTACTGCACTTTAAAAGTGTTTTCTTTGTCTGAAGGGCTTGAAGGTACTTCAAAGTAATGGGCTCCACACACTATGGGCATTATTTATTGTTATCACATGTAGTCAAGTCTGGATAGATTGCCTACTAGACAATCAGGGGTCAGGGAAAGGACAAGTGGCCATTGACTGCTCCTTCAAATGGGTGCCGCAGGACTACAAGTAGCTTAAGAGTCACAAACTCCTTAGAATTCTCACTGTGTGTTTGAAATTGTGGAGACCGATATCCCACAAGATATTGACACACGTTATTGTGTAATAAGCACACAAACCCTATTTGTAAACCTGAACGATGCCAGTCTGCTTAGTAAGTATGAAATGTGGATCACAATCCCCTGTCATTAATGGATACGTAAATATAACGCTGCAAGGAAAACATGGGCCAGGCTACATGAACATCATGATTACCACAATTACATGGGAACAGACCTGCTGAGTACCAGAGGAGGCAAACCCCCCCACCCCCCCCCCTTGTGGGTGACCTAAAATGATTGCTGATTACTATACCCCTGAGTAATTTCAACTTTCTCGAACATGAGACTTTCTCTTCAAAGCTCGCACAATGTTCAATTCTATCTGCTGTCAAGTCCCAACTACTTGATGCAAATTATTATTGTAAATGACTCTTGAAGGATGTTGTGGTACAGTGTCAAATGTCTTTATCTCTGTGTCAGAAAGATTGCTTTTGCAATCCCAGCAGTAATGGAGGTGTGTCCACACAGGTTGACTGGAAAGCTAGTTTTTTTCAGATTTCTCTTTGATAATAGACACACATACACATATCTTATAGTATTATTCAGTGAAACATAGAATCGAACTATACTGAAGAGTCCCTTCAGCCCTCAAGTCTGTCCTGCCAACAATATATTACAGGTACACAATCCTTTATCCAAAATCCTTGGGGCCAGTTGTTTCTTGAAATTTGGAATTTTTTTGGATTTTGGAATAAATGATATTTTCACAGCGAAATATTTTAAAAATTACACACGTGAACAGTATGAGCGCTGAGACACAATTGACACCTACCAGCGCTGGGCCACGCCACCACGTCACATCTGAGTGAGGTGCTTCGAGTGGGTGTGGAGTTGGGTCACCTGTTCACACTCCACACTCCACGAAAAAGATTTCAGATTTCGAAGCTTTTTGAATTTCAGAATTTTGGATAAAGGATTGTGTACCTGTACCAGTCCCACTTTCCAGCACTAGGCTCATAGCTTTGAACATTATGACAATTTGAGTGCTCAACCAAGTACTTTTTTAAAGGTGGTGAGATTTCCCACCTCAGCTACCCTCCCAACCCTCCATCACCCTCCGCTGGAAATGTTTTCCCCTCATGACTTGGATGGTCACAGATTGCTTTGCCCCAGTTTAACTGACACACAAGCTCTGAAAACAGCACCTATATTGTGGTGATATATTTCTGTAGATTAGATTACTTACAGTGTGGAATCAGGCCCTTCAGCCCATCAAGTCCACACCTACTCACCGAAGCGCAACCCACCCAGACCCATTCCCCTACATTTACCCCTTCACCTAACACTACAGGCAATTTAGCATGGCCAATTCACCTAACCAGCATATTTTTGGACTGTGGGAGGAAACCGGAGCATCCGGAGGAAATCCACGCAGACACGGGGAGAATGTGCAAACTCCACACAGACAGTCGTCTGAGGCGGGAATTGAACCCAGGTTTCTGGCGCTGTGAGGCAGCAATATTGTGCGGAACAAAAAAGGTTTCCTCTATCCCAAGAACCTTTGTGGTAAAATGGCACAAGACATGCTCCCAGATTGAAATGCAAACTAATTATCGTTAATTTTAAAAATGTTTATTGAACTAAAAGCTTTATGATTGCTTTAAAAACATCAACTCACGAGGTAGTTCCTTCATCCTGAAGACATTCAAAAAATAATAATACCCCTCTGATTTGCACCTTATCTTCTAAGCCAAAATGCCTTGAGACAAATTGTATTCACAAGGGAAATCTAGGAAGATCACTTTAATTCTAGGTATGAGTATTTTTCAGTCGTATGCCAACAATTAATTTGTCTTCCTTTTGATCTCAGGCCCATCTAGTAAGCTTCTATGACCGGGTATTCTGGGCAAACACATGAATAGGAAGCGAATAGAGGGATACTGAACCTGTAAGTGAAGACAGTTTTAGTATGGAAGGGCAAAATGTGTCACGCAGGCTTGGAGGGCTTTTTTTTCTTTTTCAAATCCCCTCTAAACTCCCTGCCTTTCACTTTAAATTATGTCCCCTTGTCATTGACTCTGACTAAGGGGAGCTGCAGCTTTGTCAGCAACACCCTGTCCCTGTCCCTCATACTCTTATTATCCCTCTCAGGTCCCCTCATCAACTATCTCCGATCCAGAGAAAACAACCTGAGCTAATCTAGCCACTCTTTATACCTGAAAATGCTCCATTCTTGGCAACATCCTCTGCACCCCCTCTGTGCAATCATATCCTTCCAACAGTATGCTGATCAGAACTGCAACAGCAGTCCAGCTGTGGCCGAACCAGAGGTCGGTAGAGATCCGATATGACCTCCCTGCTCTTACAATCTATTCCACAGCTGACAAAGGCAAGCATTCCATATGCATTCTTAGCTACCCTATTAACCGCTACCTTCTGGGATCTATAGACAAGTACTCCAAGATCTCTCTGTTCCTCTTAGGTTCTTAACGTCCTGCCAATTATTAAGTACTATCTTGTCTTGTTCCTTCATCCAAAGTCCATCACCTCACATTTATCCAGGTGAAATTCCATCCACTACTGAACTGCCCATCTGACCAATCCATTGATATCTCCCCATAACCTAATGCCTTTCTCCTCATTGTTAACCACCAGCCAATCATTCTGCAATCCTCACATTTGCTTACCTTCCCTCTCACATTCTCATCTATGTCACTGACAAATATCACAGACAATAAGGGATCCAGCACTGATCCCTGAGGAATGCCAGTGCACAGGGGGCTCCAGTCACACAAGCAGCCTTCTGCCACCACCCCCGTGCCCTGTAACAATGCCAGGTTTAGGTCCATAACAGTATATGTGAAGAGTATGTGCCATTTGGCTGCAACACTAATGAACAAAGGAAGTGAAATTCCACATGGGTCCAATTGCTGAGGGGAGGAGCAAATGAGGCAGAGCATGGTTCCAGTTGGATTTCACCCCATGGAGAAACTCTCTGACAGAAAATAAGAGAGGTTGCGCATGCGAAAGACAAACCTTCCTTTCCCTTACAACAAAGGAATGCATGCAACCAGAGAATTTCTGGTATTCCCAGGAAAACAAAATCATATAGTTCCCTATCCAAAAGAGCCAATGGAACAAAAGCATGTTTGAGTACAGATTCCTCATTCAATCTATTGAAGACTCCAAAGCCTTAATAGAGTGGATATCAGTTGGTGCCTCCTTAAAGCACAGAGAAGATACGCAAAGCATCTCCTACTCACTGCTCCAGCAGACATGGGTCTCCAACCTGCTTGGCAATTTTGCTCAGAATTTCAGAATGCACATTGCTGGTGTGGCTCACCCAGAATCGGGAGAGACTTTCAGTATTTAACTATTATAAAAGAGTGAGAGAATGATTCAATATGAACTGGCAACAGCAGCAATGTAAAGCAAGGCCAAAGTGGCACAAAGATGCAGAAGGTCATTTGATCTGATTAATATATTTACTTGGCATGATACCATCCAGCCTTTCAGGACAGAATTTGATGATCAGCAGTTGAAAAATCGCCTCTTGCTTTTCTGCCATCAACAGTCCAAGCCTGGTAGGATGCACAAGTATTCAAATCCCAAGTCACTTGGTATTTTATCAGGAATTACCAAGGCTTATTTCTAAGATTCACCCTTTGGCTGTAAAACCACTTAATTGATTAAGTGAAGATAATAGCTTTGGCTTTCCTTTAAATAGAATATATTGTACTGATGCAAGGGGGTTCACAGATTAAAAGAATGGCTTGCTTTGCAGTAATTAGGTCCAGTTGGTTAAAATGCGGGATTGGACAGATTCTGAATGTCACTGTTAGAATTCTAGGCTAAACCAGGTTTTGCCAACTAAACATTAAGTTCATTTCCATTGCTTCTAGCAATACAATTGTCCCATAAAGTTGTACGCCATTATAATAACCCAGACGGTTGTCAGTTCACTCAGCTAGATGGATAAATGTGCTGTAGAATAAAGCACAGTTCAAATGCCATAATGATTGTGGTCACTCATAGAGGTCAGTTCCTCAACTTTTCCTATGCCTGTGGAGTGGTTATCCTCAAGCTATACATACCTGGCTATTTCTATTGGAGAGCTAAGTCTATGCTCCTTTGTGAACTATGGCTCCATACCAACAATAACTCAATAAATATTCCAATTCCATTAATTACTAGCCTTCAGCTTAAATAGACCATCAATGTCATCATTGAGGAACTAGGTAGCGCAGAACACATTTTCATCTTGCCTCCCAGCAAAACCAATATTTTCCACTTTGGCTGAGAATACATCAGTCTATCCTGTACATCTCAGCATGAGCACAGACATCACTTTTCGTCATTTATATAAATGATTTGGATGTGAACATAGGAGGTATGGTAGTAAGTTTGTAGATGACACCAAAATTGGAGGTGTAGTGGACAGCAAAGAAGGGTACCTCAGAGTACAATGGGATCTTGATCAGATGGGCCAATGAGCTGAGGAGTAGCAGATGGAGTTTAATTTAGATACATGCGAGGTGCTGCATTTTGGGAAAGCAAATCTTTGTAGGACGTATACACTTAATGGTAAGGTCCTAGGGAGTTTTGCTAAACAAAGAGACCTTGGAGTGCAGGTTCATAGTTCCTTGCAAATAGAGTCACAGGTAGATAGTGAAGAAGGCGTTTGGTATGCTTTCCTTTATTGGTCAGAGTATTGAGTACAGGAGTTGGAAGGTCATGTTGTGGCTGTACAGGACATTGGTTAAGCCACTTTTGGAATATTGCGTGCAATTCTGGTCTCCTTCCTATTGGAATGATATTGTGAAACTTGAAAGGGTTCAGAAATGATTTACAAGGATGCTGCCAGAGTTAGAGGACTTGAACTATAGGGAAAGGCTGAACAGGCTGGGGCTGTTTTCCCTGGAGCTTCAGAGGCTGAGGGGTGACCTGATAGAGGTTTATAAAATCATGAGGGGCCTGGATAGGATAAATAGACAAAGTATCTTCCCTCGGATTGGGGAGTCCAGAACTAGAGGGCATAGGTTTAGGGTGAGAGAGGAAAGATGTAAAAGAGACCAAAGGCACAACTTTTTCACACAGAAGTGCATGGAATGAGCTGCCAGAGGAAATGGTGAAGGTTAAGACAATGTATCTGGATGAGTAAATGATTAAGAAAGGTTTAGAGGGATGTGCGCCATGTGCTGGCAAATAGAACTAGATTCAGTTAGGATATCTGGTTGGCATTGACGGGTTGGACTGAAAGGTTTGTTTCCGTGCTGTACTTCTCTATACCTCTATGACACTGTTGCTCTCTGATGTAGTTTGTAAGAATCACAGGTATGAGATCAAAATCCACAGTCCAAGACATATCCCAGTTTGTTAAAAACCAGAAAACAATTAAGTCAAATAATAGCTAATAATCCATAGATTACATAGAAATTGAGTTTTAAAACCCCAATTATTAGACAAGGAAGGACTGTGGGTGGCAAGAATTGTAGCAGAAATGAAAAATATTTCCATAGTGTCATATATTAATTATTTTCAGCTTACATGCTGAGGTGGTACAGGGTGAGAAACAGGTTCAGTTAAACAAACAATAGTCAAAGTGATACACTTCACAACAATAACAGGTATGCCAAAAAAAGATGTGAAAGCACTTCAATATTTTAAACCTTGTTGCACACAAAGCTATTGGCATCGTCCGAGGCATTCTCGGCATTTTTCTATGTGCTGGGATTTTATTGAGCAGCAATAACAAACTATGTTTGTGTTGTGTCATTAATGTAATGAAAAGTCCCAAAGTGCCTCAGAGATTGATTATGAAACAAATTCAATACCTCACTACATGTGAAGGTATTCAGTCAGCTAACCAAAAGCTTGTTAAAGAGATAAGTTTCAAGGAATCTCTTAAAGGAAGAAAGGAGGGTAATGGATCAGAAAGATATAAGTAAGGCCCAGAAAAGAGTATTTTTGAGCTCATGTGAGCTCACAGCAAAGATATAGACACCAAAGGTGTTTCAATTGATGGAGTCGGATATTCATCTCTAGATTATCTGTCACCAAGATTGCAAGAGTCTGGCATAATCTCAGACTGTTGCCAGGGAGAAGCTTGAGTTAAATGCTCAGGAAGACAATTAGAATTGGATACCTTTCAGTCTTCTCAATGCTAGTATTGAGCGTCAGCCATGCATTTTTATCATTTCAAAAATGTGGAGAAATTAAGAGAGGGGGAGGTGGAATAGAGCTGGATCCCTTCAGCATTCATGTGAAAACTAACACAGTGCCTTTTGGGTAGTGCTGTCAAGGGCAGTATGAAGATGTGAAATAGAAAGAGGCCAAGGATCATTACATCAGAGACAATGGCGTAGTAACAGGAAGAAAAGCCATGGCAACTAATTCTCTGGCTATGATTAATTAGATAAGAATGGCACCATTTGAAGTCTAGCCAGATGACTGTGAAAAGGCATTTAAAGAGTATGACACAAGACATTAAATCCCTGACTAGCAAATATCCTTTAGAAATCCAATGGTATTTGCAATGTAATAATGAAATACACTTTCGATTTTAATTGTTCTAAACAGACCTTTTAAAAAACATGTCGTTAAGTGCAGCTTGGGTCAACTTACCCCAAATAAACAGTGCTGAAAACGCTTCTTAGGGGAGCTAAGAATTTACTTGTGTTAGAAAACTAGCAGGAGAAAGTGAGGACTGCAGATGCTGGAGATCAGAGCAGGAGAATGTGATACTGGAAAAGCACAGCAGGTCAGGCAGCATCTGAGAAGCAGGAAAATCGTCTCAGATGCTGCCTGACCTGCTGTGCTTTTCCAGCACCACACTCTTGACTTAGAACGCTAGCAGTCAACTTTACATAAAATATTATGTTTGAGGATCACTTTTCAGGCTGGTTCAGTTTATTGCTTAGAGATGCAACTGCCAGTTCTAATTACATTTCTAACTTAACCCTTTAAGCTTGATCGTCATTCTCGTGAACTTGTAACCTTTTATGTGTGCTGTTCATGTCTAAAATGGCTTACATGCCAGTGTAGAGCTTAACACATAGTCTTACCAAATATTTATATGACCACCTTTAGAAGTCAAAGGGATGATGTATGATTGCATAATATGTTCCCAAGTCAAATATAGAGACAACCATTTCTATTCAATCGAGGATTTAATATGGAGGGTGTATCATATGACATATTCCAATGCACTGCACTTCCTACTGCCAACTGCAAATAATTTTCCATTCAAACTACTGAATGAATAATGTTGATAATAAACCCAAAAATACCTAATAAATCATGATATTCAAATAATAGCAATTTCTGTTTACTGCAACTCATTGTAGTAAAGAAGTACAATGCAAAAAATAATTGGATGAAACCTAAACTATGCTGCTGATTGCAATCACTTGCAAATTATAAAAGCACAGCTTCTCTCATTTCTGCCTGTGTCAGTGGTGAGCTACACCGAAATGAACTACTGACGACTAACAATGTGTATGTTCTAAAACTCAGTGTTGGTCAAGGTGACTTCGTGGGATGGATCGACACAATAACTAGAAGCTTGGCCTGTCCAACACCACCAGCTTATTTTTAGACAAAAGCTGTTAGCAGCTCTATTTAGATATTCCATTCACTGTTCTAGATGACTCTAATACAGGAGAGTTAGAAAACACACTGGTCTCAAAAGCAGTTATGTGTATAGAACAACTTGAATTTGGCAAAACACTACAAGGTAGCTCACATGAGCATTAGCAAACTTTTTTCACCAAACCACCGATACTAACCCAGACAATCAAAACCTTGGTTAAAGGGTTGGCTTTAAAAAGGGTAAGTTAAAGGAACAAAGAGAAGTAGAAAAGTAGGGAAGTTTTAGTGAGGGAAATACAAAACCTGGGACCTTGGCAGCTGAAGGGAATACTGAGGGTCAAGCACTTCACCACTCCAAAAACCATTTAACAGGCCATGCAAAATCCTGATCCTCAATGATCGGCACGGTGGCACAGTGGTTAGCACTGCTGCCTCACAGCACCAGAGACCCGGGTTCAATTCCCACCTCAGGCAACTCTCTATGTGGCGTTTGCACATTCTCCCCGTGTCTGCGTGGGTTTCCTCCCACAATCCAAAAATGTGCAGGTTAGGTGAATTTGCCATGCTAAATTGCCCGTAGTGTTAGGTGAAGGAGTATGAGTCTGGGTGGTATACGCTTCGGTGGGTCGGTGTGGACTTGTTGGGCCAAAGGGCCTGTTTCCATACTGTAAGTAATCTAATCTAATCTAATCTAAGCCAGCAGTGAAGCAGGCTGCCCAATGAACGAGCTATATGTCCTTGACACACCAAACAATCCGTTATAAAACTCAGTAAAATGGCTGTTGCACCATAACAATGCACCACATGATTCATAACATTCACAAAGAAGATTGAGGCATGATAGAATTTCACAAGAGCTCAGATAAAGATTTAACAGAGCAACAATTGAAATACAATAGAATGATGATAGGCACCAGTGAGAGACACTGGATTATGTAAATCCCAGTGAAACAGAATTTCACAGGTATTAGCCCTTCTAGAAAATTTTTCATTTAAGTAAGAGAACTTGGCTTCTCAACTTCAATTTTGTTATCTCCCCCAGAGTAGCAGATGGAACTTAATTTAAAACGGATTGCATCGACCCTTGGAATTATCACTGTGTCTGAACAAAAGCAAACTTTTCCACAGCAAAAATGCTTATATACCAAAATCACAAATGCCAGAGATTGGAGATGACTAGTTCTTTCAATAAATGGTTTTAAAGAAGAGCTGCAGGCAAGTATTAATTATTATTCGTTAGAAATTAAAGGTGTCACGCATTATTTGCAACCCAGTTGGTGTCTGCATCATGCTACTCCATCAGATTTTGCAGGTTATTTTCCGTGAAAAAGAGCTTTCACATGAAAGAACATCACATTTATGACATAAGTAATACAAGTTACTTCAATAGCACCACAATTAGATGAAGCCCCCAAAAAAGACAAGTAATCCTGGGATATAAGCAGTGTTACCAAGATGCCAGCAGGCATGTGATCAACTAGATAAGAACATCTTTTGGTTCTGTCCTGTCAAAATAAAGCTATGTTTGGAGATTCTGCTTTTAATTACATCTGGCTCTTCTGCCTGAGAGAGCACTTTGAGCACACAAGATTGTTTGTCCTGACTGATTTCTGAAGATAGTTAAAAAGTTAATGCATGAACGTGTGCTGGGAAATTACTTCACAAAATGTGGACTGATTCCCAAGGTCACAATTTTTTTTTGAAAAAGGCAATATCGACTTCCCAAAAGGTGAAAAAAAAAGTCAGAGTTACAAATTTGTTTGTGAACCAAAAATGTTCTGCTGGGCCATCTCTTACACTCGGTAAGAATGGCAGAACCTATTGACATTGTAGAAACCTTGATGAAACCTGTTTTGGAAGCATATGCACTGGGATCAAAGTACAGTAGCTACATACAAATCAAAACTTCTGAATGTGAGACAGTAAGAATGCGAAAACAGTCAGACAATATTAAACTGTACCAGCTCTCAAATATTTGCTTTCCAAATTGGTGTCACAATGCTAAGTTGGTGAATTGATTAAAATAATTATTTAAAAGTAATATCCTCAGAAAATGTTCAAATAAATTATATTAATACAAGAGCTAAACAATATAAATCCTAAGAATATGGCACAATACTATTCATCCTAAATATTTTGAGTCTTACATAAAATAAGATCTTGACTGGACATCATTTTACTTTTGCCACACCTGGAGACAACAGTGTGTATTTATCCGATGTATTTAACATTGCTGAAACAAAGACGTTGTTTTCAGCAATACTCAGGTCCTGTTAATAATCGCAAAAGGGCTTCAGAGATTGAGTCTTCGGCCTCACTCTTTCTGGGCCAACCAGCTTTAATGTGTAGTGAGGTGTCTCAGTCTTACAAAACAGTCCTGTGACTCAGGTCAGTTTGAAGTCACAGCATGGTCCAGGACCCTGTTCATGACCGGGATGACCAGCAGTGATGCAGGTCTGACTCAAGTTCCCAATCTCGGCAACAGTATTGGCACCGTTATTAAAGTTCCGTTTGTTTACTCCACAGAAATGTTATTGTCGCCCTCCCCCCACCCCCACAAATGTTCTTTCCGTGAAGACGAGCTACTTCACAGAACTCCCAAGTCACATCGTGCACAGATGCTAATTTAAATCTTCACAGAATCCAACCAATAAACTACGTCAGAATTGTTGACCGGTGACATTAATATTGCATGATACACATGCTTTAAGAAAATGGTAATCCTAGCACCAAATTCCAGATATATTTAGCTTCACTTTATAAAGAAACAGTTGTAGAATCAATTAAACATTCTCTAAATATATATAATGGAAATGGCAGCAGTTATCTGATATCTATTTATTTGAGTTTACACAAAAAAGAGACAAAACAATAGCACCAGTGCTATCCCTGAGAATCTAGTTTCTCAGTGATCTTTGATCTTGAAATGACCAGGCAATACTTTAATGAAGTGGGAAGTAAACTAAGTTTGGTAACACCAGGATGAAATACTGACATGGAGGAAAACATGAAAAGAAATCCGTTCAATTTTTAAATCCTATTTTCAATTGCTTAATACAATCTAAAGTGATCAAAGAATACTTAGGGCCATATACTAGTTGTATAGTCCCAATGGAAATTGATTAGGTCTGCTTCACCAAGTGAGTTCCCTGATCTGACCTCTCTCACGATGGTTGGGCACAGTTTTGCTTCACCATGATTTTCGAATCCTAATCTTTTTAAAAGCATTTTGACGCAGAAACAGCCACTTCTTGACCAGAAGTTTGTAGTTTGGAGGCCCACACTCAAGGCTTGAGTTGAAGATGAAGGACCAAGCCAGATCAATATTCTTGAAGGTCTCAGAATGAGAATGAAGCCTTGCTAATTTGCTCTGGTTGGTCCATATTGATATGAAAGATGACGATGTGCTACTCAGATAAGAGCCGGAGATTCAATGGAAAAATCATGTTCAAAATTCCCTCCATCGATGGTACTAAATAACTTATAAATGAATTCATCATTTGTTATTGTTTGAGGGACATTGATGTAGAATGGTTGTCACACTTGCCAATATAACAACAATCACTGTGGTACAAAACTAACATGTGAATGTCTTTAAGATGTTTCAATGATGCGGCAGATATACTATCATCTCCGCAACCTATTCCCCCTGTGAGGAAAGGAATGTAGTACATTGAGATCACAAGATGAGAATAAAAAATATAAACTAAGTGTCTTCCAACAACAAGGTACTATTCAGTAATCTCTTTATTTTATTGCATTTGTATTTTATACCATTGCCAACAATCAAATTCTTCTTTCACTAAGACTGATTTGCTTTACTGCATCGGGCACAACTAACAATTGAAATCTAATGGTAGTTATATCAAACATAATCCAAATTAACCTACTGATTGTCTCCAGCTAAAACAAAAATATATCTTCACCAGGTGTTGACACAAACATCCCACTTCATAAAGCAATCTGTAAAATCATCAAAATGACCAAGAAAGATGTGGAGTTCAATAACCAATCTGTTCTGAGGGCTCATCAGGTCACCAATGGGATATGGTGTGTGCGTGCACGTGTGCATAGGGAGAGAAAGGGCTTAAATCATCAGTGGCTGGATTCCCCTGTGCTTCTGAATCCTGTCATTGGGCTCAAATGGATGCATCATTCTATGGGAGGTAGTCACTGACCTGTACATATTTCCTGAATTATTCAATTAATGGTCAGCAGTTATGCTTTCCAACAAATCCAATGTGCTGGGTGTAGTGTTCAATGGTTTGTTTAATCTGTGTTTGATTCTGTTAGTTTAGCCACTAATTTTTTTTTACTCTGCTTGATTGCTTAGGCATTTATAGTCATAGAGATGAACAGCATGGAAACAGACCCTTCGGTCCAACCTGTCCATGCCGACCAGACATCCCAACCCAATCTAGTCCCACCTGCCAGCACCCGGCCCATATCCCTCCAAACCCTTCCTATTCATATACCCATCCAAATGCCTCTTAAATGCTGCAATTGTACTGGCCTCCACCACATCCTCTGGCAGCTCATTCCATACACGTACCACTCTCTGTGGGAAGAAGTTGCCCCTTAGGTCTCTTTTATATCTGTCCCCTCTCACCCTAAACCTATGCCATCGCTGACATCATGCAGGAAACTTTGCATTGTCAAGAAGGAAAGATTTTATATCCAAGTGAGACACAGCATAAGTGAGTATGATCTCCAGATTACTACAAGAGTCACGAGCAAACTGGCAGAAGGTCAACAAGATTAAAGAGGTAAACACGTGGTTCAAAGAATGGTGTGGGTGAAATGGGCTTGAATTCATGAGCCATTGGCACTACTAATGGGAAGGAGGGAACTGTTCTAATGGAACAGGTTCCTCCTGAATCATGCTGGGAACAGAGTATTGGAGAACTGCATAACTAGGACTGGGGATAGGGCTTCAAACTAAATAATGGGGGGGGGGGGGTTTCAGTGTATGGAAACTAATGGAAATAAATTCAAGGTCAGGCGGGGGGATCTGCAGAGGTTATTAAAGATTCCAGAACAAGTAGTAGGATAATGTGTGCAAAAAGGGTCAGGAACCTAACTTCAGGCTCAGCAGATCATGGGACAACTATAAGAAGGAGGGGAAATCAATGCAAGACTGAGACTGTCCTACTTAAATGCACACAGTACACAAAACAAAGTAAATGAGCCTGTAGCTCAGATTGAAATTGGAAGGTATGATATTGTAGCCATCACGGAGAGGTGGCTGCAAAAGGATCAGGGCTGGGAACTAAATATATAAGGATACAGCTTAATCCGCCGTCATTTCCACCACCCCCAAACGGAATCTGCCGTCATTTCCGCCACCTCCAAACGGACCCCACCACCAGGGATATATTTCCCTCCCCACTCCTATCAGCGTTCCGAAAAGACCACTCCCTCCGTGACTCCCTCGTCAGGTCCACACCCCCCACCAACCCAACCTCCACTCCTGGCACCTTCCCCTGCAACCGCAGGAAATGTAAAACTTGCGCCCACACCTCCTCCCTTACCTCTCTCCAAGGCCCCAAGGGATCCTTCCATATCCGCCACAAATTCACCTGCACGTCCACACACATCATCTATTGCATCCGCTGCACCCGATGTGGCCTCCTCTATATTGGGGAGGTGGTCCGCCTACTTGCGGAACGCTTCAGGGAACACCTCTGGGACGCCCGGACCAACCAACCCAACCACCCCGTGGCTCAACACTTTAACTCCCCCTCCCACTCCACCTAGGACATGCAGGTCCTTGGACTCCTCCATCGTCAGAACATAACAACACGACGGTTGGAGGAAGAGCACCTCATCTTCTGCCTAGCTAGCTAGTAATCTGAAAGAAAATTGCATAAATTTTATTTTAAGAGGAGAAAAAACTGGGTCCCAAGGACACAGCTTCAGTAGGGAGGGATAACCCTTTAGAACGGAGATGAGGAGGAATTTTTTCAGCCAGAGGGTGGTTAATCTGTGAAACTCATTGCCGCAGATGGCTGTGGAGATCAAATCATTGAGTGTATTTAGATTAGATTAGATTAGATTCCGTACAGTGTGGAAACAGGCCCTTCGGCCCAACCAGTCCACGCCGACCTTCTGAAAAGTAATCCACCAAGACCCACTTTCCCTCTGACTAATGTATCTAACATTACGGGCAATTTAGCATGGCCAATTTACCTGACCTGCATATCTTTGGACTGTGGGAGGAAACCGGAGCACTCGGAGGAAACCCACGCAGACACGGGAAGAATGTGCAAACTCCACACAGACAGTCGCCCGAGGCTGGAATCGAACCTGGGACCCTGGCGCTGTGAGTCGGTGGTGCTAACCAATTTAAGACAGAGATAGACAGGTTTTTAATTGGTAAGAAGATCAAGAGTTATAAGATGAAAGCAGGAGAATGGGATTAAGAAACATATCAGTTATGACCAAATGGTAGAGCTGTGATGGGCTGAATGGTCTAATTTTGCTCTTATGTCTTATGGAAACATCCAGAAAAAGTCTTGAGCTCCTGGCAAAGAAGATTGTGTAAGTTCCAAATGAGTTTTATAGTTCTGTATAATTAAACTGTTTGGATTTAAGTCTGGTATCATCTCTGCCTTCCTCTGAGAGAAATAAGACATGTAGTTACCTCGTGAATATGTAACAAAAATAGGCCATCAGGATGGTGGCAGAAGGTTTAACTTCACTGTTTCCAAAACCATTTCTTTCTGCTGCATTGCTTGGGTAGCACTGCTGGTTTTGTTTATTTATAGTTTCAATACAAAAATACATTTCACCTGTGAAAACGATCTTGTCTGTCAAAATTGCAATTCACAAATATAGTTGTTGAACCTGACAATTCATTCTCAATAAGCTGTTCGTGTTCACAGAAGAAAGCAAAATTAATTCGGATAAAAACAAGCTACAATTATAATTTGTAATGCGAGCATGAACAAGGACTCTGATTAATCTGTAAGAGATGTTCACAAATAACTTCTATGTCATGAAGAATGTTCATTACTTTCGACAATACAAAATTGAGAATTCAGTAATTTGATGCTTGCAATTACTGTGTTGCACTTACTGCAGATAAAAAGAACTGGGAGATGTAATGATGAATAGCATGAAAGCAAATTTTATGAAATCTAATTGTCTAGGTATTAGATTACTGAACATATTATATTTCGTCAATAAAAGATTAGCTATTTCCAGATACATGGATTACAAAATTAAACACTTCATGAAAGGTGCTGCGTATACCAATGAACGAACAATGAGTCAAAGTGGTTGTAAATAAAATAGGTATTTCTCCAGGGTCACACATCAAGAATTACCTGCGTGCATCGTACGTGTATTGTACAATCGTATTCCTGGTTTCAAAGAATGGTACTAACAGGACCCTGCACCGGAAAATCAAAGCATTCACTTTTCCACATAAAGAGCAGCTTTTTTATCATTTCAGTTCGGATAATGTTTGTGAGTCACCTTTCCCTTATGCTCAAAACAGGTAATTTAGTCTCCCCCGCTTTAGAAATGCAAGTATGACAGCAAATTCTACAATAAAAGAATTCTAGATAAATGCAGAAAAGATGTGATTTCAACAGCAGATAATGTAGAGCCAAATTCAGTTGGCAATGCCCTTGTCAAGCACATCCAGATATTTTGTACAGTTAAATAGCACTGTGCAAATGCAAATTATTCTTGTTGTAGGAGAAAAGGGCTACATTGAAATAAATAAAGAGAAAGCAATTGGAAATAAAATTTCAGACAGTAAAACTCAATGTTTGACTGTGCATTGAAGTAATGCGGTGTCTGTTTGAATATGATAATAAGCACCCTTCAGACCCTTCATGAAGCTGAAAGTTTAGTCCCCATTGGGGCCAAGATCAGAGGCAGACAGGAACTAAAAACAATTCTGTATGCTAGCCCCTTAACTCCATGCCGCCTCTCTGACACTTTTGTGGAGGCAGGAACAGGACCACCTGTTTACACTGGCAATCCAGCTAATTAAGAGCCAAACTGATGTTGAGTAAAGGAAACTGACTGGAATATTCCAGTCAGCTTCCAGGTTCCTACAGCATCAGCGATCAGTTCAGGTACCGGGAGATTGGCACCCAGACACAGGGTGGGGGCAACACTCTTTGTTTAGCTTCTCTCCCAACAACCCCAGAAGGAAATTCAAGCTTTTAAAAAGGACTCGTAGTTCCATTATAACCTGTGTTTATTAAACACGATTTGGTTGTAATATGATTTGAGAACTGCGGACTTGTTTTTATACAAAGCAAACTCCCGTTCGCTGTAACGCGATTCCATCCCCGGCACTTTCCTGAACAGCAAAACGCAGCCTCATGATCCTTCTGTCTACAAAATGCAAATTCAGTGTGTTCAGCTAAAACAGGGATGCAACCAGCTCTGCAAGCCTTGGATTTGAGCTTGAAACTGGGAATTGGTGTCTATATTTTGAAGGAACTTTATTTCAAACCAAGATGGGGGGGTTGGGAGGGTTTCCTGAGGAGGACTGGACTTCCTTGTCAGCATTACATGATTGTGTACTTTCTGATGAAGAGCTGTAGTCAGTGATTTTAGTGTTAAAGTGTTAAATTTACTGTACTATTTCACTAAAATATATGATTTAAAAGATTTACTTAGACCGTGCTATAGTTTGTGTTAGGCTATTGTTTTTGTTTTGATTTTTACTGATATTTTTGGCCCCTAACCCTGTTTTTCCCATAGGCCCTATTATTTATATTGCATGATTTTCTATAACACGCTGTTGCACAGGAACGCAACGATTGTGTTATAGGAGAACTACCTGTAAAGGTTTTGCTTTGGCCATGGTGGCCAGTTTATCATAGGATGGGATGGGGAATCATTGCAAGCTTTCAACATTTCACTTTTGTCCCCGCCATCACCAAATCAACTAGGTTATATTTTTCACAAATTAACCATCACGAGAGCTCAGGTTGCATGCAAAGCTCATTACGAGTAATGCCACCTACCAAAGGTGAGGGAGAGGTAGGGGACACGGAGATGAGGGCTAAATCAAGCTGTGGTTGGAAGGTTAGATAGAGCACCCTAGCCCCAACTTTTCAAACTTTCACCTTTGAAGGAATTCAGGTGGCCATTCGTGCTACATTCGTATACATCTTCTACCACAGAAATGGATGTCCATCATATTAACCAATGCTACCATGAGTAACTTGACAAAATTATTAAATATTGATGAAGCTGGCTCTGTCTATCCATCGAGCTTTGTTGTCTTCACTATAAGGCAATTAGGGGTGACTGGCAATTTACATATTTCTTAAAAATGCTCCTAATTTCACCGTTCACCTGAAACTCTCAAACGATCCAGCTTTGCTAAGTTCTACTGCCAAATTCTTAAATTGGGAGCAAGAAACTTGCGTAACCATAAAATCAATTAAATTAGCTTTGTCCTGAAAAACAGTGCTATTTTGCAACCACTCACTGAGCTTTCACTGTTAACAATACCACTAAAAAAGCCAAGCATTGATCACTTTCACACATTGTGCCATTCGTCATTAATCATTGCCAATGCATCTGTTTGTCCACAACTCGCATTTATATTTCAGTAGGCACCACAATCAGCTTTGCTTCACCAAACAATATTGAATTCCCATGTAGCTAGATTGTCCTTAAATACTTGAAACTGTTGACGGTGGAATGGCTAAAACTATTAAAACTCACAATTAGTTAATGTTGCGCCTACTTAAACATAGTTTTATAGGAGCAGAACACAACTGCAGTTATTCTTTCCCAATACATAAACAAGTTGGGAGAGTTCCCAATATTTCTCAAAGATGAGGTAAAATTGTGAATTAAAATAATTTGTAGCATTGGTGAAAAGGATGCTGTATCAAAGGAAATAAATCCTATCAAACTGGAGCACACAATATTCTAAAGGATTCTCCTTTGCTCAAGCCGGGGCTTTTCTTATAGAATTGCCAAGCAGTATTTCAGGAGGATTCGGCATCAAAAGGGAGGCATCTAGAGTCATAGCATGGTTAAAACACAGACAGAGGCCATCTACGCTAGATGTATCTATGACTCTATGTCCGAAAGAGCAATTCACTGAGTGCAAATACTCCGCCTCGGCCACCTTTAACAGTAGACCAGTTCATTCTTCTGTAAATGATAACAATCTTTAGAAAACTTGAAGTGACCCTGCCCTCTGGGTCTCAACCTTCCACCAATGGGAACAGTCATCCCATTAATTCTGTTCAGACCCTTCATGATTATCTCTATGCAATTCCGACTTCACCAATCTCTCCACATAACTGAAGATTCTCAGCCCTGGAACCATTCTCATGAATCTTTTCTGCTGCCTCCTCAATCTTATCATATCATTGCTAGAACTGGATGTAATACTCCAGTTGAGGCTGAACCAGTGCAGTTTAAGGTTAAAAAATGAGGTCTGCAGATGCTGGAGATCACAGCTGAAAATGTGTTGCTGGTTAAAGCACAGCAGGTTAGGCAGCATCCAAGGAGTAGGAAATTCGACGTTTCGGGCATAAGCCCTTCATCAGTTTAAGGTTAACCTAACTTCTTTACTTTTGCACTCTATGCCACACACTAATAAACCTCAAGATTATATGTTTTCTTAGCTGCTCTCTCAATCTGTCGTGGCACTTTTAATGAACATATGTACATGTATGCCCAGGTCCCTCTGCTCCATCATCCCTTTTAGAATTAGATCCTTCATGTGATATTATCTCTGCATCCTTCCGACCAAAGTAAATCAGTTTGTATACCCTGCATTCAATTTCTTCTACTACTTGTCCACTTTTCATAGTTATTACGACGTTCTTCAATAACCAACCCATGTTTTGTTTCAGATGCAAACTTTGAAATTGTGCTCAGTACACCAAGATCCAGGACATTAAAGATAAAGCAGGAGGCTGAAAGCTATCCAATGGGGAATTTCACTGTAAACATTCCTGCAGTCTGGGATGTTTCTGTTCTTCTCTGTTGTCTCTCACTCGGTCAATTTTGTGTTCACATTGCCAAATTGTTTTTATTCAATGAGCTCTAACACTGCTGACAAGGCGCTTGTAGGGCACTTTATTAAATGCATTTTGGAAGTCCATATACATTACATGAACTGCATTATTCTTGTAAAACTCTCTTTGGTATCTCATCAGAAAACTCAAGAAGTTATTTTAACTCAATTTGCCTCAAGAAATCCATGCTAATTTTCCATAATTAACCCCCATTTACCTGAGTGACTACTAATTTTATCTGTAATTGTTGCTTCCAGTGGTTTTTCTATACCCAAGATTTAACTGACTGGGCCATAGTTGCTGGGCTTCTCTTGACATCCTTTCTTGAACAAGAGTGTAACATTTGTAATTCTCTGGTTCTCTGGCACGATCCTTGAGTCTAAGTGAGATTGGAAATCCATGGCCATAATTTCCACTCTCATTTCTCTCAATACCCTTGAACTGATCCCATCCATCCCTGGTTCGTTGTGAGCTTTAAGTACATGCAGTTTATCTAATATCTTACCTTATCAATTTTAAACCTTAAGGGTTTGAATGACCTCTTCTTTTATGCAGTACCTTCTTCCTCAGTAAATTCAGATGTAAATTCTTAATAATACCTCAATTGCCCCGCCTCATTCCATTTAGTTGCCTGTGTGGTACCTAAACAGGACCATTCCTCCCCCTATCACCCTTCAACTATTTATATGCATATAGACAATTTATAGGTTCCCTTTTCCGTTAGCTGCCAGTCTCTTCTCATACTTTCTCTTTGCTTCATTTATTTGCTTTGCAATTTCCTTTCGAACCTTCAAACTGTAAACTGGTTCTCAGTTGTCTGAAACACCTGACATTCGTCATAGCAAACTTTTTCTTCTTTATCATATTCCCCATATGTTTTTGGCTTCAGGGAGATCTGGATCTTTGCCCTCCTTCTTCCCTTCATGGGAACATACCTTGAATATAAGATTAGATTAGATTACTTAGAGTGTGGAAACAGGCCCTTCGGCCCAACAAGTCCACACTGACCCGACGAAGCACAACCTACCCGTACCCTACATTTACCCCTTACCTAACACTACAGGCAATTTAGCACAGCCAATTCACCTGAAACCAGAGCACCCGGAGGAAACCCACACAAACACGGGGAGAATGTGCAAACTCCACACAGTCAGTTGCCTGAGGCGGGAATTGAACCTGGGTCTCTGGAGCTGTGAGGCAGCAGTGCTAACCACTGTGCCACCATGCTGCCCACATGCAAAATGCCTCTCCTTTAAAGATAGTTCATGTTCAGTTATGTTTTTGCCCACCAGCCTTAAATTCCAGTGTGGCGACAGGGCTTTCCAGATACTTTTATTTCTTCCAAACACTACTATGAGCTAAACAAAATCCATACAAAGGTGAAACAGGTTTTATGCATTTGAACTAACAGCCTTTTCCAGCTCAGATCGGAAATTGAAAAATAAAATCAACAATTGATACTGTCACAAAATGGTACAGAGCAGAGGAGCTCCTGACTTGGAAGGATAATTATTGACGTTAATAATATTGATCATGCAAGGATTGTGCATTTTCCACTGGTGTATTGAAAGATCACAACATACTGAGCTGTAATAAAGGAAAAGTCAATACTATTTAGGTTTCCTCTAGGTAAATAACTTGCCTTTTTTTTTCTGAATCAAAGCAAATACTGTAATTGTTCAATTAGCCTTAAATGCAATAATATTTGTGTTTATATAATGCCTTACTGATTTTGCCAAAATGTCTCTAAGTATATTGACTGTCTAATGTAGGCAAACACAGCAGTCATGCAAACTCCCACAAAGAGCCATCAGGAAGGACTGTTGCTATCACAGTAGTCTGAGCTAAGTGAGGGAGTGCAGTCAGAGTACCTGCAGAACTTCCCAATCCTCTGTACGGCTGCTCAGAGACTGAACAAGAAGGCAAGTGGAGAACACCTCACACTAAACATTACAGTTATCCCAAGATGTCTTGGTAAGCCTGGCAAAACAAATGGGTCCTTTAGCATCTCAGCCACAGGGTAAGCTGACTGCTTTTACTGGGCGCCTTGAAGCAAGAGGTAATGTTCGTGATCATGATCCACTTAAGATGCAAACAGTTTGCCACCATGGTCAGCTCTCCTCAGTACCCAGTGAGGAGACAATCCAAATTCCAGAATGCCCAATTAAACAGACACCCCCTACCTTTCTGTACACCAACATATTGGGAGAGGTCTCTTCGGGCTCACTCGCCCCACACGTAGCTTGTTCAGTTGGTCCCTGGGCCATGCCCGGACTTTCGATGGGGACTCTAAAAGCAGAGAGAAATCGGTGACAATCCATGCTCACGGGATCTTGGCAGAGAAAGTACATAATTCAGCAACAACACAAATCTTCCTCACGAACCTACTCCAAGGAGAGGATTAAGGAGCTTCCCCTTGGCATCTGAGTGAATGACAACCAGCAAAAGGTAGATGGAGCAAGAAAGGAATTGGAATGTGGGATCTGGGGGTGGGAGTGTAACGGTAATCGTGTTTGCCGGAGGCGAGGTGCCAAACCTCTACCTTATTCTGTAAATATCACATCGCGCCGACCTGAGCTGTCCCTAATTGGCGCACTGACTGTAAACTATTTTTAACTCCGTAGACGGAATGGGGAAGGGGAAGAGGAGACAGGCTAAGTAATTATGAAGAAACCGTATTATTTAAAATAAATCTTTAAGGGAAAATAAAATCAGCCAGAACACTCACCCATCACAACAACCCCAAACAACTGAAGATGCTTAAGGATACAGTGTACATAAATAAATACACACACACATTTTTCCTTCATCGTCTGCCCTGTACCGTACCTTAGCAACCGAAGAATGACTTCTTCTTCCTCCTTTCCCCCCCTCTCCTATCCAGCGACGACAGAAGGATCAGGCAGCGATGAGCATATTAACTGGTGGAGTGGAAGCGATCTGTTGAGCTGGATTGTTTTGCCTTGTTTGTTTTATTATTTGAGCTCGGCTTGCCCTGGAGGCTGGATCCCAGGTGAGTGAGTGGATGTGTGTGTGTGTGTGTGTGAGAGAGAGAGAGAGATGGAGCTCAATTCTGAGTGCTCTGCACTCACTCACTCTCTCACTCGTTCCTTTATCACCCACAACTGCAACAGATGCTGCAGCAGCGCCCACTGACGCTTCCAGTTCCCCGGCACTCCACAGCACCGCACGCTAAATTAAGGCAGCTCAAGGGTTTTTTTTTACTGAAATCCCCTTGTTTTAAAAATACGCTGGTCAACATTCGCGCCACAGTTTCTCCAGCGCTCTAGTCAATCCCGACGAGGTTTATCTTTGCTCTGAAGCGCGAACTTCATATCGATTGCAGGACCATGATGCCACAATATTTTTTGATGGGGCTGCATTCGACAGTAAGTTTAACACGAACCGAGCCCAAACTTGCAACACCATGTCCAATAACTATCGCACTTCCGACGGGTTGGTGCTATTTTAGCGCCCGAAAGACTGATGGAGCGGAAATTTGACTACTCCTGAGGATTTGCCCATCTCACCCAATGTATTTTGATTTTATGGTAATTTGATGCATTTCCCAATATTTTGAACACGACCTTTTGATGTGAAAATTACTTCATAGAAAAGATCACGGAGTTCATAAATGAAGAAAAATCTTGTGATCTATTGGCAAAGTACTCATTTAAAGTTGTCTGGATAAACTGCCATACTGTTAATAATTTGATAAAACTGCAGAAAGGTACATGCTGATGAAGCGTTTAGTCTTGCATTCACGCGGACAGAATTACAAACGAAAAATACAAATATTCAAAGGAAACAACAATTTTTGCGGATTGCTTGGCAAGTGGGCTCTTATTGGTCAAGCCATTGCCATTGGGAAAGCGCTAAGGGATGGTTGGCCCCAGAGCTTTTTGTTTATTTTTTAAATGACGTTATTTTGCATCTGAATATATGTCAGCTTGTAACGCACATGCTGACTGATGACAATGTTTAGCACTGTCAGCAGTTAATGTAATACAACAGACACAGTCCACAAGAAGGGTATAGACATGTTAAGCGAGTGGGCAAAGACATGGCAAATGGAATATAATCTGGGAAAATGTAAGGTCAGTAAGATCAGGGAAGCTGAATATTATTCAAATTGAGAAAGACTGAAGGTTTTGGGAGTCCTCATGTAGGAATCACAAAAAACTAGCATCCAAGTTTAGTGGGAAATAGGAAAGGCAAATTGAGGTCAAACATACATCAGGGCAAGAGAGGATTGCTTCTCTGTAATATGACAGAGAACTGACAGATCAAGCAGAGAATCTGAAGTTTCCTGCATGCCAAAAGAAATCCAGCACATTGGAAAGAAATCCAGCACATTGGAAGGATATGAATAAACTAGCCAAATAAATTGGAGAAATTAAAGTTATCTCTATGTCTTATTAGAATCAGATCTCAACACCAGGACTGACACTTTCCTCATTCCTGAAGAAGGGCTCATGCCTGAAATGTCAATTCTCCTGCTCCTTGGATGCTGCCTGACCTGCTGCACTTTTCCAGCAACACGTTTTCAGCTCTCAACACCAGCAACAAGTTTCCTATCGCACAAATAAAATAACAATGATTTTGCATGCTTATTGTGTAACTTGTTCTTGAGAGAGAAAAAAGTGGCACAAGGGGATCTGAGCAATTTTTATAATATGAGGAAAAGGTCTCACAAGCAAAAACTTTGAGAACTCTGGCATAGTCCAAAATGATAATGGTGGCTGTTTGTGAACATGGACTGATATATGAAATGCAATAATCATGGAATGAGTTATGAATGGTGATTAAACATTGCAGACCAAAGGTTTGCAGTGCAGAGCTAATTTTCTGAGAACCAACTGCCTACTGAACCCTCACTATGTAGCAGGCAGCATGAAACTGAATATATTGATGAAGAAAGTGAGAGGTGTCTGTAGCCTGGGTAAATTAAGGGCTTTTGTCCTGGGTCTGATCACCAGCAGAAAACATCTTGAGATTGTAGAAGACATTCGTTCAGCAAAACCTGGGTTTTCAAATTGATTTATTTGAACGTGTTCCTTCTCAATGGCACTCCCAGCCCCACTTCCACTGATTTCACCTCTCTTATCCACCTCACCCAAATTATGAGTCCAGGAGAGAATGTCTGGCAAAATAAAAGCAAAATACAGTGGATACTGGAACTGAACTCAGCTTTGAAGAAATCATATTGGACTTGAAACATTTGTTTACTTTGTTTCTCTTCCAGATCTGCTGAGTTTCTCCAAGACTTGCTGTGAGAATTTCAGTCAGTCTCCTAACAGCCAGCCACAGGAAAAGTAGGCACATACCTGGTATGTACTTCAGATGGCAGTATAGGATAGTGAGGGCCAAACTTTTCATTTGAATAGCAACTTACATTATCTCAGGACACACCAAAAGTGCTTTGCCATCAATTAAATTCTTTTGATCTGTAGCTATAATTGAAATGGAGGAAACCTAGCAACCAGACTGTGCATAACAAGTGTCTATGAACAGCAATGAGATAAACTATGAGGTAAATTGTTCCTGGACTGTAGAGAGGAAGAATAAGTTAGGCACATCCACAGACTGTGTTCTTGATTCTTATCTAATGATTGAGTTTGGTCCTAATCAACTGGGTTGTGATGACTGCCATGATTGAATAGCTGGCTCATACACACCCGAGACTACTTTGGACAGGGACAACTAACAAACATTAGATAGTAAAGCAATGCCATTAGAAATCAAGGTCAAGAGAAAGGAGCATTATTCTTGCCTTTCCTGAAACTGGGAAATATTAATCAAACAGTTCCAGTTAATGTGAAGCAATCATGAGAAAGTCTTAACCAACAGAGTTACCTCACTTCAAGCGCCATTCTAAATGTTTTGCTGATCTATTTCTTCAAAACACACACAATAGTTTTTCACATTTAAAAAAAATATTCTTAAGTGTCAGAAGCTACTGATAAGCAATTGATTTTGATGGTTGTCATGGAAATAAAACATTATCTGCTTCACATTATGCTTTTCAGTCATCTCTCAATCTCTGGGATGAACTTTGTGTTTCAGTTAGAAATGCTAAATAATCTGTCGGAAGTATATAAGAGACAAATGTTTATCTAAAAAGCAAGAGAGAAATCGCTTTGTGTTTAAACTTCTCACAATCTGCAAAATGGCCAAACCTAGAACTCCCGTAACCTTCTACTCCACAGAGGTTTCCACTTAAAAGTACTTCAGTCAACTTCCGGTCCATTCAAAAGGACAACAGAATGAATAGAGATCATAAGATTCATGCTGGATTGATTTACAGGTTCAATACAAGGAAAGGCACTCAATAGCAATGTAACAAGCCCAAACAAAATCCCATATTAGGAAAAGGAATGAGTTCTAATCACCAATTTGAGGAGAATGGACATCAGGGAAGACAGGATATTTGATTTAAAAAAAAATTAAAACCAGGGAGTATGCCAACTGGTTGACCGGTGATCAAGGTAAGAACTGGAGAAAAACACAATACATCTATCATGATCATTGTGAATGCAAACAGTGTAAAAGTCAGAAATGTAAAATCTCACTGCTATCTAGTTAAACTTTTAGGAAAGTTGGGTGTGGACATATTTAGGTTTGGAGATGATGTCCCATGCACTTGAATCACCTACCAATAACCTGCATTGACCAGGTCTATACAGGAAAGATGAACATTCATTATGGATGGTAATAAGAACCTGGACAAATGACTTTCACTTAGAACCATTAGTTTTGGGAGAGAAATTTGGAAAAAAATCTACATGTCCACCAGGTAGTATTGCATTTCCCCTTTCTAAATTTCCCTTGCTGTATTTTTCAGAAGATTAGTGAAAACAAAAACAGAATCTGCATTTGTATAGCAGCTTTAATGCAATAACATTTTTACAAGATGCTTAAAGGAGTTTGCACATTCTCCCAGTGTCTGCATGGGTTTTCTTCCACAGTCCAAAGATGTGCAGGTTAGGTGAATTGGCCAAGCTAGTGTTCAGGGATGTGTTTGCTAGTTGCATTAGTCAGGGGAAATGTAGAGTAATAGAATAGGGGAATAGTCTGGGTGGGATACTCTTTGGAAGGTTGGTGTGGACTTGTCGGTCCAAATGGCCTGTTTCCACACTGTAGGGATTCCATTCTAAGACAAACACAGACACCTGAGTCAGGGGACAAGTTAGGAGGATTATGTAAATTCCTGGTTAAGGAGGTGAGGTGAGCTTTAAGATCAGGAAGAAGAAATACATATTAAAAATATTGAACTGATTCTTATGACATTTTAGATATGTCATTTTCATTGAATTTCATGAAGGGTTTTTCTACACGAGGCCTGGTGAGTTTTCTCACACTATCATCCTGAATTTGCCTCTTTAACTATAACCACACGCCGATGGAGTACCCCTGTTGTCTAATACTAAACTGATTTGCCACTGCTGTAGCTGGAAGAACTATCATTACCAGGATATCCCTGAATGGAACAGAACTGTCAATGGCACGATCTTTAAAAGACCGTTGGGCACCCAGTCCTTAGTTGCCTCACACATTTCATTACATTTCCCCAAAACATGGCAGTTAGAGGGAAATGAATGCCCCATTTTGTGGATAAGGACTTAGAGGTTCTAAATGGAGTGGTGTAGAAGCAGAGAGTCCTTGTTCTCCGAACTCACATAGGAAGCCTCTACTCCAGACCCTACCACCAGGGTAAGTGCCGTCTCAGCCATCTGGAGGGATGCCTGGCCCTGTAAAAAGGTGAGATGACCATCTCTACTCCGTCAGGTAAAGTTCCACCATCTGCTCTCTGCCACCTCACACACAGTCCATCTCTCTCACTTCACATAGTCTCATGCTCTATGATTCTCAATACCAGATGCAACATTTTCCATCACCCACTCATTTTCCTCACATCACTAACCCTGTATGAGCTCATTAATGCCCAGTCAATCTTTCAGGATGCCTCACTAACTTTCCTCACTTGCACCTACATTGACTGCCGTGCCTTCCACTTTCATCTCCCTTCCTACATTCCTTACTCTCATTGAAGGAGAAAACAGTCCAACACAAGTGCAGAAAGAGCCAAGAAAAGTGGCAGAATGCCTAATATTTGGCTCTACATACCTTACAATGAGAGGATCCCAAACCTAATTGCCCCCAGTAGCTGACTGACCATGTCCAAGTCCTGGACTGGTTTTGGACAATGACCTTGACTTACTGGGACCCCTGACTGAAAAGTGTTCCCTTGATTTGGCTAAGGACTACTGACACCATGAAAAGCTTCCTCACTTTATACCTGTCCCAAGGCAATATAGCAGGGCTGTAATCTTGGTAGATCTGGTTGAGGGGACATGCCACACAAAAGGCAAACAGCACAATTAGAAAATTAAAAAAAAGTCTTGCAGGAGCTTTACATGTCAGTGCCGTGAAGCCCAACTATTTCCATCTCCATGGCATCGCCTGTCTCCACTCCTACCTCAGCTCATCTGCTACCGAAACCCTCATCTATGCATTTGTTACCTCTACTCTTAACTATTCCAATGCTCCTCTAGTGAGCCTCCAAATTCTACCCTTTGCAAATTTGAAACCATCCAAAATTTTGTTGCTTAATATTCACTGTCCACTCATCCATCATCGCCGTGCTCATTGACCTATATTGACGCTACATGAAGAAAAACCTCAACTTTAAAACTCATATCCTGGTTTTCCAATCACTCCATGGCTTGGTCCCTCTTCTTTGTATTCCGTCTATTTCTGATCTTTCGAACTTTCCCAATTTTAATCACTCTACCCTCACACCTTCAGCTTGCAGGATCATATATAAATTCTGGAGTTCCCTCTAGAAACCTTTCTGCCTTTCTGCTGAAGGTGCTTTGGGAACCTTGCCACATTGACCAAGTTTTTGGTCATTGGCCCCAATATCATGTTTGGACCTTGTCAGATTTTCTCTTTGCCTGTGTATATTTCAACATATTTTAATCTATTTCCGTCTGCGTATATATGCTTTATTACTGTATATTCTTCATTTGTGATTTTTTTCCCTTGTGTATCTCAGTTTTTCTGGGGATTCAAGGATATTCAGTCAGTTAAAGATAGACTGTTTGCCTCATTCCTAAGTTTTAAGGCTCCCACATCTGAGATAGCTTTATCTCCAGCCATGCTTGGGTGATTTGAGCTCAGCATTTGAACTACAGGCAGTGAGTCAGCAATAAGGGAGTGGGTGGGAGGTGATGGCCTAGTAGAATTATCACAAGGCTGTTACTCTGGACACTCAGTTAACGTTCTCGGGACCAGGGTTTGAATTCTGGCACACCATTCAAGGAATAAAAAGCAATCTGCAATAAGAGTCAAATCATGATGACCACAAAACCATGATTGGAAAAAAAAACTATGTGATTCTTGCCTGGTCTCCAAACCCACAGGGTTGACACTTAATTACCCTCTGCGCAATTGGAATGGGCAATAAATGGCCTAGTCAGCAACACCAATATGAATGAATGAAAAGCAAATATAACCATTGGTGAAATAACACCAATGAATGCCTGGTGTTCAATGAGGAAAATGATCTGAAGACTCCATCAACAAACCATGAGGGGAGGGCTAATACAAAAGTCTTGGCCTCTCTGATCTTCAACCTTGTTACCAAACCCATCCTCACAACACAGGTAACATTTGAAAATGATTACTGGAAATGAATATGAATAAAAATTCCACATTTACAAATAGATTAATTTTACATGAGAAAACAGAATATTACGATACTGATTTTACATTCTCAGTGCATAATATAGAGAGTAATATGGTTCACACGATGCAATACTTTCTGCAATTGTAACAGATAGGAGGTGTTTTTATCCAGAATTTGTACAATTGATAATCATTATGATAGAGTGGATTATATCAAGTCATATCTTTGAAAATATTTACCAGTTTGCATTTTTGGAACAGCTGTGCAGATTTACAAATTTGTAAACCTCAGTTAAACAGAATGTGGAATATAGCATGAAATTTTGGGAAAGGGTGAAATGAAAGTGCATTAAAGTCCATATTTATGTTAGTACATGTAGACCTATGTCAGTAGATATAGGTCTGCGGAAATTTGTTTTTATTGTTTTGTCTATGTACTTTCTTGAATACTTTATTCAGTTTCTGCTGTCGCTCAAATTCTGCCAGGTTACCTGGCTGCCTGGTGATTATACCAGCTTTTCGAAAGATGAACATTGCATGTTCATTTAGAATTTGTGCATTAGAAATTTGCAATTCATTTTTTTAAAAAAAACTTCTGTCCACAGATATATCATTTCTGCATTCTACTTGGTGGCAAGATAATCTCGCCACATTCCATATTCTCAGCTACTTATGTTGAGAAAGCTATTCACTACCTCCATGTTAAGTGAAAATTGACTCATATAATAACCTCAATTCTAACAGAAATTCCAAGACACCACTCTGCCCTCTGCAGTAAATACTTGCCATATGCATTAAAAATGTGCCAACAGTGCAAAAGGAAATAAAATGCAATTGATTTAAGTGGAACAACATTTTATACAGGCCTAAGTTCAGGTCCCACCTACTCCAGAGCTGTGTCACGACATTTCTGAACAGGTTAATTAAAAACAACTTAAATATTAAGTTGAACAATATCTGATACAATATTAAAAATCTGTCTGCCTTATTAGCTATGGCAATTGCTTTGTATGTTATTTAAGTAGGTCATGTGAAACCAAAGTGAAGTCATGTTAACTCACAGCCACCCCGTTTCTGTACAATTAATGACTCCATAACAAACCAATTTCCAAACTGCTTTGTATTTTTCAGTCTGGTGAGCTTTCCAACTCTCCCCCTTTCTGAGCATCTGATTGGACAGTCTGCTGCATTTATCTTTTGAAGGGGTGGATCCTAAAAAGGAATTATATTCCCTCCAGGATTGGGACACTCCTCAGCCTGTCCCTTTCCCCTTTCCCCTTTCCATTTGAGACTGTACAGTTTTCAAACTTAACCGTTTGCAAGAGCATGACATAGGGTGCTTAATTAGCTCATTTGCCAGAAAGCAAAATTTTGGTCTCTCCACCATATCTAGTTTGGTGACCACACAAGACGTGGAATAAATTGTTGGTAGCAACTGGTGATATCTAAAAAAGACCTGTCATTCATTCTTCCTCCCCAACTCAGGGCCATGTGATTATGGTTTCCATTTGGTTTAACCGAGGTTTCACAAACCTACCCACTAGAGTGCATTCCAATTATTTGGTCTCTTGGTTTAAAGTTCTCAAGCTTGGGACAGCTGCCACCAAGGTGCGGTGGAGAAAGATCACTGTCTAGGGTCTTTCTGCCGAAGTTAAATGGGGTCAGCAGTTATCGGATCCTCCAGGTGCCTCAATTGCATCTAAGTATAGTCTTGTTCATAGAACATACTGTACAGCACAGTACAGGCCCTTTCGCCCTTGATGTTGCGCCAACCTTTGTGCCTACTCTAAGATCAGCCTAACCTACATTCCATTCATTGTACTATCTTCCATGTGCCTATCCAAGAATTGCTTAAATATCCATAATATGTCTGACTCTACTACCACCGCTGGCAATGCATTCCATGCACCCACCACTCTCTGTGTAAAGAACCTACCTCTGACATCTCCTCTAAACCTTCCTCCAATTACCTTAAAATTACCAGCCTCCTCATGATAGACAATTCCGCCATGGGAAAAAGCCTCTGTCTATCCACTCTATCTATGCCTCTCAACATCTTGTACAACTCTATCAAGTCACCTGTCCCCCTTCTTCGCTCCAATGAGAAAAGCTCTAGCTCCCTCAATGTTTCTTCTTAAGACATGCCCTCCAGTGCAGGCAGTATCCTGGTAAATCTCCTGTGCACCCCTTTTAAAGCTTCCACATCTTTCCTTTAATGAGGTGACCAGAACTGAACACAATATTCCAAGTGTGGTCTAACCAGGGCTCCATAGAGCTGCAGCATAACCTCGCAACTCTTAAAATAATTTCCCTGTTAATGAAAGCCAACACACCATACACCTTCTTAACAATTTGTGTCACAGACGTTTTGTCTCCTGTCTAGGTGACATCCTCAGTGCTTGGGACCCTCCTGTGAAGCGCTTCTGTGTTCTTTCCTCCGGCATTTATAGTGGTTTGTCTCTGCCACTTCCAGTTGTCAGTTCCAGCTGTCCGCTGCAGTGGCCGGTATATTGGATCCAGGTCGATGTGTTTGTTGATAGAATCTGTGGATGAGTGCCATGCCTCTAGGAATTCCCTGGCTGTTCTCTGTTTGGCTTGTCCTATAATAGTCGTGTTGTCCCAGTCGAACTCATGTTGCCTGTCATCTGCGTGTGTGGCTACTAAGGATAGCTGATTGTGTCGTTTCTTGGCTAGTTGGTGATCATGGCGTCCATGGACATTGGATCCTGGACTTCCTGACTGGGAGACCTCAGTCAGTCTGAATTGGGAAACAGCATCTCCAACACCATCACACTGAGCGCATGGGCCCCCCAGGGCTGTGTGCTCAGTCTACTGCTGTTCACCTTGTTGATACACGACTGTGTGGCAATGCACAGGTCGAATCACATCATCAAGTTCGCTGATGACATGATGGTAGTGGGTCTCATTAGCAGGAATGGTGAGTTAGCATACAGAGAGGAGGTGCAGTGGCTAATGGACTGGTGTAGAGCTAACAACTTGTCTCTGAACATGGACAAGACGAGAGAGATGGTTGTTGACTTTAGGAGGGCACAGCGTGATCACTCTGCACTGGTCATAGATGGCTCCCCCGTGGAGATCATGAAGAGCACCAAATTTCTTGGCGTACACCTGGCGGAGAATTTCACCTGGACCCTCAACACCAGCTCCATAGCCAAGAAAGCCCAGCAGCATCTCTACTTTCTACGTGCCCACCTCCCATCCCCATCCTCACTACATTCCACAGAGGGTTCATTGAGAGTACGCTGAGCTGTTGCATCACTGCCTGGTTCAGCAATTGCACCGTCTTAGATCGTAAGACCTTACAACGGATGGTGAGGACAGCTGAGAAGATCATCAGGGTCTCTCTCCCTTCCATTACAGATATGTACACCACATGCTGCATCCACAAGGCTAACAGCATTGTGGGCAACCCCACACATCCCTCATTCAAATTCTTCTCCTTCCTGCCAACTGGCAGACGACACCAGAGTGTTCGGTCTCTCATGGCCAGACTGTGCAATAGTTTCTTCCCCCAAGCCATTGTATGATCGCACTCTATTCCATTTGCAATTTTCGGACGACTTTTTGAATTGTTGCTAAATCAATATTTTATTAATGATTATTCATTGTCACACTGTAATTTGTCCATCACTGTGCCTCTTGTCTTGTCAGGAATTACTGTGCTGTCTTGTACTTTTCAATGCACTTTATGCTGCCCTGTGTATTTGAGGAATCTATGGACATGGACCCCAAGATCCCTCTGTTCCTCCACACTGCCAAGAATCCTGCCTTTAACTCTATATTCTGGACTCAAATTCAACCTTCCAAAGTGAATCACTTTACTCTTTTCCCGGTTGAACTCCATCTGCCACTTATCAGTCCAGTTCTGGATCCTGACAATGTCGAGTTGCAACCTACAATAGCCCTTCCACATTATCCACAACTCCACCAACCTTGGTGTCATTGGCAAACTTACTAACCCATCCTTCCACTTCCACATCCAAGTCATTTATAAAAATCACAAAGAGCAGAAGTCCCAGAACCAATCCCTGCAGAACACCACTGGTCACCAAGCTCCAGACTGAATACCTTCCAACTACCACCACCCTCGGTCTTCTATGGGCCAGCCAATTCTGTATCCAGACAGCCAGATTTCCCTGTATCCCATGTCTCCTTACTTTCTGAATGAGCCTACCATGGGGAATCTTATCAAATGCCTTGCTAAAACCCATGTAGGCCACATCCACTCCTCTACCATCATCAATGTGTTTTGTCACATCCTCAAATAATTCAAAAAGATTGTGAGGTATAACCTGCCCCTCACAAAGCCATGCTGACTATCTCTAATCAAACTACGGTTTTCCAAGTAATCATAAAACCTGTCTATCAGAATTCTCTCCAATACTTTGACCACCACTGGTGTTAGGCTGACTGGTCTGTAATTCCTAGGATTATTCCTATCCCTTTTCTTGAACAAGGGAATAAAATTTTCCACCTTCTAATCATCAGGTATTATTCCAGTGGACAGTGAGGATGCAAGCCTCATCGTCAAAGCCACTGCAATCTCTTCCCTCACTTTCTGTAGTAATCTTGGGTATATGCTGTCTGGCCCAGGGGATTTATCTATCCTTATGTTTTTCAAAATTTTCAGCACGTCCACCTTCCTAACATCAACTTGTTCTGGAATATCAGCCTGTTTCACGCAGTCCTCAGAAACGTCGAGGTCCCTCTCAGTAGTGAATACTGAAGTATTCGCTAAGGACCATTCCTATGTCCTCTGACTCTAGGTGCAAGTTCCCTCCACTATTTTTGATTGGCCCTATCTTCGCTCTGGCCATAAGTGTAGAATTTCTTAGGGTTTTCCTTCATTCTCCCTGCTAAAGCTTTTTTATGCTCCCCTCTAGCTCTCCTAAGTCCATTCTTCAGTTCCTTTCTGGCTACCTAGTAGAGCCCTGCCTGATCCTTGCCTCCTCAACCTTAAGTAAGCTTCCTTCTTCCTCTTGAGTAAAAGATACCTTTGGTTAGAGTCAAACTCCAATGTTTGTTTATCTCCTTGATAGTTGAAAATGTGTTGCTGGTTAAAGCACAGGATGCACTACTGTACTGAACCAAACTGCGTTTGTGATTATGTGGATACAAGAAGACATTTTTAATTTCATTTTTTAATGAAATAAAAAAGAGTCTTCTGGTTTCTCATGAGCCCAGATGTTAGTAACTGCCTAATAGAGTCCGACTTTATATAAATGGGAACTCCAGTCTGTGCCACAGATGACAATGTCACCCAAATATGCTATCACAAACCTGAAACAAGACCTCATTATGTAGTCCATGAGTCTATGGCAGGTGGATGGCCCCATGCAGCCACATGTCATGATGATAGACTGATGGAGCCCCAGGGGAACTGGGAAAGCAGTT
Organism: Hemiscyllium ocellatum; assembly: GCF_020745735.1. NCBI lineage: Eukaryota > Metazoa > Chordata > Chondrichthyes > Orectolobiformes > Hemiscylliidae > Hemiscyllium > Hemiscyllium ocellatum. The sequence continues at coordinate 37,293,013 of NC_083408.1, forward strand.
TTCTCTTTTACAGAATTTGGCTAGGTCAAAAGTGGCAGGCTATTGGTTTTCCTCAGTTTCCCAATTTTTTTGTTCTATTCATTCTCGGGGCATTGGTGTCACTGGCCAGAAAGTATTTATTGTCCATCCATAATCACCCAGAGGTCAGTTAAGAGTCAACCACGTTGCTGTGGGTCTGGAGTCACATGTAGGCCAGACCAGGTAAAGATGGCAGTTTCCTTCCCAAAAGAACATTCGTGAACCGACACATTAGATTCTTAATTCAGATTTCTATTGGATTCATATTTCACCATCTGTCATAGTGGATTTGAACCCAATCCCAAAATATTACATGGATCTCTGGATAGCCTAGTGATAATACTGCTAGGCCATCACCACCCTGGTGACTCATGAGTTAACTCAGTCACCAGGGCATTGCCTCAGGATTGGAACCTCAGCCAGTTTCCCAAGGTCATTATAGAACTGCCAGTTGGATTTTCTAATTGAAACAATGGGGCTATTCCATTTATTATATGACAGTTTCCAGACATTATCATGACTCACTGTGATAGAATGCTAGAAATCAAGATCCCACTATTTGTAAGGTCATCACAAAAGTTGAAGTTATTATAAAGAAATACGCAAAATTTCCAAACCGCCAGATTTTGAAAATCAGGTTAATAGAAGCACAGGCCAGGTTTCAGCTCTTAACAAGAAATCATTGTATATTCATTATATTCTAGTTACAAGTAAACAAATAAACTAAATTAAGTTATGGTGAGAGGCTGTATTGGCTGTGACCTTTTTCACTGGAGCATAGGAGGTTGAGGGGTGACCTTACAGAGGATTATAAAATCATGAGGGATACAGACAAGGTGAATGGCAGGTGTCTTTTCCTAGGGGTGGGGGATTTCAACTGAAAATGTGTTGCTGGAAAAGTGCAGCAGGTCAGGCAGCAGCCAAGGAACTGTGCTTTTCCAGCAACACATTTTCAGCTCTGATCTCCAGCATCTGCAGACCTCACTTTCTCCCCGTGGGGGATTTCAAGACTAGGAGGCATAGTTTAAGTTGAGAGGATAAAGATTTTAAAAAGATATGGGGGAAATGTTGTTTTGTTTTACAAAATGTAGTTTGCATGTGGAATGAATTTCCAGAGGAAGTGGTGGATGAGAGTCCGGCTACATCATTTAAAATATATTTGGATAAGTACATGAATAAGAATATTTAGAGGGATATGGGCTAAGTGCAGGCAGGTGGGACTAGTTTAATTTCGGAACATGGTTGGCATGGATTGGTTGGACCAAAGGGTCTATGACTCTAAGTAAACTCTGCAAATTAGAACTTTACATTCTTTACAGACCTTTTATACACAACCATGTAGGTGAACCTAAGCAAAGAGAAGAACACACATGGGTGGAGAGAAAACAGGAAAAATATAACAGTTTGTAGTTTTTGTTCACAGGATTTGTTGGATTGGTTCTTGCTAATCTAAAGGTTTCTTCTTTCGTTTTCCCTAATGCTTCCACTGGTTTGCAAAAGGCACAAGGTGGCTGATTATCTTATGAAAAGGTCTCTGACTTATCAAATTCAAGGTCACAACTAAATAAAAAAGTCATGAGGTGGAAGGTGCAGGTGAAAAGCTTGCTCATGCATTCTCTGAGGGTTCAGTGGCTTTCTCTTCAGAAGTGGAGGTTGAGCTAAGGGCCTCTAATGCTGGTCTCTTATTGGCCGTGATGCACTGAGAGGAAGGATTCAGTTGTCCACAATGACCACATCTGTTAGTCTTTAGACAAGGTGAAAATATGCAACTTCCCTTTGGCAATTCAAAGAAGAATGGGGAACTCTCCTAGTGTTCTGGTCAACATTCAAGTCTTGATCAATACTCCCAAAATAGGTGATTTATGTATTTGTTTGTTACGGAGAGAGTGTAGGAATTGTCTGAGATGACCAATACAGCAAAAATAACTCCTTGGCTGTATAGCACATTGAAACACTCTGAGGGTGTGAGAAAAGCCTTTTAAATAGAGCTCCTTTTCCTTCCCCTCAGCTTAGTCGACAGTATGTGGTGAAGACAACATATTTCAGAAATAGTGAGGAAATAGAGCACTTAAAATATTCATGAAAAATTAATACAATAATGAAAACACACGTTCAGGTCTTTTATTTTGAAACAGAACTGGATATATAAGCGAAAAGTACATTTTTATGGATAAAATGAATATTTTACTATGCCCAAAAGACCAATGCAACCAGAAACTCATGCTAATAAAAACCCAAATTGTTGTACATCAACTAAATCAGAATTTGCTACATGCAAATGGTACTTGCCACTGCTACCAGTCTGTGGTACTGGAGAAGGGTTGCTTGTAATAGTTTGCTGACTTGTTGTCTTTGTCTCTGCGTTGGGCCTATCTCGTGGATAATGACAGAATGTGTAGTATGCACCACCACCTGTAGAGGCACTGTTCATAGGTAATAAGAAAGCTTAATCAATGATAACAATAAATAACTAGATACTCTGGTACCTGACCCACGACCACAATCAATGAAGATAGACAACTGCACCTTCTCCACAAATAACCGTCAACACTGCAGCTCCTTGTGGATGTGTTCTCAGCTCCCTACAGTACACCCATGACTGTGGAACCAAATTCCACATGAATGCTATCAATAATTATTTGCTGATAACACCACTGTGGTAGGATGGATATCAAACAACAATGAGTCAAATACAGAAAGGTGATAGAGAGTGTGGTGTCGTGATGCAATAATAAGAACTTCTCTCTCAATGGTGGCAAAACAAAAGTACCAATCATTGATTTCAGAAAGAAAGGAGGATGACACACCTGCATCTACATCAATGGAGCAGAGGTTGAGAGGGTGGAGAACGTCAAATTCCTCAGAGGGACAATAACTGACAATCTGTCCTGGACTTCCCACACAAATACAATGGTCAAGAAGGCACGACAACAGCTCTTCTTCCTCAGGCTGCATAGGAAATTCGGCATGCCCATAAGGACCCTCACCAACTTTTGCAGATGCACCACAGAAAGCTTACTATCTGGCGATAATGGAGAAAGTGAGGACTGCAGATGCTGGAGATCAGAGCTGAAAATGTGTTGCTGGAAAAGCTCAGCAGGTCAGGCAGCTTCCAAGGAGCAGGAGAATCGACGTTTCGGGCATGAGCCCTTCTTCAGGAATAGTGTCTGGTGATAATGGCCTGGTACAGCAACTGCTCTGCCCAGTTGACAGTAAGAAAGTGCAGAAAGTTGTGTGCACAGCCCAGAGCATCATGGAAGCCAACCTCCCATCCATGGACTCCATTTATAGCAGCGGAAAGGCTGCCTACATAATCAAAAAACCCTCCCACCCTGGTAATGCTTTCCTCCAACCTCCTCCGTCAGGAGGAAGATACAGAAGTTTGAACACCCGCACCAACAGTTCAAGGACAGCTTCTTCCCTGCTGTTATTAGGCTGATGAATGGACTCTCTAGCTTGAAACAATGTTGATCTTGCTTTGCGCACCTCCTCTGCAGCTGTAACCTTGTATGCCTCGCTCTGTCTAAGCACCCGATGATCTGTTTGCTCTTGTTTGTGAATGATCTGACTGTACTGTTCACAAAACAAAGCTTTTAACTTTAAAGGTACATGTGACTACGAGAAATCAAATCAAAGTCATGATTTGGAGGTGCTGGTGTTGGACTGGGGGTGTACAAATTTAAAAATCACACAACACCAGTTTATAGTCCAGCAGGTTTATTTGGAAGCACTAGCTTTCGGAGCAACGCTAGTGCTTCCAAATAAACCTGTTGGACTATAACCTGGTGTTGTGTGATTTTTAACTCAAATCAAAGTACATTACATTTGATCAGGCATAATTAGAATGACCTTAAGGAGCTGGTCCAGATACAACCGCTCCCTCTGAAAGCTAGAGTAGAATTCTTTTTCTCACTCTCAAACTGCATGTGAGACATCTGCAGAATGGGTGGAGCCAAAGTAATATTGAACATTAATCCCCTCAGAACTATTACCTTATGCCACAAGGTAGGATTCAGGGGCATGGATTAGCTCAACAAAATGGAAAATTACAAATTAAAATTGTGATCCATGTATCTTTAAAACATACGGGTTGGACTGAAGGGTCTGTTTCCATGCTGTACATCTCTATGACTCTATAAGAAAATTTACAAGGAAATGCTGCCATGACAAGTACAATTTCTTTTCTGTTAACCCTGGTAAAACAAGTAACATACCGTATTAGAAAGGTGCACAATCAGACTATATATCTCACACCTTTCTGTGTTACAAGTTCACAATCCGGACAAATGTTTTTCCATCAAGAACATGGTGTTCCCAGTGCAATAAGGCAATGTATATCTTGTTAACATTTACAAAGTCTGAGATTCTAGTGCTATCATTAGTCTTTTTGGCTCGATCCTGTGAAGGATTTTTTTTTTAATTGTTCAAATCATGCATACTGAATGGTTTGCTAACTGTCAGACTTTCACAAATAACCACATTTCATTGATAGCATACCAATCTTATTCTCCAGCGAACCGAATTGGTAATTAAAAATATGTTTCATAGTGACTCTCCGTGGACTTCTGTGCAGAATTCAAATTAGGGCCAGCTTGCTTCCCATAAAGCATTTTGACAAACTGGAAAAGATAATAATGTGTTAATATATGACGCCATGCATCTTTATTTACACTGTTAGTGAACAGTAAAGGAAGCAGCATTTTATGCTGGTGTCAGCTGTGGGCCATGAAGGTTTTGGTTTCAAGTTCCACTCCAGAGACTTGAGTGCATAATCCTGGCTGTGAGAATACTGTATTTGTTTATATTCTTTCATGGACTGTGGGCATTACTGACAAGACCAACATTCACTGCCCATCTCTAATTGCTCTTGAAGAGAATACCTTATGACACTATTTCAGAGGGCAATTAAAAGTCAACCATAGTGCTCTGTGCCTGGAGTCTCATGTAAATTATACCAGCTAAGAATGGTAGATCTGTCTCCCTCAAGGGAATTAATGGATTGTATCAGTTTTTTGCATCAGTTAGTGGAAATTTTATAGTCATTATCCCTGAGAGTATTTAAGTGAACTCAAATCTTACCTGATTACGCAGTGGGATTTGAAAACAAATATATATAACCAGGAGATTAGAATCTCCTCAGTTGAGCACTGACTGTGAGCTGGCTGGTTACAGACAGTGAACTGTGCACTGGTAAATAAAGGGTGACTTGGTGACAGGACCCGGCCTCCATGCAGTTATTTTAGAACCCATCTTTCCCATAGCATTAACCGAGACTCTTGGATTAGTTGTTCATTGACATTACCACTATGCCACTGGTCTATGCCAGAGCTGCTAGCTTTTAGACAAGGTGTTAAATTTCTGCCCTCTCACACAGATGTAATGAGCCTATGGAATTATTTGAAGAATAGCAGAGGGCTTCTTCTAAAAGCCTTGGTCAACGTTTATTATTCCACAACATGAAAAAATAAGATTTCAGTTATTAACACATTGCTTTTGTTTTGGTTCTAGCTGTGTGAAAATTGGCTGCTGCAGTGTTTCAAAAGTGTAACATTGGCTGGAAGGTTCTTTGGACCATCCTGTGGTCTTACTGTACAAACAGATGTCCATTTCTTCTTTGTTTATTGCATATTATTTAAATCTAAGCTTGGAATTTGTGAGACGGTTACTTTTTGGAAAAAAGTTAAAATGTGCCTCACAACATTTGTAAAATGAGCCATTAAAAAAATCACAGCAAAATAAATGACAACTCCATTTTAAGTTTTCATATATATTACAAATAGGATTGGGCATCAAGAGGAATGAAAAATGGTTTCAATTTCTGGTTGCCAGTCAGACCATAACTCATTTTTGATTTGACCATGTGAGTTTTTCGATATTTTCCTTCTGGAAATATAAAATAAAAAAAATCTCTGAGAAATGAATCCTCCTTTCAAATAATAGCTTGTCAAATTATTATTCCACTATGTGGCAAGGTGAAAATTAACCATATTACACAAATAAGGTGTTCAGTGAGTTAATGGGGGGGTTCACACTTAACAATCATCTCATGGCTGCACAGCACATACAAATATAATTTACCAGCCTGGAAGCAGGGGCTATGGCCTTGTAATATTGGTGCTAGAATGGTAATTCAGAGACCTTTCATTGTAAGATTGCTGTAAGCACACTTAATACACAGGGAAAATAGCAAATAGCCACAGCTCCAAATCCAAGGGGAGTAGCCCTCAGTCCACTCCAGAGTGACATCTTTCACACAGAGGATTCCAGCATGGTAGATCAAGGACAACCTCAGATATTAGTCCAGGGATTTGGGCCTAGTCAGTTAGCTACTCCTTTTGCGGAGGGGGGCAAACTACTGTTGTGCAGGGAATAAGCCATAACAAGCCCTGCAGGTTCAATGCAACCAGTCCAGGGAGTTACAGGAACAGCTATGTGAACCTGTATGGCTATCAGTCAGGAGTCTGGTCACTCAGTGTTTGGACTCTCTGGCTCTGTCACCCAAGGGAGTGACTACCCATTAATATTATGGATCCATCCAATAAAACTCAAGAGGGAGTGGGGAGATCATTGTGGTCCATTGCTGTAGGAGAGAAGGTGAGGAATGTAATAGTGGGCATGGAATTACAACTGCAAAGGGGCGAACTCAGTATAGAGGAGGGGGCAATGATAGAGCATTGAAGGGAGAGAGGTAATTTGGGAATGGTGGTCCATCAACTGCAAGTTGCACCCCAACTTTAATGGAGGGGATGACTGAATCTGGCACATTTACTCAACATGCCTGGAACTGGTGGTTGGGTAGGTCATTACTCACACAGACAGATTGAATTGGGAAATCTAATCCCTATGGGATTAACATGGAGGGCTGCCACAAAGAAAATGTTTTCATTTAGGGATTCACCCAGAGGTACGAGGTGGAACTGGACACTTGCTGTTTGAGGACCAACCGCTGTTTCCATCTAAATAGCAAGTGCAAAATGGAGCTGAAAACGGCTGCTACCTGGAATGGGTGGAGTAAGCATTTCATTTTCTGAGGGAGGGAGGGAAGGGTGGGTTGAGAAGGGCAACAATTTTAGACAAATGAAGATTACCCGTGCCGTCAGAACATCTCCTTCCCTTCCCTCCCAGTATGTCTCAGTGCAAGATTAAATTAGATTACTTACAGTGTGGAAACAGGCCCTTCGGCCCAACAAGTCCACACCGACCCGCCGAAGCGCAACCCACCCATACCCCTACATTTACCCCTTAACTAACACTAGGGGCAATTTAGCATGGCCAATTCACCTGACCCGCACATCTTTGTGACTGTGGGAGGAAACCGGAGCACCCGGAGGAAACCCACGCAGACACGAGGAGAACGTGCAAACTCCACACAGTCAGTCGCTTGAGGCGGGAATTGAACCCGGGTCTCAGGTGCTGTGAGGCAGCAGTGCTAACCACTGTGCCACCGTGCCGCCCTACCACTGTGCCACCGTGCAGTCCTGGCTTCCACAGCTGGAGTGTCTTGGTATCTTCTGTCAGTCCAGAGGGAAGAGCATGACCTTCCTCTGTCAGTCCAGAGGGAAGAGCATGACCTTCCTCTGTCAGTCCAGAGGGAAGAGCATGACCTTCCTCTGTGCCATCCCATTCACCAGAATGTCTAGGTCCCTGCCTGCAAAGCAGGACACCAATTTACTCTTGACTGATATGTTCCGGGCATAAGTCTCCAAACTGTACATCTCCAGACTGATGTCGCTTGACCAGCTAGCTGCACGATGACCTTTTCAATATAGCAGAAGTTCTGGGATATCCCAGATGTGGTGAGCACCTTCATCTACAATCAGCCGGAGAATTGGGTCAGCATCAGACCAGTGGATTGCCATAGGGGCCGTGTGCCTGGTTAATGAGGTGAGCTTGGCTAGGGCTCACGGAGAGAAACCCTCCATGAAACCTGACCAAAATGAAAGCCCTTCTGTCTGCTCCTAAAATTCTCCCAGATGCAAACCAATTCCCTTAACACTCCAGGAAATAACTCACTCAGAAACATATGGCTCCAGAAATGCAGATAAATTAATCATTAAATTCATACAGACCAAGACCCACATATCACTCGTTTGAAATCTAAACACGAAACTAAATAATATGAAATTGTATATAAATCACACACCTTACATCACAAAAGCAAGTTTATGAAAGCAGGGTAGTTGATAAGCATGTATAAAACTCAAAATCACTTCAAATGGGATTTGTGTCCAATTCTGCGTGCCGTACCTTATTAAAGAAATGGAGATATTGGAGAGAATGCTGAAAGGATTAGTGTCAGGGATAAAATGAAACTTCAGAATTTTGGGGTAGAGTGCTGAAGTAGAGGCTGTTCTCCTTGGAGAAGGGAAGTTTAAGACCCCAGATTTGAAGGAGGAGTTTAAAATCATCTGGTGGAAGGATAGGAAACCAGAGAATGCAGGTTGAATGTGATTGGCGAGAGAAAAAAAAAGCAATGACAAATCTTTATTATACAAAAATGAACTATGTTACAGTGTGACAGAACTAAATTCAATTGTGACATTCAAAAGAGAACTGGGGAATTTCTGAAGAAAAAAGATTTTCCAGGGCTCTGGGAAAATGCAGTGGAGTGATACTAAATGAATTGCTCTTGCAGACAGCCAGCCCAGATTTGAAAGGCCTCATGTATTCCTTCTATGCTGCACTGATTCTAGGATTTCCAGATTTACTGACTTCCAAATTTACTGGTGTCCTTCAGGTGCAGTGATAGCTTCCTTCCCTCTGGACCAGAAGTTCTTGGTTCAGGCCTCAGATCAGGATGTAGTCACTGTGGAAGGTACATTTGTGATGCCATCAAAAACATTGTTTGATAAGCTGTAAATTCTTCCAATATGCTTGATAGTACCTGATAAGAGAAGAGTTTCCTAGCCAGGCATCCTACAGAATGCAATAACAAACCACAGTAGTACCCTGCCCATAAGCATAGGTTGCTCCATCGACCGTGGCCAACTCTTAGCAAATGAGGACGGGAGAGAAGATGAACAGACGATACAAATCTAGCCCCTGAGTGAAGGGTAGCCTCAATCAGACTCTGATATACTTGGATGCATAGCACTAGGCAGGTCATAGCTTTCTCCCTGCCTCATCAAGTGTAAGATAGGCGTGAGTCCCCAAAACAGTAAGGGGCACCTGCCTCCCAAATATTAACAACCTCAGGGCCAGAAATATGATCAGAGTCAGCGGGGAATGTCTGCAATTAGCAGAAGTCTGTCCCATAATGGAGATAAGTGCCATGTGGAAAAGTGATTCAGTGACGAGGAATCTAATGCTGTCTAATTGTATCATTAGAGCACACTCACATAAATAATATTGGTCAGTTACAGGAATACAACAAACTCCTGGCAGAAGAGAGATAATGGTATAATAATACTTATGTGATTTAGCCAATGATTAATTTAGTATTATGTTATGGTATGATTAATTTTAATAGCCTCCTAATTGATCCTTCCAACACAAAGTTTTTTGTTTAGAATTCCTATAGTGTGGAAGCAGGCTATTCGGTCCATCGAGTGTACACCGACCCTTCAAAGAGCAGCCTATCCAGACCCACCTCCTACCCTGTTCTTGTAGCCCTGCATTCTCCATAGCTAATCTACTTAGCCTGAAAATCCCTGGACACAATGGGCAACTTAGCACGGCCAATCCACCCAACCTGCACATCTTTGGACTGTAGGAGGAAACCAGAGCACCTGGAGGAAACCCACGCAGACAGTCACCCGAGACTGGAATTAAACCCGGATCCCTGGCGCTGTGAGGCAACAGTGCTAACCACCGAGCCACCGTGCCTGGGGCAAAGAAACACTTTGAAGCAGAGCTTCCGAAACATTTCTCTTGTGTGGACACACTTTAGTTCCTGAGATTGTGTGCAAGGGAGTAGGGTTGAGGGGCGTTAATTTTTGACCAGGTGACTGTGCGAGAACAGGAGTTGAGTGTGATGAGAAATTACAAAAGGGCAGGGTTTCTGCAAAAAAAATGAACACCTACGAGCCTCCAATACTGCAGAGATTGGGCCTCAGAGAGCGGTCAATTAGGTCATGCCCACCATCAAAAAAATGATGCAAGATTTAAAGGGGCCTCAGCAGCCAAGAGTCTCTCTGAACTCCATGATTGCCAATGCTACCTCAAAGCTGCTGACACCAAAACCTCACCTTGTGACCCCACTGGCTGTAGGTGTTGGATGCAGATCATTTCAGTCCCAGGACATTGCTGCAGACATTTCTTATGGTAGTGTCCTACGCCCAACCATCTCATCCAGCTTCATCAGTGCACATCTCTCCATCAGGAGATCAGGAGTGAGGTTACTGTCTGATGACTGCGTAATATCCAATTTCATCACAACTTCATACATAATCAAACAGTCTGTGCCCACTCATGCAGTAAGACCCACACAACTTGAACTAATACTTGGCAAGTAACATTAATGCTATACCCATGTTAGGCAACAAATAATTTCACCATGGTAGGCTCTAACCAGCTCTCCTTAACATTCAATGGCACTACCATCATTGAATCCATCACTAGACAGGGGATCTCCGCTGAGTGGGAATTTAAGCCATAACAATATTATGGCTACAGAAGCAGGGCAGAGGTTGGGAATTCTCATCAATACTCCAAGCTCTTCCACCATTTGCAAATTTCCTTATTAAACTGGATAGGTGCAAATTCCAGATCCTTTAAATATTCATGCTCTCCATAAGAGATGCTCAATTAAATATGGGCTAAATTACCTCAGTATTATCATTGACAAAGTCCTCTACAACAACACATCAAGATTTCTCCAACAGCAACCTCTTTGAAGGATGAGAGGTGCAGATGCAGGGAACAGCACCCAGCGCTGTGGGTATGCCTACTCCACATGTGAACTGAACTTGCAACCAAGCCACCTGCTCTTATAAGCAAGTGAGCTGATTGATGTTATTGATATCATCTGGGTGTAAAGAGTTCAGGGGCAGTATTGATCCTGACTGCAGCATATGACCACAGGTTGAAGCTCTAGGCTCCAGAGGCAACATAATTCTGGGACAAAAAGGGAGAATCTTGGAAATACCCAGTTCATGTGGCAGCATCTGTGGAAAGTCAAACAGAGTTAAAAGAGCTACCAACGTGAAATGTTAACTTTGTGTCTCTCTCAGCAACACTGCCACATCTGCATTTTCCAGTTTTATTTCTGATTGATAGCCTCTTCGCTAGTTTGTCATGGTGGGATTCCTCCACACCGTCTCTGGAGAAACAAAGCTGCTCAGCGAATTGACCTGAATGCCTGTGGAATGCTGGAAGGGAAGGACTCCTACAAACCTGCCTACTACCATCCAAGTTCCTTACTCCTGGAGTACAGTTCCTAAAAAATACCAATAGGGAGGGGGGAAAAAATGGTGTCTGGGATCCCCTCAGTCCACGCTGCGGCCGATACAAGCATTTTGAAATTGTCCAAATAGCAAAATAAAAAAATTGCACCCTGTAATTTAAGCAAAACAAGATGATGATGATGGAGCAAGGATTGGCTCATCACCTCCTTTTCAAGGACACTTAGGAATGGGCAACGAATGCTGGCCTTGCCAGATCTGATGAATGAAGTTTAAAGGAAGGAAATGTTCAGGGTGCCATCTGAACCTATTCTTGAGATCCTCGCTTATTTCTGAGAAGGTCTCTGGCCACCTAAATAAATGTGTTAAAAATGGGAACAGGTAGACACTGAGTTCTAAATCAATGCTTCCATTTCCCAGGCAATATATGTGCTACACCTGTCCGACTTTTAATCCAAGGCCCTTAAGAGTTTTCCCACTGACTCCAAGAGAATGAGCTTGGATTTCTACATTGTTTATAGAACATAGAAGATAGAACATTACAGCACAGTACAGGCCCTGCGGCCCTCGATGTTGCGCCGACCTGTCATACCAATCTCAAGCCCATCTAACCTAAGCTATTCCATGTACCTCCCATGCGCTTGTCCAATGACGACTTAAATGTACTTAAAATTGGCGAATCGACTACTGTTGCAGGCAAAGCATTCCATACCCTTACTACTCTCTGAGTAAAGAAACTACCACTGACATCTGTCCTGTATCTATCACCCCTCAATTTAAAGCTATGGCCCCTCATGCTCGCCATCACCATACTTGGAAAAAGGCTCTCCCTGTCCACCCTATCTAACCCTCTGATTATCTTATATGTCTCTATTAAGTCACCTCTCAACCTTCTTCTCTCTCTAATGAAGGTAAAAACAATGACTGCAGATGCTGGAAACCAGAGTTTAGATTAGAGTGTGCTGGAAAAGCACATCAATTCAGGCAGCATCCGAGGAGCAGTAAAATTGACGTTTCGGGCAAAAGCCCTTCATCAGGAATGCAAAATGCCTGAAGGGTGGAGAGATAAATGAGAGGAGGGTGGGGGTGGGGAGAAAGTAGCATATAACAGAATAGGTGAGTGGGGGAGGGGATGAAGGTGATAGGTCAGGGAGGAGGGTGGTGGATAGGTGGAAAGGAAGATAGGCAGCTAAGACAAGTCATAGGGACAGTGCTGAGCTGGAAGTTTGGAGCTGTGGTGAGGTGGGGGATGGAGAAATGAGGAAACTGGTGAAGTCCACATTGATGCCCTGGGGTTGAAGTGTTCCGAGGCAGAAGATGAGGCGTTCTTCCTCCAGGTGTCGGGTGGTGAGGGAGCGGCGGTGAAGGAGGCCCAGGACCTCCATGTCCTCGGCTGAGTGGGTGGGGAGTTGAAATGTTGGGCCACAGGGCAGTGTGGTTGATTGGTGTGGGCGTCCCGGAGATGTTCCATAAAGCGCTCTGCTAGGAGGCGTCCAGCCTCCCCAATGTAGAGGAGACTGCATCGGGAGCAACGGATACAACAAATGATATTGGTGGATGTGCAGGTAAAACTTTGATGGATGTGGAAGGCTCCTTTGGGGCCTTGGATGGAGGTGAGGGAGGAGGTGTGGACGCAGGTTTTGCAATTTCTGCGGTGGCAGGGGAAGGTGCCAAGACGTTAGGGGAGCGAGGACCTGACCAGGTAGTCACAGAGGGAACTGTCTTTGCAAGAAGGTGGAAAGGGGTGGGGAGCGAAATATATCCCTGGTGGTGGGGTCGGTTTGAAGGTGGCAGAAATGTCAGATGATTTGGTTTATGCGAAGGTTGGTAGGGTGGAAGGTGAGCACTAGGGGCGTTCTGTCCTTGTTACGGTTGGAGGGGTGGGGTCTGAGGGTGGAGGTGTGGGATGTGGACAAGATGCGTTGGAGGGCATCTTTAACCACTTGGGAAGGGAAATTGCAGTCTCTAAAGAAGGAAGCCATCTGGTGTGTTCTGTAGTGGAACTGGTCCTGCTGGGAGCAGATACAGTGGAGGCGGAGGAATTTGGAATAGGGGATGGCATTTTTGCAGGATGTAGGGTGGGAAGAGGTGTAATCCAGATAGCTGTGGGAGTTGGTGGGTTTGTAAAAAATGACGGTGTCAAGTCGGTCGTCATTAATGAAGATGGAGAGGTCCAGGAAGGGGTGTCAGAGATGGTCCAGGTAAATTTAAGGTCAGGGTTGAATGTGTTGGTGAAGTTGATGAATTGCTCAAACTCCTCGTGGGAGCAAGAGGTGGTGCTAATACAGTCATCAATGTAGCGGAGGAAGAGGTAGGGAGTGGTGCCGGTGTAATTACGGAAGATGGACTGTTCTACGTAGCCAACAAAGAGACAGGCATAGCTGGGGCCTATACAGGTGCCCATGGCTACCATTTTGGTCTGAGGGAAGTGAGAGGATTCGAAGGAGAAATTGTTAAGGGTGAGGACCAGTTCGGCCAAATGAGTGAGAGTGTCGGTGGAAGGGTACTGTTGGGGATGTCGGGAGAGGTAGAAACAGAGGGCTTGGAGGCCCTGGTCATGACAGACGGAGGTGTAGAGGGACTGGATATCCATGGTGAAGATGAGGCGTTGGGGGCCGGGGAAACGGAAGTCTTGGAGGTTGTGGAGGGTGTAAGTGGCATCTCAAATGTACGTGGGGAGTTCCAGGGGAGATAGGACAGTGTCAAGGTAGGTAGAAATGAGTTCAGTAGGGCAGGAGCATGCTGAGACAATGGGTCGGCCAGGGTGGTCAGGCTTGTGGATCTTGGGAAGGAAGAACCAGGCAGTGCGGTGTTCCCGGACTATGAGGTTGGAAGCTGTGGGTGGGAGATCTCCTGAGGTGATGAGGTTCTATATGGTCTTGGAGATGATGGTTTGGTGATGGGGGGGTGGGGGGTCATGGTCGAGGGGGCAGAAGGAAGAGATGTCCTCGAGTTGGCGTCTGGCTTCAGCAGTGTAGAGGTCAGTGTGCCAGACTACCCACTGCACCCCTTTATCTGCTGGCTTGATGATGAGGTCAGGATTGGAGCAGAGGGATTGGAGGGCTGTGCGTTGTGAGGGTGAGAGGTTGGAGAACAGCCTCAAGTCCCTCAGCCTTTCCTCGTAAGACCTTCCCTCCATACCAGGCAATATCCTAGTAAATCTCTGCACCCTTTCCAAAACTTCCACATCCTTCTTATAATGCGATGATCAGAACTGTACACAATACTCCAAGTGCGGCCACACCAGAGTTTTGCACGGCTGTAGCATAACCTCATGGTTCCGGAACTCTATCCCTTTACTAATAAAACCTAAAACACTGTATGCCTTCTTAACAACCCTGTCAACCTGGGTGGCAACTTTCAAGGATTTATGTACATGGACACTGAGATCACTCTGCTCATCTACACTACCAAGAATCTTACCATTAGCCCAGTACTTTGCATTTTGGTTACTCCGACCAAAGTGAATCACCTCACACTTGCCCACATCAAACTCCATTTGCCACCTCTCAGGCCAGCTCTGCAGCTTATCTATGTCTCTCTGTAACCCACAACATCATTCATCACTATCCACAACTCCACCAACCATAGTGTCATACACAAATTTACTAATCCACTCTTCTATGCCCTCATCCAGGTCGTTTATAAAAATGATGAATAGCAGTGGACCCAACACCAACCCTTGCGGTACACCACTGGTAACTGGACTCCAGGATGAACATTTCCCATCAACTTAAAAAACAAATCCTCAAAGAACCCTTTCTGAACCCTTTCAAGTTTCACAACATCAGTATTGCAGAATTGCAAAGACCAGAATTACAGAGACCAGAAGTGCACGCAATATTCCAAACCAATGTCCCGTACAGCCGCAACATGATCTCCCAACTCCTGTACTCAATACTCTGACCAATAAAGGAAAGCACATCAAACGCCGCCTTCACTATCCTCTTGACCTGCGACTCCACTTTTACGGAGCTATGAACTTGCACTCCAAGGTCTCTTTATTCAGCAATACTCCCTAGTACCTTACATTAAGTGTAAAAGTCCAGCTAAGATTTGCTTTCCAAAAACACAGCACCTCGCATTTATATAAATTAAACTCCATCTGCCATTTCTCAGCCCACTGGCCCATCTGATCAAGATCACATTGTAATTAGAGATAACCTTCTTCGCTGTCCACTACACCTTCAACTTTGGGTGTCATCTGCAAACTTACTAACTATACCTCTGAACCTCACACCCAAATTATTTATATAAATGACGAAAAGTAGTACACCCAGCATCGATCCTTGTACTCCACTGGTCACAAACCGCCCGTGTCTGACCCCCATCACCACCCTCTGTTTTCTATCTTTGAGCCAGTTCTGTATCCAAATGGCTAGATCTCCCTGTATTCCATGAAATCTAACCTTGCTAACCAGCCTCCCTTGGGAAACCTTGTTGAATGTCTTATTGAAGTCCACATAGATCAGATCCACCGCTCTGCCCTCATCAATCCTCTTTCTTACTTCTTCAAAAACTCAATCAAGTTCGTGAGATATGATTTTCAACACACAAACCCAT